>NC_060270.1:9216171-9571360 GCF_021613505.1 Equus quagga | reverse complement strand
ATCCCACCTCTTAAGGTTAATATCTTTAATTTCTAAGTTTTGAACCCTCCAGTACACTTTTTTCACAAATTCTGATCTTTATTTTACAAATAGTCATGCATTAGGCCACCAAATCTGGCCCAACTGACTTCTACCTTGGTAAGCCCTATAATCAAGAGGACTCCAGGCCTGTTCCCTCCAATTCCTGCTACTCTGCACCAGCAAGCCTATTGCTTTGTTAGTGTGCAAATCAGACTTAATTTCTCCAGTCCTAAAGCCTCCCTACACTTTCACAGAAAAATGAGAATATCCGCCGCACAGAAACTCTCCAAAGGAATTTGAAAAATGCCAAGAGTCAAACTAAGGGGAAGGCTAGTGTCGAGGCCATAAGATGCAGCCTTCGTTGTTCAGTTTTAGCTGTGTCGCCTCATTTATTGACAGTGTGATTAATACTTAATGCGGTTAACAGTCTGTCATGATGGCAGGTGAAGGATCTAGGCTGTTCAGGAGAGAAGTAAAATGCATCTTTTTACAGATTCTACAGTGGGGTGATGGTGATGATCCTGGGGCCAGTGTGCAATTCCCAGTGAATAGAAGGAAGCTTTCAAATACAGTTATGTTTTGCTTTTTCAAAATTATACCTTGTTTTTCCACGCAAATATAGGAAAATCTGTGGTCATAATAGAAGCCAACGTTCTTCATTTCTTTTGAGCTGCCTAAAAAAATTTGTAAGATGTCTTGCAACAGACCCTTTGTACTAAAATGCTATTAGGAATTCATAGACAATGAAGGATCTGAGCCTTAGGAGAGATGGGAAAACTCACCCTTGTAACATGCGTAGCGACAGTGTGGCAAAATAACTCAGAATTCCGGGCCACAAATAGAGAATCCATAGAAGTTGATTCTGCCTCTCCTTTTGGCCTCATGCCCTGAAACGTTGAAGGTAAACCACAGCCTACAACTCTCAAGGGGGAAACCTTGTGGCCTTGATCAACTTTGCAGTGAGTTAAAAATACCTTATCCTATAGCAATGGATATAATGACTGGAATATATTGTATTTTCCTAAGCAATCAAGGAAAGAACAATTTAAATTTACAGTGTCTTTTTCTTGGTGGCTACACACTTATTTCTGTTTTTATGATTTACAAATCTTTTCAAGGTTAATTAACCAGCTTTTGAGTGTCTATTATGAGCTCCACCTTGTGCTGGACTTAGCAGGAGGTGAAGTCATTACACAGGCCCTGCCTTCAAAGTGTGTACATACAGAGCTGTGCTGTCTAATACAGTAGCTGATACCCACACGTGGCTACTTAAGTTTAAATCTAATAAGATTAAAAATTCAGCTCCTTAGTTGAACTAACCACATTTCAAGTGCTCAGTGGGCACATGTGGCTAGTTGCTACTGTATTGGACAGTGCGGATTTCCATCGTCACAGATATTTCTGTTGGACTATGCTGATCTAGGGTAATACTCATTCAAAACCAATAAAAGAGAAATGGTAAATTTTAATTTCTTTCTTTTAAAGAAGTTATGCTTGGTAATTCCTAAAATATGACAATATTTTTCTCTACAGCTTGTGATGGAATGTGTGAAAGGAAGGCAAGACTTTTAGCCAAACCAGATCTTCCTTCCTTATTCAGTTTCCAGAGAGTATGCGGGGTCATTTACATATCTGTGTGGGGAAGGGAAGGAGAGTTTGGAGTCTCTCTGTTGGGAGGAAATGAAGCAGCAATGGGGACGCTCTGATTCTAAACACTTTCTGTTCCTCATACGAGGAACATACAAGGTGACTTTGGATTCACCTACTTTTATGTACTGCCTGAGTGATCCCTCTATTTACCAAACCTGATGAAATTGGCCTTTTTGGTGTTTGAAATGACTTTCCACAAGGAAAACATATACTTTCCATTTGCTAATTATTCCATTTCTTTCCTTATAACCTGTTTTCTCATACCAGCCTTCAGCCTGTATCTGTGCCACACATCAGGCTTCCTCACATGTATTAAGCTATACGCTGTGCACTATGTTCAGCAAAATATTTGCCACAACACCAAGCACAGTATTCAACACACAATAGGTTGCTAGTAAATACTGCTGACGGTCTGGAAGTGCTAAATATCCTTACAAACTGGTATGGTAACTGCCCTACGTCAAAGTGTGATTAAAATGTTCAACAGTACAAAGGTCTATTGAGAATACAAAATGCAACCTAATTCCCTATTATTAAAAGGTAACCTTTCTAAATCATTTTTCAAACCTCATGGTGAGTTTTATGCTGTAATTCCTGACCATGCAAAACTGCCTTTAAAAAATATGACATGCAAGGAGTACTCATTTTCTGCTCGATAATTATCAAATCTTTCTTTACAATCTCTTTCTTTATACTCATGCCCATTTTGGATCATTGACAGGATAAGTCTCCTTGTGTGTATGATGATCACTCTAGGATATTAAAACCAAACTCTTTGGTTTAACAAAGACTTCAAAGTTATGCCAAATCATATGTATATTGTATTAAATGCTTGTATTTGCTACAGTTTTGTTCCCTCTAATATCTATAAAATTTTTTTAATTTTGATGAGGAAGATTGGCCCTGAGCTAGCATCTGTTGCCAATTTTCCTCTTTTTGCTTCAGGAAGATTGTTGCTGAGTTAACATCTACATCAATCTTCCTCTACTTTGTATGTGGGACACCGCCACAGCATGGCTTGATGAGCAGTGTGTAGGTCCCTGCCCAGGATCCGAACCTGTAAGCAGTGTTAAATTTGCTTTGACTTCTAAGTCATTAACAAATATCTTGAATAATATTAATCTTAGTAAAAAAATTTTTTATCATTTTCTCCACAATTCATACAAAAGTACTACTTCACTGAGTGTAACTAACTGCCCCTTCATTTGGTATAGACATCCTCCAGATTCAGGGACTGTTATCCACAGTTCTAGACATTGGCTGTGCTGAGAATTGTCAAACGTATGATCTTGTTCTATTGCTCGCTGTTACTCCAGCAGTTACTACCATCTGTAGTTTATTCTGCCTTCCTTGGTAGAAGTAAGTTTATAAAGCATTAAAAAAGGCTTTAAAGACAGATAAGCACCCAATGGAGTCTTTCAGGAAATAAAAGAAAATTTTCAAAATAGAGACACTTACATACACTATTGGTGGGAATGTAACTTGCTACATTTTTTTCCAAATGCGTTTTGACAGTGCACATCAAGAGGCCCCTTTTAAATAGTATTTGTGGTTTTGTTTTTATTTGTTTTTCTTTTTCTTAACAAAAGAATAGATACTTGAATAGCTAACTAAGAAATACAACATAGAATCAATGAATGGAGGATCTCCCTACTCGAGAGGCTTTGTAGATGCTAATACAGGTCTACAAAGCCGTCTATTGACCGTTCAGTCTTTCTTTTCTTGTGTCCCCAGTAGAGGATTTGTTTATATTTAATATCTATCACCACAGAATTTATCCCTCTAGAAAACGCACTTTCCACTGTTGAGAATGGCGGCATAAGTGAGGAAACACAAATTTATTTGGAAAAGTCTGTACAAATATCTATTGACTATAATTTAGTTAGCATTCCTTTGCACATCTGGCTCAGTTACCCACTGTTTGAACCTGGCGACTGAAATTGTGACAATTCAGGTCAGCTACACCTGAGAAGCTTACTAGCGTTATAGGTCAAGGTTAACCACCTAACTTTTCGAATTCCAGACTGCTCTTACAGGATTCTAGAAGCAGTCCTTCACAGTGATCAAAACTTGAATAAAGCATTCAGGGAGATCTCCTATTCATCAATCTGTTCAAGAACCACTGACAATGACAGGCTCCGATCATTGATCATGTGTTCACTTTTACCATCCCTACAAGCATAGTGCTTTTAACATGGCTTCACATGTAACTTTCTTTGTTAAAGAAGTTCTTTTTACTTTTTAATCTCCCAAGTGACAGTAAAGTCATGTGTTAAAACATTTGCCCAATAATTGTTTCTCGTTTCATTAAGTGCCAAAAGGGATTTATCAGACCAATCTTTTACACATAAATTAAATAGGCTTTAGGCTTAGCTATTCCACTGTATATTAAGAAATGGCAGTAAAATTTAACCACAGTGAAATGATTGTCTCAAGGTTATATTGACCTTCTCTCAGTCTTTAGATGTTAACTGGTATTGGTTAGCAAAGTTACATGAACTCAACATAGACCACTAATCATTACTGCTACTTAATCAGTGGCGTCATGCTAATCAGCTGATAATTTCCAGGGGTGTTAGTTCTGCACCAGCATCCCTTCACCTACCTTTTAATTTTCTTCCTTAATTGTTTGATATACCTTTAAAATGAGATGAATCCACATCTTCCTGCCACAAAGAAAGACTGATATTCTGTTATACCCAGATGTTATATTTTCATCATTCAACTTACTATGAATATTATTTTGGTTGCTAAAAGAGAGAGAGAAGGTAGGCCTGGTCTTAGCATTTAATGGGCTGTGCTCCTAATTATGGTTTCAAATTAATTATATGAAATTAAATGTATTGTTTTTGGTAAACAGCTCTCAAATGTAACTTTTTTAAACAATAGTTCCCTTGTATCTCAGAAAAAGTAGTGTATGTTTTGTCATAAGTTTATTTAATGTAGTTGAGTGCATTGTTTGCTTATAAGCTGTTGGAAACTTCTAACTATCTTCTTTTAAATTATTGAATCTTTTTGTATTTTATGACTCAATGTAAGCTGCCTTAAATTATTATTTGAACAAAACAAGATATTAGGAATAAATATAATTTCATTTTCATTTTCGTATGCTTATAAAGTATCTTCTCTAGCCAGGAGTAGAGAAAAGGAAAATAGTAAAACTTTTGATTTCAAGAAGATTATAAGCATCAATATTGTACTCAAATATTTATATTAAAATTTAATGTTCCAGTACAATAGCAAGAGTGATCATTTATACATCTGTCAAGTAAAAACAACTGCTAAAAGTTACAAACCAAGAATGCCACAAGCGCTTTTAGCCCCAAGTTGCACAGAAAATTGTAAATAGTAAAATCTTAGAGACAATTATGACATCTTTTATTTTAAGCTTATCTCCATGTGACAATATGTGCAAAAGTTCTTTTTCCTTATATTTAACAATGGAGCACAGTCAACTTTGGGCTTATCTTACTGCCTCAGCAGAAGCCACGTGTTGGGAATATAAGGAGTCTAAAGCAGGGAAGATGCACCGCCTTGGACATGTTACAGCTCTTCAGATAATTGCCCCCATGTGTGATTTTGGACTACACATTGGCATAAAACCAATAATTGAAATACTTCCAGCTTTCTGCAAGGTAAAGAGTAATTGATCCAGACAGCTGTGTGCTTACAATGTCAATATCAATACAAGCTCACTGTGTATATAAAGAAAGAAAGGGAGTCTGTGTGTATGTGTACTTGTGTGAGCTTATATGTGTGTGCAGTGTGTGGCTTTTGGAGAAGCAGACTGTTAACACAGAGAAAGCGCTGGTCAAGGAGCCTGTGTTTTTTTCACGTGTTCTATTTTTGAGTCTCATTAACTGGAGATGTGACCATCGGTAAATGATTCAATAACCCTTTCTGAGCCATAATTTCTTTCTCTATCAAGCCTTGCCCAATTTAAGGGATGTTTCGTGAGTTTGAAATAATGTGTGGAAAGATTTATACAAAGAGGAGCTTTTTTAATCACTTCTCTTCATTTCATGATTAAAAATGGAAATAAGAATGTTAGAGTTAGGCAAAGTTTGGAAATTACTTATCCAACGTGATTTTACAGTTGAGAGGAGAGCCCCAGAGAAGATAAATGACCTGACCAAGATAGTAATATTCAATTCTAGGTCTCATGGTTTCCAATCCAGAGCTGTTTCAGAATCACAAATTTACATTTCTTCCAGTTGTGTGGATCTTTCTATCAGACAAAAAAACTAATTATTTTCATCTATGACTTATAGATCTATACTAGAAAGAATAGAAACAAATTAAATCCCTGCTTATTTTGATATTTGACATTTTTATTCTTTTATTTATTAAATATTTCATGAAAACTTCTGCAAAGAAAAAGAAATATCTGATTTGTTTCAGGTAATTATTTAGTGGTAGAAAACAGAGTACCTAAAAGAAGTAAAGAAATGAAAGGAGCTTAGATAATCTATAGAGTAAACACTGAAAGCTCAGTTAATCAAGATTTAATTTGTCATGCTCTCTCTTCAAATACTTTAGGAGATTGGAGATGGAGCATAGAATGTGAGGTTGTTCTCCCCTTCAGGAAAATTTTTCTTATCTTTGTCAATCTTTCTTATCAATAATAATTAGCTATGTCCCTTGTTTTAGGCTTTAATGACATTTTTAAAGTAATTATCTGATTTAGATGATAACACAATCCCTTTTAAAATAAATCAGAAGACTCTAAACTGCAGCCTAGACCGTATCCATCCGTTCATTGACATAGCCACACTCACTTGGGCATCCACTGTGTTACATACTGTAACGTATTCGGTTACATGGTTTTATAGATACAAAGGTGAACCAGAGAGGTAGCCTGTCCTCAGGGAACTCATAGCTTATTGTGAGAGGAAAGAAAGAATGCAAGGAGGCTTCACATAATGTGAACAGTATTAAATACTTAAGAAAGCATTGAACACATTCTCAAGGCCCAGATTAGATTCATGCATGCTGTTGGTGGCATGAGACAGGTACAGCGGCGGGAGAGCAAGGAAGTTTGGATGGAAGACAGGATATGTAAAAGTCACCTGGTAAGGGATAACTATTTTCCAATTGCTTCTTCAGGCCTGACCCCCACACCTATCTTGTTTGAAAGTTGCAATCCAGTTTCATTCTTTATCCTGAGAGCAGCACAGATGGTTAAATTGGCAAGTTAAGAAATTCGTTATCGTTTGATTATACACCAAAAGATCCAATATCATTTGATGATATACCCCAAAAGCACAGAAAATCCTTTTGAAATTCATTAAAATGTGTATTTTAAAACACAGCAGCCAATATGTGTAAAGTATTTGATTGCTTTGCTTTAAGCGAAAAAAGCAATTTTACCTCCCATGGCCGAAACATGAAAACCTCAAAGAATAAAGTGAGCTTTCTGCACAAACATGCAGTTTTAATCTTACCTCCTCTATCAGCAGCTAGCACCTCACTGTAGAGATTAAATAGGTGGGGAAAAGAAGAGATAAAAAGTGGCTACACAAATTGCTAGAGCTGAACAAGGAAACATCAGAAATGCTGCAATACCGTAAATATTTTTTATTGACTTTTCTATCATTATTGTTTTGCATCTAGCAAGAGTCTATAATATCCAAACCCAGCTGTTGTATAGTCTTCTTGTTTCTGGAAACAAGGCCATTTTGCACGACAATTAGCGCTGATGCTAGTCTAAGACACATGAAGGAAAGAGAGAACTGTTCACAGTACTATGTTTCAAACTCTTTCATGTCTGGTGTTTGTGCTGGGAAACCTGGCAGGCTACATCTGTTTACCTTTTGTAGTGGAAGAACACATTTTTCTGCATTTTAAAGAACAAAAATTGCCTATCAGTTTTTGACTTAAATAAAATTTCTTGTCTGGCTAGATTAAAACACTTGGAGAGCGAACACCAAAGTGGGTAACTTCACACATCCCCCATGAAGATGCCTATGTAGTCAGTGCTCAGTGTTGTTGAAGACCAGCCTCTACACAAAGGCAGACACCACTGGAAGTGTGAGTGTGCGCTTAAACACACAATGCACTCTGACCAAATTTGGTAAGGGAGGCACCAACATTGGTCAATAGTGTTGTAGAGATCGCTATATTCAGGTACCTCTACATAGGAATGAATAACTAAAGTGTTTTTCCTCATGACTCCATGTTTTATGAAGATGATACAAGCGTTGACTGAGAACGATCATTAACAAGCTATAAAGGGTGCAGTACGTTCTGATATCAGTCTGCAGTTCCCCTTCACAAAGCTCCTTGAGGGCAGAGACTCCACCTTGTTCAGAATTATGTTCCTAAGACTCATCACTGTACCTGGAACACAGTTAATCACTCAGATATTTGTTGAATGAATACACGAATCAATGAACAAATGAATAGAATGAATGAAAGTAAGAATATGCAATAATCTATAAATAATGAAGCCATATAATAGTTCTGTCTAGTGTCCGTTTCTCTGCCATGTGTCTCATGTTTTGGTCTATTATTGATATGCCCAGTCCCCCTTTTTGGTCTTATTACCAGTCAGAGCATATTTTTACCTATCTTTTAAACCTGAGAATGGCAACAAAATGATGCTCTTCTTTCTCTCATTCCTATTCTTGGAGCTCTGAGAAATTCTCAGGGAGGACAGGTCTTTAACCTCCCTATGATGCCCCGGTTTGTAGGAGTGGGTCAGTATTCTTTAGCTCCAGCAGGTGCATTTTCCCCTGCAGTCCAAGAAAATTGGGAGGACAGAGGTGCTGAAGAGAGATGCAGAAGGCAGAAAGTTTTGTAGAAAGAACAGTCTCTGTTTGGAGACTTTACTGAAAGTTAATCTACTATTTATTACATCACAAAACTTTCTATGTGGTCAAGAACCAAGGACATCCACTCAAATACTCGATAACAGTTTAATAAAAGACCATCAACAAAGGCAGGATTTAAGGAAACCAACAAGAGAGAGAGCAGTACTCAGGGATGAGTAACAATACAGAGTCGTTACCACCTAGGACTAGACAGGCATCCCCCCCAGGCCAGCAGCGAGGGCGTGTAGCCTGATGGGAACTGGGACCAGCAGTAGAGGTCACACTCAGGCAACACACAGCAATCTGAAAGGGAGGGAGCTGGCAAAATAAATATCACCCTCTCCTCCCACCTGCTGATCTTCCATCAGCATCAACAAGAAGCCAGGGTATCAGGAAGCCTTTGGTAAGTCCATGGGGCCAGCCTCGCTATGCAGATCAAGATGTGGAAGTATAGATCGTGGATTGGGAAGGGCAAAAGTTAGCTGTTTCATCAAACACTGCTTTCCACCAATCTACCTCGACTCCCAAACTAGGCCTCCAGCACCAGCTAAAAGGGGTCTTCAGAGAAAAGCTGCTCTTTCATAATGTGGGTAATTCCCCTGATTTAAGAAAATGTGATCTACCAAATTCTGATTTCCAGAACTGGGCAATGAAGAGGTGATTACTCACATTGTGAAAGAATTTACACAGAAAAATTTATAAAAAGGTTTATGAAAAGCTCCCTTAATGAAGTTATGAAACTGATTTATACAAATGGCTTTAGGTATATATCAGTTACAATGTACCGATAGGCAGAAATCTACTGCTCATGCATGACTGTGTCATTATTACCTATTTCAGATGCTTTGATCTCAAAAAAGTATAGTCTTTCTGCTTATTTTGTTTGTACTAGCACTAACCAAGTGCCTTGTTTATGGAAGTAAGGGTCTAATGATCATTCATATTTTTTTCGTTTTGTGCTGAATCAGATTGAGATGAAAAACGGAGCTGTCATGACTTCAGAAATAAGAGATTTGAATACTCGTCTTCTATGGTTTCTTGATCGTTCAGTTGTAGGCTGACTCTTCATGGTCTTCTCTATAATGTTAAAAAGAAGAGGAACTAATTTGAAAACTGAAGGGAATGTGACTAATGTGAGCCACCTCTAGGGGTTTAGAGATATTCCTTTGCCAAGAAAAGAGAAATAGAGGGTCAGCTCAGTGGTGTAGTGGTTAAGTTCGTGACCTCCACTTCACAGGCTTAGAGTTTGCGGGTTTGGATCCTGGGCATGGACCTAGCACCACTTATCAAGCCACACTGTGGCGGCATCCCACATAAAACAGAGGAAGACTGGCACAGATGTTAGCTCAGCGACAATCTTCCTCAAGCAAAAAGAGGAAGATTGGCAACAGATGTTAGCTCGGGGCTAATCTTCCTCACCAAAAAAAAAAAAGAGAGAGAGAGAGAGAGAAATGGAATAAAGGCCCAAGATGAGAAATATGAACTTCTTATGAATTGCAACACTGGAGGTTTATAGATTTTTAATGGTCAAAATCTATTTTTCCCTGGTCTTTTGTCATGCCTCCCCTTTCACTAATCCCATTTTGCTCTTAATAATGCACATAAGTTTTGACCACTATGCAATTCCTCTCTTGATTCCTTTAGAAAATAAGAGATTTCTTCTTAAAAGACAAGCAGACAGAAAGACGCTAAAAATGAGAATGAGAGATAGATGTCAAAAGAATTAGTACTCAGAAATTCCTAATGATGCTGTAATTTCCCGAGGGAAATATTTATTTACATAAGGACATTCAGTTAATTATTTATAGAAGTATAACTCAGGAAAATTCCGCTCTCACTGTTTTGATCTACATACATGTCCCTGGAGGCCTTGTCTCCTGCCATATGGGTTTCCATTCTCGGAGTCAGAAAGTCCCTGTTTGCTCCTGACCTTGACATCACCTTTTTAAAAAATGAAATTTGTAATAGTCCTAATGACACTGATTTTCTGTGTTTATAAGGCCCACTATTTTAAAGTCTGATTGTCCTTTAAAAAAATTTTTTTTTCATATATACAGGAAAGATGTAAATTTGGAATGTCCTAATGGAATTCAAAAGCCAGGATCAACTATATGCACTTGCTCGACCAGCATCATCAACTGGGATGACACTATCCAGTATCTAAGTCTTAACGACCCTGCTGTACATGTTTGATTATGCCAGGCACAACTTATGCTCCAGAAGAAACCAAAGACAGGCCCAAGTAATATCAAGCTTGACAAATGAGAGGTAGGGGAGGATGCAGGTGAAAGCAATCATTTATTTAAAACATATGAAGCTTGGAATTTTCTTTTTGCAATAAAAGAAGAGAGAGGAGGTGTGAAAATGTAGCAGATTTTTGATGGTGAAAGTATTCTAAAAATATCAAGCGTTTTATGGCAATATTTCCCAGAAAATTGTAGAGCTCTCCAGGCAAGAAAAGCACTTCCTGCATGAGTAGCTTCCACCCTTGTACACTTCATTTCTTTTTTCTCTGATCTTTTAAAGCTCCATTTGAAAAATTATAATTTTATAATAGCCACTCAAGTGAAAAGTATTAAGGAATCATCTAATGCTAATGACAATAATAGTCAAAGGTACAGATCACTCCCACTCATTCTCGCATTTTAATGCAGGGGCTTTTAGGAATGATACCGAAAACTTGTCATAAAAGAGTGTGATTGGTAGTCATTACCTATTCAAAAGAAAATGTAGAAACATAATGATCCAAATACTTTATTAAAAATATTTAGGCTCGTATCAGAAACTCACAACATTATTGTGCCCTTCATATAACCAATAATCCCTAGTTCGATCAGCTGAAATAATATTTTATTAAAATGATTTAGGCTTATATCAGACACACACTTTGTAGTGTCCTTCATAATACCAAGAATCCCGAGTTCAATCAACTTGCTTAAAGAATTTTCACTTTGGGGAAAATAGCAAAACAATTTTTCTTCTTTCTGAGGCCAAATAAGCAGAATTACCATCCTTCACTGCCTACGTCTTTCTAGCCTGGTGGAGGTTGCATGCAAAACTCAAATAAGAACAGGATTGCGATTCAAAAATCTTGAAGCACGTTGGACAGGGTCCTATACTGACGATGATCATTTTCATATTTTCTGGAACAACTCAAAGATTGCACAATTCTGAGGAAAAATGTTAGGGAAAGCAAGCCAAAATTGTGGGCTGAATATGGCTTTTTGTCGTTCAAAACACAGCTTTCTCTGTGCTGCAATTGAGTGCCTGAAGATGTCAAAAGGGAAGAGGAAGATGCTTGCCCAAGTTGTGAAACTGGTGGCTTGGGAGAGAATGACATGAGGTGTTATCCTCATACTAAATAACATTCTTGGAAGAATGACTTACGGCTATATTCTCCAAAGCTTCGCCAATTTTAACATCAACTATGCTTCCTTCTTTTGAAACTCTACCAACACACAGTACTAAACTCTAAAATGGTCAGCAGTTAGATGGATTTGTAACTAAATTCAAAAGTGGTCTGTTAAAGAGCTGATTTCTTCTGCTGTAAATAGAATATGGGAATATCAGAAAGATGACGGCGGTTGCCATTGAAAGGAGTTGAGTTCACTCTCTGCTGATTTAGAAAGGAATTTTGTAGACAAAAATATTGCAGGTGCAAACTTGGCATAGATAGTCAGCAGAAATAGGTGCCCTTTGGCAAGGGAAGGGATGACAATCTAAGAAAACAATGCTTTGAGGCCAGTGCCAAAAGAGGAAAGAACTGAATTCAACCGAGGTGAATTCAAAAGAAAATTCCTGGATTTAGCATGTGCAGTAAAATTCTAGGGAATGCTGAGCGAGTAAACAAAGAAGTAAAGGTATAACAAGGCTCACTAAATTGCAAGAGGAATGGTATAAATTATTGGTTGCAGTAAAGTTTATTGAGTTTTATAAGAATTTTGAGTCTATGTTTAGAGGGTGCTGTTAATTTTTTATAATTTAGATAGTGTTTTCGTTTAATTAAATATTTTAGTTGTGTGGCTATTAGTAGATATTCCCAAGAACAGGGAATGAGAGAATGGAGCAAATATGCTATCCAGCAATATCCATAAAATTAATTATCTGGGAGAAGTTAAGAAAAGGTGTGAATATGAATATACTACATATTGTAAACAGGCATGTGAACTGAAGATTGATGGCTTCCAGTACTTTCATGTTTATCATCCTCACAAACCAAGGCCCCAAGAATATAAGTCCTTTAACTAAGATCACACACACTCTAAGTGACCCCAGTCAAATTTAAACTCCTGTATTAAAATTCAAGGTCTGGAAGCTTCATACAACTTATGCTGAATTATATTCCAGAATATGGAAAGGTATTTGCCATGAATGATAGTTTGATGGAAGTTATATTTTTTAAATTTATTTTGGTGGCCTTGAGAAAAGATAAAACATTCATTTTCTTCATGATAAACTTGAATTCTAGCTAAAGATTCTAAAAATATAACATACATACCTGAAAATATTTAGAGTAGAATTCTAAATACATGGTTGTTAATATTTAATGAAGGAAGCAGGTACTCACTAGAAAGCAGAATGGGTTCACTAAAGATATGACAGTCTTTTCAACAACATTTGGAGAATTTTCCCCTAAAGATAAGGTAGAAAAGCATATGCAGTTACATACAATTGCATACAGTTGAATAATCTAGTGTAAAACTGATTAACAACAACCTATAGGCCATTATCTAAAGGGAGAGCAAAAGATTCACTAAGTCACCCTGTTTTATTCCCACATAAATGCATAGATGATATAGAATCATCCAGAATCACAAGAATCAAGATGAAAATAAACTAAAAAGGTAAAATTTAATACGGATAAATCTAACATTCTGCCATACTCTTCAAGTAAGTCAATTAAACAGTTCACTTGGGAAAAGAAATTAGCACCTTAGTTAACTGAAACTCAATATAAGCCAACACGTGTGATGAGTTTGCCAAAAACACTCATGAAATCCTAATCTATATTAAGAAAGAAGAAAGACCATACTTAGACCACTATGCTGTCTTGGTCAGATCACACGTACTGTTTTATATTCAGATCTCATTACCATGTTTTAAAATGCATTGTGGTAAAGCTGTAGAAAGTTTTGAGAGTGGTAGCTAGAATATAGAATGGACCTTGACATATTATATAAGAAATCTCTAAAGGAACCAGGTTGTTAATCCTGGAATTGAAAATACTTCATAGGGATATAAGAGCCATCCTAATATATGAGAAGAAAGTTCTTGTAAAAGTAATAACAGAAGTGCTTTATAATTAGTAACCTTAAAACATATACCAGTGTCTGGAAGTAGAAGGAAACTTCATTTTGATACCAGGGAGGACATTCTTAGATTTAGTAATTATTCAAAATCAAGATTTGTTTCCTTTCAAGTCCATAAGATCTCCATCAGCGGATGATCATGTGTCAGGTGTCCCATTAGAGAGAAGCTGAAACAGAATCTGTCAGGTCACTTCCAAAGCTAAAAATCTGTGATAAACACTTACATTAAGAAAAAAGAAAGATCTTAAACAAATGACCTAACTAGACAGAACACAAGAAAAGAAAATCACAGGCAATGTCTTTGATGAACATAGACACTAGAAGGGCGGTTACCAGGAGCTGGCAGCAGGGGAAATGGGGAGATGTTGGTCAGAGTACAAACCTCTAGCTATAAGATAAACAAGTTCTGGGATCTAATGTAGTATATAGCATTGTGATTGCAGTTAATAATGCTGTTTCACATACTTGAAAGTTGCTAAAGGAGTACATCTTAAATTTTCTCACCACAAAAAAGAAATGATAATTATGTGAACTAATGGAGGTGTTAGCTGATGTTCTGGTGTAATCATTTTACAATATGTAAATCTATCAAATCAACATGTTGTGCACTTTAAACTTACACAGTATTATACATCAATTATACCTCAAAGCTTGGGGAAAAAAACTAAAAGTATGTTTTATATGCATTTTGATTCTGCCTTTTTGAGTGAAGAAGTTGTTCTAGAAAGTCTGTTTTTCTATTGTTTCCACACGCGAGCAGGGCTGTGTCTGGCACCCAGCAGGAACAGAGGACTCTTTATTGATGCCAGGGAAGTCACTCAGAGACCTAATGATCTGAGGACTCCCGACAGTTGAAGGCAAGTCTTTGAAGATGCTCTCTGTGGCAAGCCTCAGATCTGATTTGACTGGTTTGCTACAACCCTGATTAGATGAGATTCCTTGAAGTAAGAGGTCTGCAACTTAACTCTTCCTGGTGACTTTTCCCTCTGACAACTGCCTATTTTATCACTTTGTGACAATAAAGATAAGACACAGTGCCATTGGTTTTAAAAAGCATCTTGCTCCCAACCCTCCCTACCTCACCTTCTCATACAGTCAATCTACACAGCCTTTCCAAATGATCCATACCTGCGCAACTTGAGACAAAACTTTCGTCTTTCCATCTAATCCTTTGTTCTTGTGTAATAAGTAAATCTTATAGTAAGATAATGAAACCTTCAAATGTTGATGAGCTGGTGACATTCCTCTTTTAGGCCCCATTCGAATTTTAATGATCAGCAGACTGGCTTCTCTCGCAACGCTTTGTATTCCCATATTCAGAGAATATCATAATGGAAATTGATTTATTTAAAACAATCCCCAGAAAACAGCATCTGATACTAATTACCATAAATGTTAACTTGGTAAGAGGTGGAAGATATTAGTAGAGATGGGGGGGGGGGGGGTTGCCAACAGTCTTTGGGGAAAAAAAATTCCCTAAAACTTCAGGGTAGATACATTAAAATTCAAAATTATAAATTCCCATGCAGGTTAGTGAGAAAGCATCTAAGAATAATATTCAAATATTTGTCTCTTTTTAAAGAACTGTTCAAAGTGAGGCCTAGTATATGATTATACTGTTGTGCCTTTGGGAGATTCCTATGTAGGGAAATCATTGCTGGTCTGACATTGTCAGAGTGGCCTCTCCAAAACAATGAAAACAGCCCTTTACATCCTCAGCCTCTTTATCCTTCAGGTGGGAGCGAAGGGCTTCCAAAGACGGTATGTTTGAGGAGCTTTATCAGTATATTATGTAGAATGGATGACTGTCTCCCCTTAGCCTATGAAACTATAAGCTGAGTTCCTCTGAGATGATCTGGGGGCAATATTAACAGAGAAGCAAGCACCAAGGGCCAAGCAGGTGCGGCTCTGTTAATCCCTGACAAACTTTAGACCTGTTGAAGTATTAAACGTCCACTTCTAAAGGTAAAGGATAGGTCAAAACACTTGTAACAATAAATCCTTCAATACACCAGATCTAAAGTTAAAAAACCAATTCTGCCCTCAAAGTGATCATGTTAACTGCTTATTTCAATCTAATTCAGTAGATGTTTCATAATTTTCCAGTGCGTGTTGTGTGTGGTTTGGTCGGGTTTTGCCTGGGGCTGCGCTGTTTCTCGGAGCCCTCCCCTTAGTGTTGTAACAGCGCCTCTGACCCTCGGGCATCCCCCTCCTCATGCCTTCCAGGCTCACAATCCAAAGTGCATCTTGCTCCCCTCTGCTCTCAACAGTGCTCACTACCCTACCTGGCTCTCCTCGTTCCTTGGGTTAGAGCTACTGCCACAAAGTGAGCAGATAACTTTTTTTTTCCTTTCAGCCCTTCCAACTCTTTAGGTTTCCAATTTGCAGTCTGAAGTTTCAGTTTTATGGACTTGCTTATTAAGTAATAAAAGGAGTTCTCTAGAAATAAGTTCAAAGAGAATTAAAGGCTACACCCCAAAGCTGCATATTTTCCTTATTGATCACAAGGCTAGTGTCTCAGGCCAAAAACAGCCTAAAAAAATCCCCACACCGCTCCCAACCTCAGGACATGCTTTTACATAACCTCCTCACAGTCATTTCTTCTGTCTCTGATGTCCTGAGGGGCCTGATTATTTGGCACCAAATCTCCTTTCCTTGTTCCCAGGAAACCAAGGAGGTACTCATGAAAATACGCTCCAGAAAACCTGTTAGCACCTCAGAATTCGTAAGTGTGCATATCATACAACCCATAAGGCCTCCATTTCAGTCTCCAGAACTCTCTCGTAATCCTAAATATGATGACCTAAATAGAGAAATAAAGAACCAAGGAGCAGCTCTCCTCTCCGATTTCACATACGTTGCTTTTTGTTTGAACCACAATCCTAATATTACATGCTCTTTTAATCAAAATTGATGATCACTTTTTATTCATATGATATGTTTTCACAAATACAACTCCATATTTCAGATTCTCCTTTTCATCTTTTCCCTGATTTTGCTTACTTCAGATTACGCACAAACAACAGAGGGATTCTATGAAACTCTAAAATTATCTCTTGATTCCCCAGACTTAAAATCTAAAGCTGAAAATAACCGACAATCTGACATGACTTTGATAATATGTGATGTTAAATTCATGATGCAAGGAGGCCATTAGACTGAGGTGGCTCTAATGCCGTGAAGGCCTTAAGCAAATCAAAATCTGAGCCCGAAAATGCCTCAAGGTTAAAAAATTGAAATCTAAGGACAACCAATCACAAATAGCCACCAGGTTTTAAGCTACAGCCAATTAATAATTTTTTTACATTCCTTCTGCCTTTTGTCTATATAAGTTTCTCCCCAGCTCGTGTAGGTGGAGCTCTCCCAACCACTCCTGGCTTGGTGCTGCCAAATTCAAATAGATTTTTGTTCACACAAACTCTTAAAATTTTTAATATGGCTCAGTTTATCTTTTAACAGTGGAAACTCAATTAGTGTTGTTTGCCAGCGTAAATACCAAAGTTAATTAGCTTTTATTCCACTAAACTAGTATTGCCAGGCCATTAAGTACTTATCACCCAAACCTCCCTCCCGCCCTCACCTCAAGCTCCTAGAATACCTCATTGGGTCACTTGTCATGGAGTCAATTTATTTTAATTGAAATAAGCAGTTATTTCTGAAAATAAAATGGAAACACAAACTTCACGTGGAAAATGCACAGTGATGTAAATACCATGTCATATCTATAGGATGTTTAAAGGTCATAAAACATATTGCAAATGGTTGTTCGTTAATTGCTAATTCTCAAGATGGAAACCTTTTGAAATAATAGAGTTGAATAATTAAAAGTGGGAAAAAAAAGAAGATCCAATAAAAACCTGCACTGGAGAAACATTGTATTTAGTCATCGTCTTAGAGTAAATAGAACTGTACATGTATCTTGAGTGTTAGAAACTGGCTGCATTTAAAACTAGAGGAGAAAGAGGAAGTTGGGTGTAATTAAAAGAGAAATCTACCCTGAGGATAAAGACTACAACCCTTTAGTTGTCTAAAATGCTTCTGATTCTCAGATATGCAGAATCCATAAAGAAAAACCTGGGATGTCAAGGTTCCCAAAACTACTGCCCAAGGGCGGCCAAAAACACAATTAAAAGATAGTGATCTGTTCTCTATTGACGTCTTTTTCTAGTAGCACTTTTCCCAAACTGGAAGCATCATTTCCAAAATTCAGAAATATTTTGTAAAAACTCCAGTTTTTTTTCATCTTAGACCAACTCTACAGTATCACCATATATCACCAAATGATAATCTCATTTTTAGCTAATATTAAATGAAATCAAGTTGCATTAATATTCTCTTAAGTCATGAATTTCTTTTTATTTCCACTTTATCCAAAAGTTTACTAATTTGTCAAATATTACCATTAGTTTGAATATATAGCAGTATAATAATTTACATTTGTATTGATCTCACATTTTCTAATATGCTTGTATGGACAAATAGGAATTACTATTCCTAATTTTTTTTATAATTAATAAACTTCATTTCTTAGAGCAATTTTAGCTTCACAGCAAAATTGAGCAGAAAGTGCAGAGCAGAGGGTTCGCATATACCCCCTCCCCCACACAGGCACAGCCTCCAGCATTATCAGCATTCCCCACCAGATGTTACATTTGTTACAATAGACAAACCTATATTGACACATCATTATCACCCAAAGTCCATAGTGTTCACTAGAGTTCACTTGTGTTGTACACCCTATGGGTTTTGACAAATGTTTAAAGATGTGTATCCATCATTATAGTATTAAACAGAGTATTTTCATGGCTCTAAAAATCTTCTAATCACAGAATTCTTTTAGGACAACGAAACTTCAATTCACTAACCCTAACCCCTAGCAAATGCTGAAAATTTTACTTTCTCCATAGTTTTTGTCTTATTCCAGAATGTCACATAGTTGGAATCATACAGTATGTAGCCTTTTCAGATTGACTTCTTTCACTTGGTAATAGGCATTTAGGTTTCCTCCATGTCTTTTCATGGCTTTCCATCTTTACTTACATTCTCCGTGCAGTTCTTCCATGTTGTTTAGCATATTAATGATAGTTTTTCTTTAATCCCTACTCTGATAATTCCAATATTCCCACCATATCTGACTCTGGTTCTGATCCTTGCTCAGTTTCTTCTTTAGGATGTCTTGTAATTTTTTTGTTGAAAGGAAGACGTGATGTACTGGGTAAAAAGAACTGAGGTCCATAGGCCTCGTGTAAGGTGTGGGGAGGGAAAGCCTTCGGTAGTCCTGTGATTGAGTTATAATCCTTGTGAGTCTGTGCCCCTGGACTGTGAACGTTGCCAGTGCTTTTCAGGTCTTTCCCCCTTTAGTTAGGACACAATGGAAAGAGGATGGAGGACTTATGTGTTTCTCTTCCCCCACTTGGAAGCCTAGATGGAAGTGGAGTTGAACATTTCCCTTCCCGAGCTCGGTGATGCTCTGGTAAAACCCCAGCAGAGTAGGCTCTGGTAAGATCATTTCTCCCGAAGACAGGCCTTGTCAAGAACAGAATGTTCTGGTGCATTTCAAAATTATTCCTTTTCCTCTTCTCCTGCCGGAAGCTTGAGGAGATTTTTCTCTGACATTTACCATATGGTCCTAGTCAAGCTCTTGAAGGTAAAACTCACAAAAGTGTGCCCCTCCCTGCCCCGCTACCATCACCAAAATGATGAGATCCTCTGGAGTTTTGAACTCTCAGAGTGGTCCACACTGAGCTTCCAACACTTCATCAATTATAGTTCAGGTTTTCCTACCACAGCGCTGGCTTCCACGGGGTTTGTGGGTGTCTGCTCTGGTGAGCCGTGATACTCCATATCCTGCTGTATGATGCTCCAACTTTGGGAGCAGCAGGGGGCCTGTAACATCACTTTTCTGAGGAATGTAAGAAGAGTTGTTGATTTTTCAACTTCTTTAGTTTTTCACTTGTTATTATGATAGGATGATGACTTCTAAACTCCTGACATGTGGGACCAGAAATCAGAAGTCACTCTTCCATTTTAAGATGAACAAACCAAGATCTTTAGCAGGGAAGTCCCTTGCCAAAGATCCTGCAGGTGTTGGAGAGAGAATTGAGACCTGGCCAGTCACCCCGAGTCTGAGTTATTAACCTGTTTTGTAACTGTGTAGAGGGAGGCTTAGATTCTTATCCATTCCAGAAAGAAGGTGACTAAATTGGGATATTCATTCAATTTTTTGCATTCAGGAAAGAAGGTCGTTAAGAGAACATTCTATTCCTAAGAACTTATCTTACTTTAATTATGAAAATGCATATGCACAAATATGTTTATTACAGTGTAATTTATAACAAAAAACCTGTAAATAGCTGGAATGATTATGATAATTATGCACATGCTTGCAATGGGATACTCCAAAAAGCATGTAACAGCAGAGTAAAATGTTTATGATATTGTATTAAGTGAAGAAAGCTGACTTTAAAACTGTCTCTACTTAAAATCGACAATTTAGGAAAATAGGAAAAAGTACTAGTTATAAGTATTGAGCTTTTTAAAAAATTGTATCACATTGTGATAAGCGTGTAACATCAGTAACTTAAAAATAAGTATCAATGACACTTTTATGTGCAAGTTGGAGACACTGTACTAGTCTTGGGAAAAGGACAGCTTCTCTCTTAAAAGCTTGGTTTACATTTTAGAATCATAAATAGCAGTTTTTGAGAGGAATATGTCATTGTTTACATGGAGGAGAATGCTAGCATAATGGGTGCCAGGCTGTTCCCCTGCTATAACAGAGGCTTACTAAAATGGCACCATGTGTTAGTTTAAACTAGGTATTTATGGTACAACAATGTAGAAAATAAAAGGAATGGAAGGCTGGGAAATTTCTATAGAAAACGGATTTTAGTAATGTGGTTGGGTACAAGGCACCATCAACACAGGCCTGTATTCCACCTCATTCTTCCACGCACAGTAAAGGCGCATGGGCTGAAATCCAGGAGAGTAGATAAGTCTGACTTGAAATTGTTTCTCTCTTTGGTATAATGCTTTTTTTAGTTCTTTTTCAATAATTCCTTTGAGCTCCAGCTCACACACAATGAATTGTTGGCTTCTTTATTCAAGGGGCGGGGGAAGAGGGGAACATCACTTTTTAAAGCCAATACCAAAGAAAATAACTCCTTTTGTGTAAAGACGGATCGATAGTGGTTTCTGTGCTCTTTCTATTTCTTGTTTGTATTTTCTATTGATGTGTACAAAACCTAGACATTTGGCTTTAAGTGTCGTTTAGAGAAATTTTTGCACAAAGAATAGAGAGAAGAAAACAGAGTAATTTTAACCATCATTGACCTACTTTTTAAAAATTCCATTTTGTTCTTAATACACATTCCCCAACAAAAGAAAAAATCTTGATGTATGTCCACATGCCAAAACATTTCCTTACTTAAATTTCACTATTTTCTCCAGGGCACTGAACGCACTTATGAATGAGATCTAATTGGAATTATTTCAACATCAGGAATTTTCAACCATGATAATTATTTAGCTATAGCCATCTCTGCCTTCAATTGTTATGGGAAGATGATTGTCTCACTCTGAACAAGTGGCTGAGCAGAATGGAGAGAGGAGCATTTCCCTTCTAGGTGATGTTTCTGTTCCATACTTTGGCCTTGATTGCTTCTAATCCAAACTGGAATAGAAATGCCCAAATCTGTTGGAATGTTTAGTCTTTTCAAGAGTAATATGTACCAAAAAGCCATTTTCTGGGGCAGGCTGGTGGCATAGTGGTTAAGTTCTCATGCTCTGCTTCGGTGGCCCAGGGTTCACAGGTTTCGATCCTGGGTTTGAAATTACACACCACTCATCAAGCCATGCTTTGGTGGCATCCCACATACAAAACGGAAGATTGGCACAGATGTTAGCTCAGTGACAATCTTCCTCAAACAAAAAGAGGAAGATTGGCTATAGTTTTTAGCTCAGGGCCAATCTTCCTCACCAAAAAAGAAACAAACATGCCATTTTTCTTGAGAAATTTATAAACTAAACAGGCAAAGAGAAAATAATAAATTGCTACATACATAGACTGAAGGGTTTAATGACTTTGAGAATCACATTCAGTAATGTCTATCTGGGTTTAACTTAACCATGGGCCAATTACAGATAAAATACATCAAGAAACAGCTTGCATGAGGAAAGCAACCTAGATATTTCTTATTGGAAACTTGATCTATTCTTTCATTTATTCAACAAATATTATTCAGTGCGTAGTAGGTGTCAGGCACCATACTAAGGACTATGGATAAAGGATGTGGAAGAAAGGCTTTATTCCTGCTTTCTCAGAACTTAAAACTGAAAGATAATTATAATATAGAGGGTTATGCTCTATAGAGAGATGGAGAGGGAGCTAAGGGCACAAATTCATAGATGAAGCTACCCTAGAAATAATGGGTGTATTAGTCAGGGTTGTCCAGAGTAACAGAACCAATAAGAGATAGATCGATAGACAGATAGATAGATAGTTATAGATAAATAGATATATGTATATAGCTACTGAGAATGAGAAACAGAGAGATTGATTGATTATAAAGAATTGGCTCACATAGTTATGGAGGTTGAGCAGTGCCCAGATCTGCAGTTGGCAAGGAGAGTCAATGGCGAGTTCCAGTCCAAAGGCAGAAGAAGACCAATGTTTCAGCTTAATCAGTCTGGCCAAAGAAGTTCTTTCTTATTCAGCCTTTTTGTTCTATTCAAGTCTTCAACTGATTGGGTGAGGCCCACTTACATTCTGGATGGCAATCTGCTTGAGTCTGCTCTACCCATTCAAACGTTAATCTCATCCAGAAACATCCTGAAAGACACACCCAGAATAATGTTTGACCACAAGTCTGGGCACACCAAGGCCCATTACAGTGGGTGAGGTCAAGAAAGACTTCTGGAGGAAGAGAAACCTAGCCTGAACACTGAAAGACAGATTATCATAGATAGAATACTAAATTACTACTTCCTCATAAATAAGTTGTACCACTAAAGTATATAACATACATGTGTCTTCAGAAATGCCACGTTTTCTTCCATTTTTAAGGAAAACTATTGGGTGTTCATTATATTAGGCTAAAAGAGAAGCTCATATTAGAATCGAATTTATAAAATGAAGGTCTCATAGGGCATATCTCTATTATATCAATACAATATATAATGATTTTATTTCTACAAGACCATACAATTTACAAAATGTTCTCGCCTACCTTATCTTATTTTAGGCTACCAGTTATTGATGAGATGCTTCATTATTGAGAAACAGTTACATTAAAAAAATCTTTTATTGGAAATAAACTTTTCAGCTAGCCGCAAAGATCATGGGAATACAGAGCTCTTGATTTGGTATTTATGGGTGGTGTTTGGGTGCTCTTTCTAATAGTTTAAATGTAGAGATCTAAATTGTAGATCTAGAAATACAGAGAGATCCTAATTGGGGTAGCCCCTAGGAAGTCAAAGTTTTATTTGAGCGATTACAGCTGAAAAGACAAAAATTCTAAGACATTTTCCTTTTAAAAAGTCAGTTAGAAAACATTAGTTTATTAGTTCCAATATTTGATATAGGGAAGTAAATCCATGTCTTCGAAATTACCCAGTTGCTTGCAAGATGCATTGTTCCTCCATCCTCACCCAGCCATGTCTTCCACGCGTAGCTTTCTCCACTGCAGAGTTCTTGATGCTAAAAGTGCACTGTTTCTCATGGAAACACAATAACCTCTACTGTGAAAAGAAGCCAGTGGTAGCTATTCTCCTTGCTGACTCACGTGCCATTGCTTTCCTCATTTTCCCCTTTGTCACCTTTTGTTAGAAATAAACTGTACAAATGTTTTAAAATTTTATTAAGACTGTTTTATAGTCCAGAATGTGATCTATCCTGCTAAAAGTATCATTGCACTTAAAAAGAATGTGTATTCTGCACTTCTTTGATAGAGCAATCTATTAAACATCAATTAAGTCAAGGTGGTTGATAGTACTGTTCAGATCTTCTATGTCTGTATGATTTTTTTTGTCTGGTTTTATCAAATGATGAGAGAGGGGTATTAAAATCTTGAATGGTGATTGTGCAATTATTTATTAATTACGTAAACTTTTGCCTCCTGTAATTTGAAACTCTGTTTACAGCTACTATATCTTCTTAACAAATTGACCATTTTATCTTCATGAAAGATTTTTCTTTATCTCTGGTAATACTTTTTGTTTGGAAGCTATTTTATCTGATATTATTATAGCCACTCCAGCCTTCTTATTCTTAATGTTTTCATGGCACATCTTTTTCGTTCCTTTACTTTCAAAATATCTGTGTTTTCATATTTCAAGTGTGTCTCATGGAGTCAATATGTACTTGGTTCTTGTTTTATATTTATTCAGAAATCTTCGTATTTTCATTGGGGTGTTTTGGTCATTCATGATTAGTGTAGTGTAGTATTGAAATGGTTGATGTGGTAGCAGAAAGATGGTCCCCAAAGATATCTATTCCCTAATCCTCAGAACCTGTGAATATATTACCTTTTATGGCAAAAGAGACTTTGAAGTTGTGATTAAGATTAAAGACATTGAAACTGGAAGATTATCCTGGATTATTTGGGTGGGCCCATTCAAATCTCATAAATTCTTTAAAGCAGAGCATCTTTTTCAAATGTGATCAGGGAAGGGATGTAACTACAGTGGATGAAGATTCAGAGAGATGTGACATGAGAAAGACTTAACTGACTTGAGTTTGAAGATGAATAAAAGGAGCCAAAAGCTGGTAGCACCTGGTTCTGGAAACAGTCCTCAGTTTACAGCCAGAAGGGAAACAAGAAGTTCAATTTTACAAACTTAAAGAACTGATTTCTTCCACCAACTCAAATATTCAGGAAACAGATTCTCTTCCAGAGAACTCAGAAAGGAAATCAGCCTGTTGACACCTTGATTTTAGTTCATGGAGCCCCTTGCCAAATTTCTGATCTACAGAACTCTAAGATAATAAATTTGTGTTGTTTTAAGCATCAAATTTTTTTTTGTTAGGACTGCAATAGAAAATTAATACAGATTTTGGTACCACAAAGTAGGACGCTGTTGTAATGAATATTAAAAATGTGCAAGTGGAATTGACTTTGAAATTGGTCAGTGAGTGGAGTCTGGAGAATTTGGAGGAGCATGTTAGGAAAGCCTAAATTCAGTGTATGTGCTCAAATGAAAGAAACAAAAGACAGCATTGCATGACCTTGTGTTCTTTGCCAATGATCATTAGTCTCTTGGAGTCTGCTTCAGAAAACTGAGCACAGATATTTTCAGTATGTATCATACAGTGGAACAAAGAAAAAGAGAAATGTCAGTTTCTTGTTTTAAAATTCTGATAAATCGAGATTTGTAATCTGACGTAGCTAGATCACCTTTGAGTATAAAAACTACTTTTGTTTGTATTTAGGTGAAATTCATGTTTGACAAATATAATAGACTATATGTATACCATTTAAAAAAAAGAAAAAGGGCCGGCCCTGTGGCAGAGTGGTTAAGTTTGCGCACTGTGCTTTGATGGCCCAGGGTTTGGATCCTGGGCACGGACATGGCACTGCTCATTAGGCCATGTTGAGGCGGCGTCCCACATACCACATCTAGAGGGATCCACAACTAGAATATACAACTATGTACTGGGGGGATTTGGGGAGGAAAAAAAAAAGAAGAAGATTGGCAACAGTTGTTAGCTCAGGTGCCAATCTTTAAAAAACAGTTTTAAAAAAATTTAAAAAAACAAATAAATTAAATAAATAAATAAAAAGTATAGACTATCTTGAAAAGACTGTTGGCAGAAATATGGATTTTAAAGGTACTGGCATTGAAGGCTCAGATGAAAATGAGAAACATATTGTGTGAAACAGAAGAAAAGATCTTTATTATATTGTGATAGAAAACTTTGTATGATTGTGTCCTAGGGTTATGTGGAAGGCAGAGCTTATAAAAAATGAAATTGGAATTTAGCTGAGGAAATTTTCAAGAGAAATGTTGGATGTGTGGTCTAGTCTCTTCTTGCTGCTTAGAGTAGAATGTGAAAGGAGAAAGACCAAGGGAAGAACTGTTAAACAAAATGGAACTATGACTTGATGATTTTGGAAGTTCTCAGCCTATCTAGATTGCAAAAAATGCCAAAATTAAGAGATTCATTGTCAGAGAAGCATTCTCTAGTGAAAAAGCTGAGGCTATGGCTGTCCACCTGTGGGCTAATAACTCAGAAAGATCAAAAGTTCAGAGCATTCAATCATTCAAAAGTTTCTCTGAAGACATTAAGGATGTAACTCACAAATTCCCTCAAGAAATTGTTCTAGAAGCTTAAGGGTTTTGTCTCCCCCACCATTTTAGCAAAAGCCAAAACAGAGATAGGATTGTGTAGGAAAATCTGTGGACAAGCCTCTTTTCTAATGGATTGAACCCCTGTGACATACACAGAAGATCCATAAGGTTTTTGAGAATTTTATACCAGCAGAAATACTGCAAGATTGAACTGAGAGGGAGAGAACATACAAAGTGAAAGAAGCCTTTCTGACCTGAAATTCCATAGACTGGTAAAACTATTCAGCTACAAACATGTGTTACTTTGCTTGAAAATGGAAGAATGGCTCTGAGGATAGAGCCTCAAATCCAGAGGAGGAAGCCTAGTGCCAGAGAGGATTATTCCCAGGCATTCAAATCAAATGGAGTTTGCCTTGTTGGCTTTATACACATCTTAGTACAATTAACTCCTTCTTCCTTCCAATTCCAAGACCCTTTTGAATTGGAATTCTAGAGCTCTTATCCTATGCCTGTCATACCACCATTTTTGGGGAGCAGATAAATGTTCTTTAGCTTCAAAGATCCAAAGAGAGAAAGGAATTTTGTCCTAGTGTGAGTTATACCCAGAACCTCTCTCATGTGTAATTTAGATGATTTAGGTGATGATATTTGGGGTTTTTAATCTGATGTGACTTAACTCAGATATTAGACTTGGAGTTGATGCTGTAATGGGTTCAGACTTTGAGGGATGTTGGTATGAGACGAAATGTATTTTGCATGCACATCAGGTGGACGTGAATATTTCAAGGCTAGAGGTGAAATAGTGGCCACCAAAGATCCGCATGTTCTAATCCTCGACACCTGTGAATATGTTATTTTGTACTGCAAAAGAGGCTTTCCTGATGCGATTAAGGCTAAGGACCATGAGACCAGGAGATTATCCTGGATTACTTGGGTGGGCCAAATCTAATCACACTTGTCCTTAAAAGGGAGAAACTTTCCCAGCTGCAATAAGAGAGATGAGATGGTAGAGGAAAGAGGAGAAAACTTATCTCCTTTGTTTTTTGTCTCTTTGTTCCTTTTGTTTTTACTTCTAAAAATATTTGAATAATTTTTAAAATCTCCTGTTAATTTTCTTGTTGTTTTTTCAGTTGTACTTTTTTGCATTTTTTTTTGGTAGTTACTCTAAGTATTACAATATACGTCCTTAACTTTTCTGAGTTCATGTTCAGTGCCACAAAGTACTATTTTATATAAACCATGTAAATCTACAAACCGCCTAGGTCTATATTCTCCCTGTCCTTTGTGTTGTAATTGTTATATGCGCTACATCCTCACACATTGTAAACCCTACAATGTTATAATGTCTTCAAACAAGAATGGAGGTTATAAAGAAATATAGGAAGATGGCAAAAAAGAGACGAAAAGATAGACGCATATTGATCCAGTATACCCAGATACATACCATTTCTGATCATCATTCTTTTCTGAAGTTCCAAATGTTCCATCTGATGGCTTTTCACTACATCTTGAAGAACTCCCGCTTCTTTTACTATTTCTTGTACAACAGATTTGTTATCTCTAGTTTTCTTTTATCTGAAGATGTCTTTATTTAACCCTCATTTTTCAATGATAATTGGATAAAGAATTCTGCACTGACTGTTTTCTTTCTTTCAGCATTTTAAAGATATTGTTCCGCTCTCTTCTGGTCTCCATGGTTTCTGGTGAAAAATTAAATATTTGTTGGTTCCTATGTAATATATCATTTTCTCTTGTACTTGTTAGATTTTCTCTTGATTTTGGCTTCCAACAGTTTGACTAAAATGTGTCTTAGCTAGGCTTCTTTGTGCTTATCCAGTTTAGTTTTCAACGATAATAAGTACATTCACCCTTTTGTGTAACCATCACTGCCATCTATTTCCAGAACTCTTTTCACCTTGAAAAACCGAGACTCTGTATCTACTAAACAATAACTCTCTATTCCCCCTTTCCCTAGCCCCTAGCAACCCCATTCTATTTTTCTGTCTCTATAAATTTCACCACTTAAGGTATCTCATATAAGTGGAATCATACAGTATTTGTCTTTTCACTTAGTATAATGTTCTCAAGTTTCTTCTATGTTGTAATATGTATCAGAATTTCCTTCCCTTTTAAGGCTGAATAATATTCCATTATAGGCATACATCACATTTTGTTTATCTGCTCATCCTTTGAAGAATACTTGGGTTCCGTCCACCTTTTAGCTACTGTGAATAATGCTGCTATGAACATGAGTGTTTTTTTTAAAATAACACTTTAAAAATGTGAAAACTGTTAGTTTGCAGGCTGACTTGCCCATAGGCCATAGTTTGCTGACTTCTGAAACAGATCCTTGAGACTCTACTCATTTTTGCCTCTATTTTTCACCTTGGGCGCTTTCTATTGTTGCTTTTTCAAGTTCCCTTTCTCCTTCATCCAGCATGTCTATTTGCTTGTTATTTCCATCCAGAGATTTTTTTTTTCAGAAAATACACTCTTTAGTTCTAAAATTTCCATTTCAGGTATTTTCATTCATTATAAACATATTTAGGTTTTACTTTACTGATGATAGTTATAATAGCCATTTTAAAATTTTTATCTGTTAGTTACATCATCTGTTTAATTTTGAGGTTCGGCTTGGACCGTTTCTTCTTCTTGAGGCTGTGATTTTTTTGCATTTGCTTATGTTGGATAATTTTGTGTGTTGGACATTGTCAATGGTAAATTATAGAGATTCTGCATTCTATTATTTTTCATTGGCAAGTTTTGTTTCCTTTGTTTTAGTAGGTAAATATTCTCAACTTGGCTTGAACTGCCAACTCTATTTCTTGGGCAGTAACTCCCTTCTGTTCAGATATTTTTTGTTAAGTACATCTGCTTAGCATCTGTCCCAAACATGCATAGCTCAGGGTCAAAGAAACGGGGTAAGCAGAGCATAGGAATTTATTCTTTGACTCATTTTCTTCTGGGATTCCCCTACTCGCTTCAACATTCGCAGCTTCCAAGCTTCAGATTTGTGATTCCTCACCCAGAAGATTGTCAGTTTTCCCATGTGTGTCCAGCCACAGCTCTGCTCATCGCATGGATTGGACTTAGCACAGACCAGGTGCCGTGGGGAGAGAAATTCATTCTAGACTTCCCTCAGCATGATGTGTTTACTTCCGCTCACTCGCCTGCGGATATTTATACCTTCAGAGTGTGGCTTTTTGTATTGTCTGGTTTTACAGTTTTCTACAGGGCTGTCATCTGGTAGGGTCTCAGTCTGTGTGTTTGAACAGATTTAATCAAAGATTAATCAATCTCGGTCATTGTCACAGCTGGGAGGCAAATTTTTTCCATATTTGGTGCAGAAAAGCTATAGAACTAATTGCCCACCCCACTCTGACCCTTATGGATTGTTGATGGATTGTCTTATTTTGATGACATAATGCTCAATAGGCGTTCTTGTGAACTAGACAGGCAAAAGCGCAATAACAAGGCAATCCCGTGAAGAAGGACCTACACATAGGAAAAGTATTGTCCGCCATGATTCGTGGAAGATTTTAAATTTCATACTCCTAGAAATGTTTCTGTTTACAAACCTAAGGATTAGCAATTTAACATAAAATGTGGCCAATACTGTATTCACATAAGACCCTCAATGTGGTAATTCTTCACATACTTGGTTTAGAGAATAGTATGATTCTATTATAAGATAATTTGCGTTTACATTATTCCCACACCTCACTTCTTAAATTAGAGAGAAAGTGATAACGCGTGAGTGAAGAAATAATCCACTGCTACATTGAAACAGCTACTGCAATATTCAACATTTTTATATTAAACAATGTTTTTTATCTTTATATAGAGAAAGAAATAAAGCGGTTTCAGTATATTGTTAAAAAATGTGGTACTCCTGAGTCTAGCAAATCTAAGGGAAAAATGACAATAATGTATGTAAGAATTCAAAGCAATTTAAAATTATTTATCCCATATTAATTCTCAAATTGTTTATGTCTTATTTACATTTTTTTTTTGTCACCAAGTCATTTCCACCATGGGGAAACATCCACTTTAGAGACTTCAAATAAAGTGAAATTCTTTTTTTCTTTAACGAATAAAAGACTGTAAGTATAAACCTCAGAGAAGTTTTACAATGTGAATATACCTATTTAACCAGACCTCAAATCAAAAACAGACTATTACCAGAGCCCCAGATGATGCTCTTTTCCTGCCCTGCCAGCCACTGTCTTGCCCCAGAGGTAAGCACTATTCTGATTTCTGACCGCATAAATCTGTTTAGGATGTTTTTGAAATTTGTATAAATGGAATCATAGAAACGGTATTCTTTTCTGACATTTTGCCTCAACATTATTTTTGCAAATGTTACTAATGTTGTGTGTAGCAATAATGTATTCATTCTTATTGATGTGTTCTATTGTATTAATTGGCACTTTTTTAAAACCTATTCTGCTTAAATTAAACATCTATTTTATTTCTAGTTTGGGGCTCTTACAGAAATATTGTGGTGAAAATTCTTGCACTTGTCTTTTGGTGCACATTTGTACATATTTTGGTTGGGTATGTACCTATACCTGGAGTTGCTAGATCATAGTGTAAGTATATGTTCAACTTACTAGATACTGACATTTTCTAAAATAATTCTATCAATTTACACTTTCAAAAGCAGTGTTTGAGAGTTGCCATTATTCCAGATCTTTGCCAACACTCAGTATTGTCATTTTTTTCACTTTATCCATTCTAGTTGGATGGGTAATGACAAATTTGGATTTCAGTTTGCATTTCCTTAATAACTGAGGTTGACTACCTTTTTATAGATTTACTGGACATTTTGGGGAAATGTCTGCTTATGTCTTTTGCCCATTTCATTGAGTTTTCTTCCTTTTTATTATTGGTAGATTTATTTATATGTTTTGGATATGAGTCCTTTGTAGACTATATGTATTTTATATTGCAAATATCTTTTTCCACTCTGTGGTTTGCCTTTTACTCTTTTGATGAATATAGTCTCAATTTGAGTGCAACCCAATTCATTATACTTTATCTTTATAGGTAATACTTTGTACTATTTTAAAGAAATCTTTGACTACTCAAAGTTCTTGAAGATATTTTCCTGCATTATCTTTCAGAAAGTTTTTCTTTACCTTTCATGTTTGATCTTTTTGTATTATATAATGGTAGGGATCGACATTCATTTCTTTTCTTATGATTATCTAATGGACCTGGTATCATTTTTTAAAAGACCATTACTTCCTCCACTACACCATAGTATCTCATTTGTGATAGTCATGTAACAATATGTATGGGTCTATTTTTATAATCTCTGATCTGTTTTATCTCTGTGCTGGTATATTTGTGTCACTTTGTGCCAAAAACATAATGTTTTAATTATTATTGCTTTATAATAAATCTTGACATCTGATAGTATAAATCTTTATTCAAAATTGTATTGAATAATGTTAGAATCAACTTATCAATGTTTTTAAAAGTGTTGGGATTTTTATTGCAGTTGTATTGAATTCATAAATCAACCCAGGGAAAATTGACGTCTTTTCAATAGCTTCTTCAAACTATGAACATGCTATTTTCCTTCATTTATTTGTGTCTTTAATTTCTGTCAATAAAGTTTGATTATTTTTAGTGTAAGAGTCATATGTAGATTTTATTATAGGTTTTTGGAGATTTTATGTTGTTTGATGCTGTTGTAAGTAGTAACATTTTATTTTATTTTAATTTTGAGGAAGATTAGCCCTAAGCTAATATCTGCTGCCAACTCTCCTCTTTTTGCTGAGCAAGACTGGCCCTGAGCTAACATCCATGCCCATCTTCCTCTACTTTATATGTGGGAGGCCTACCACAGCATGGCTTGCCAAGCAGTGCCATGTCCTCACCTGGGATCCCCACCAACGAACTCCGGGCCGCTGAAGAGGAACGTGTGAACTTACCTGCTGAGCCACCAGGCCAGCCCCAGTAGTAACATTTTAAAATTTCATTTCCCAATTGTTCATTGATGGTATATAGAAATAAAATAGCTGAATATTGAAATTCAATCCTCTGTCTCTTACACCTGGCAACCTCTAAAGTAACTGATTTATTGGTTTACATCCTCATTTCTCACCCCTCTCTCCGCTTCCGTGCATAATACCTTAAACCATGTATCATAATCTCCCCTGGTATATTGCCCTAGTATTTTACCCTAACTAGTCTCAAAACTATTACCCCAGTCTCCAGATTAATGTACCTCTAATCCATCTTTGTAAAATCCCAAACTGATCATGTCAATCTTCCAGTTTAAAAACGTTCCATAATCTATAGATAAACCTCCTTAATGTGCAAGGTCATTGATGATTCGACCTCCTAACTCAGCTACATAAACCATTACTAAGTTACTAACAGCTATTAAAATGAACGATACTTTTTTAAGCTATGTGTTTTTCCGCATGCTCTTTCTTCTATTTATAATGCCCTTTTTTCTCTTCTCTACCTGGTGAACTCTACTCAGCCTTCAAGATTTCACTCAAATAGCTGTGCCTCTAAGTAGTCATTCCTGACCTCACCAAGCAGATATAATCGCTCTCTCCCCAACATTTTGTTTACACAGCTTTAAAAAACTACGTATCTACTATTTGATAACATATATCAGTTAACATTATTTTGATTTACATATATAGGACAACTTAAAAATGTGGGATTAAACAAAACAAAGTTTCCAGGATAAAAGTTTACGGTTATGTGTTGGCTTCAAAGTCTCCAGTAAATCATCCTGCTTTCATCTTTCTATTCTAACTTCCTCAGTGTAGCTTCCCTCCCCAAGGCCACCTGTTGGTCCAGGAAGCCAGCTAGAGCTCTGTTTGTTATGTCTGATTTTCACATTGCAGGACGACAGATAATGATCATGGTAAAGGACACATCTCCCAGTTCTCTTTACAGAGCAGTCCAGATAATCCCACAAAATGTTTTTGTATGAATGTTCTTGGCCAAAACATAATCACATGACCACACTTAGCTAGGAGAAAGACTGGAGAACATAGTCTTTTTGCTAGGTAATGTATTGTCCACATGATTGTTCAATTGCTATCAAATAAAGGTGAAATGGATATCGAGTTGGCATCCAGTAGTCTATGCCATATCGCTTACTGTGTTAAAAGCTTATGAAGGATTGTTTCCTATTAATCTCTTTATTCCATGTGAACAACACAAGATTTGGCATAGTAGTTACTTATTAAAAGTTTATTGAAGAATGCATTTGAGATAGTTGAGAGATCTGTGAACATAGATTGTAGCAATGCCTACTTCAAGAGATTTCTAGCAACCAGCACTTGAAAAGAAAATGTCTCAGATGTTAACCAAAGCAGCCCAGTTTTGCCTCATTTTTGAAGATTTTGTAAAATTACGGCCCTGAAATGTTGAGTATTCTTAGCTAATATTGACTTTACTGATTTGAAGAATATTTAGGCATATTCAGCCACTGATAGGATTAGAAAAAAATATTATGAGAAAGAAAAAAAGAAATGAGGAACTTTGGTTATGAAGTACATAGTCAGTTAACTCATTCCCATAGAATTTAGAAACTTTCCCATTTGGAAAGAACATGTACTCACACTTCAAAATATTTCAATGATAAAACACTGTGTAACAGAATAAAACAAAGTATAAATGGATGAAATGGAAAGTTGACAAAATGTTAATGTGGTCTGTGGTCCCTTTCTAGCAGGAAAGGATAGATTAAGGTCACAAGAAATTATTACTAAACTTCACAGTTCTGAAGCTAATTATGTGGCCAATTTTTATAAAACTAATATTTAGTATCATTGTTTTCCAAAGGCAACTATTTATTTTTAAACTTTTCAATTAATCTAGATTATATTCCTTAAGTTGCGCATTAGTTATCAGTGGATTTGAAGAGAGTTGGTTTATCCATTACATCACGTAAAAGGGGAAGGGGTACAATTGAATATATAGTGGCAATGAAAAATATATGGTGATGCATAGTACTGAAAAGAGCCACTGAGAACTGTTCAGAGTATTTTACTTACTGGAAGACAAGTTCAACCGACTCATTTCCCACAGTGGGTGAATAAGCTTGACTCACACATTGAACATTCTTGATCATGCGTTGCATTTCCTACACTGTGCCAGTGAGTGAAGGAGTCGTGCTCCTACTTATATAGAGCTTAGAATCTGGTGGAAGAGACGGATTTTAATCAAATAATCACAGTACTGAATGTACAACTATGAAAAGAAAAGTGAATTGAGTAAAATGAACATGATACTATGATAGCCCGTAAAAAAGGGTCCTGGCCCAAAATGAAGAGGGAGGAACTTCCCCAAAAGACTTTCTGCAGAACAGGACTTTAACACTGTTGTTGAGAAATATAAAGCTTTGACTACTTTTTAGGAGGCTTTGATGAGCCAGTTGTACTATTTTAATTCATACAGTAGAAAGTTAAATGAACAGGATACCTTTAAAAGCTCTATTCCCAAAGCACATTAATAATTGCAAGGACTTGACATTATTTTTCAGCAATGTTTGATAGAGAAAATGTCCACCAAAGCGTTTTATTTTATTTTAAGGGTTAGGTTTATAAGCCTTATCACAATCATTTTTTCCCACCTATATCAGGGATTTTTCGCATCATTCCATTGTAGTTTGGTATACGCTGTATGCTAGAAATAGCAGGAGAGAGGCTCTCTTCAGAGTTTTCTTGGAATGGGTAACTTTAGGCTGTGTTTCTTAGGTTGCAAAAGCATTATTTGTCCAGTTTAGAGCTGTGTAGTTTAATATGTCACCACTAGCTACATGTGGCTATTTACATTTGGATTAAAATTTTCAGAACCTCTTGAAAGAGTCAATAGCCACATGTAACCAGTGACTTCTGTATTGAACAGCACAGAACGTATCCATCACCAACAAAATTTCTACTGTACAGCTCTGGTCTAAGTACATAAAATGAAGTGGCTTCTGTGACTCAAAGAAAATGAAACTTTCAATCATCAAATGGCTATATCAAAATCTATGCTGGTTTGGTTGCAGGGAGTAGAGAAACCCCAGTGACCAGCTTTATGTTGATCCATTTCATGTAAGACTCTTACTTCCATTTTTGTTAAAATGATAATAATAATAATAAAATGTAACTGCAGGTGAAAAATCAAAAAATGTCCGCTAGTGAAAGAAGCAGAAAAAAGATACCATTTTGCAGCTCATTAAGCATTGATTGAACACCATTTTTCTTAAGCAAATAATCAAGAATGCAGCGTCCCCTGGAACAGAATATAATATCTTCTTTATTTCACTTTGGAAGTTTCTTATTGATTTCCCTCTGCTCTCCATAGAATATATTCACAGATATTAACTATTTGTCTTTGCTCCAGGTTTCCAGAAAATAGAACCTGAGACAAGGACTAAAGAGATTACACTTTATTAGTAGCTGAAAGTCTAGGGCAATGAAGACAAAGAAATTAAGAGAGTTGAGGCAAGGAAAAATGCAAATGATATAATGAGAAGCAGGATAAGAAGTATGCTTTATAAAGAGAGAAGACAGGTCACTCAGGAGGTGTTTTCACTAAGTATGTGGGGCTTCTCTGGAAAGTTTTCAAGGGGAAAACATAAATTGGAGTGGTCCATGAAAGGGAGAGAGAAAGGGATATTTATGTGCCTTCTTCTCTCTCATCTCCTTTTCCCATTGGTCAAGGTTCTTATCATGGGAAGCAGACACCCAGAGTTCCAATATCTGCTGTCAAACATAGTAGCAACCCATCCAATTCTGGAAGTGGAGGTGGTAAGGTATACAGAGTATACAGTGTCTACAGTTTGTGGAGTACACAGGCCCTGAGGTTCAGCTTGCCTTCAGTCATACTGGGGAGCTTGCAAGGACACCAGCAAAGGAAACAGAAGTGTGGTCCAGGAGTAACATTGGAGTGAGAGCAATTGAGACTGCAATTCAGGTAGTTAAATCTTCAAGGACTGAGGATGACTACAATAGGAGGAATGATATTGCTTAATATCATATCAAAGATGCTGGGGATTTTCAGAAAGAATGGAGAGAGAATGTTCTGGAAAGGTCACGAAGGAGAAGAAAGAAAAAGATGGGAGAAAAAACAACCACCACTTGAAAGATCTAAGGAAAAACACTGTCCCCAGGGTTGAGCCATTTTTGTGCTAAGGTAAATAAGGGAATAAAGACTTTTTACAAGATGGTAAACACAAAGAGTAAGTTGATGACGACTGACTCAAGTTTCAGGGAACAAAGTAGAAGGGTTTGACAGGTTGTAAGATGAGGTTAGAGGGGAAGATACACAGTACTTCATGGGAACGAGTGTTCAGACACCAGTCAAGGGGATTTGGAAGTGAGGAATGGGATGGGTCTTCAGTACCATGCAGAGCGCTGTGTGTCCACTCCTCCGCCATGTCCGCAGCCCGGCCTGTGTGGGAAAGCAGAGGGAAGTCAACAGTGGGAACACAAGAAGCTCCAAGGACACTCTGTCTTCAACACGATGCTTTTTACCTAGTGTTATGGGCGGACGGACGGTGGGATGAATGAGGATACACCACACGTTCACGTTTCTTTTTGTCAACATTAACATTTGTGTGTGCCACAGTTGAAAAATATTTACCACTGGCTTAAATATTGCCATCTTGCAGAAAATAGCAATAGTTTAGAAAAAACAAAGAACTGTAAGTCCTACCTTCAGACTGATCAGCCAAATCGTGTCGCCAAGAATTCTAGTAGTTTCTCTAGTCACTTCTGCATGAATGAGAGTATGGAAGTTATAGGCTTTATGTTTGTTTGTGGGCAAAAGAAATTATATGGAAATCCCCAAATGATATGATCCCAGGAGCAGAGTTTTTAAATAGAAAGATGTCTTTATTTTTCTGGAATTAATTCTGTTTTTAAAATAACTCTATTGCTTTAGGCATTTCTTACATTACCATAAACAGACAAAAAATGACAAAAATCTTGCGCGTTCATTAGAATATCTCTAAATATCATGTCAAAATTTGGCATACCAAAATATTCAGATCAAATCTAGTTACTAGAAAACATTCTTTCTAATATTTGTCACTTTTTTTACTTTTTGGAAGAATGTTTATAAAGTAAATTGCATTCTTTAAAGAAAGTCATTACATAATGCAGAGGATGTTATTATTACATAAATCTTGAGTGTCCCCATTTGTGCTAAACCAAATGCATAGGTATATGAGTTACTACAATCCTCAAAAAACCACTAAGAGCTTACAACATGTATAGATATTAATACTCTTTATAGACTTGGAAGAAAGTTATTTTTAGCCCAGATAACTTCACATCCCTTCCTAGTTGCAGTGACTCTTTTCAGAACTGAATACGAATTATCCTTAGAACAAGTACTTTTACATCCCTTTCTGAATGTGTGGCTCTTTTCTTTATCTATGTACTACACTCAGTTTCTGCTTAGGCCACCGAAACACCTATTGTCTGAGAATTAAAGGAAACATAAAGTCACCTTGCCATTGTACTGCCATCCCCCTTGTTAATATAAAATTTCTTATCATAGTCCTGAAAGGAAATATTCTCATGTAGCATACAAGCTTAAAGGCTGCTTTAGCAATCTAGAAAACAGAGAAGGAAGGTAGAGAGAGCATGTAACGAGTGTTCACTGCAAATCACTGGCTCCAAAGAGGTAGAGGGGAGGGCTGGGGTTGCGATCAAGTGAGGCACAGTCAAGGTTGGGGCAAAAATCCAGGAATGTTTAGGGAAAATTCCTCTTCCTTGAAATGGGAGGAACAAAGAAAAAATAATTTTCCTCTACTAAATGAAAGATACTGCTCAAGGAAGGCACGAGATACAACTGAAAAGTGCCCTGGCTGACTGCAAGCACCATCTCGCAAACGTGCCGGTGGGTGTGGTTTACTATTTCACTTCTTGGAAAAATATTAAAAGCCAGAACAGTTAAGAAAATAACACATACATGCATGCATCCACTACCCAGGATGACGAATATTAAGGATGTGTGGTATCATTTGCAACTTGTTTTTCATTTTCTTTCAATATTATATTTTCAAGGTCTATTCATGTTGACACGTCACTTGTAAGAATATACCTCATTTTATTTATCCAGTTCCCTTTTGATATTGATATATTAGTTTCTGATATTTAACTATTACAAATTACTCTACAGTAAACGTCCTTAGTTGTATCCTCATGAAATGTGCAGGTGTTCTCTGGTTTATACATGTATGAGGAGAATTGCTGAGACAGGTAGAAGCACCTTCAACTTGACAGTATCTTGCCTGCCAGTCTGTAAATAGGCCCTTAGACAATACACTTTCACCAGTATATGACATTTTGACTTACTCACATTTTAAATTATATAAAGGGTCAAACTTTAAAAAATTTTTCCATTCCTTATTGATGTTAAAGAAAACATCATTTTAGTCTGTTTTATTTTCTTGATTAATTATGAGATTGAGCATTACTTCAAACTTTTTTTGACATGTCACTTTGCCCATCCCTCAATTGCTTTCCACGTCCACTGTTTGCTTGTTTACTAGATTAGTTATTCTTTTTTTCGTATTCACTTTTATGAATCTTTTCAAAATTATAATTACCTAATCTTAGATAAGTAAAAAAATTCATATCTTTAAGTGTTATGTGTCAAGTTTATATTTCTTTCATAGCTTTGTCTTATCTAAGAAATTCTTCCCTTCCATATTATAAGAAAAATAATCACATATATTCTAAAAGTTTCAAACTTTTGATTTTCGTCTTTAGATCTTGGATCCAATGAGATTATCTTGGTGGGCACAGTCTGTGATAGGCAATTTCATCGTGTTCTTACCGTGTGCAAAGCCAGCTGACCCAGCACCAATTACTGTTCATCTTTTCACAATTAATTTGTATCACCATCTTTATCACATGTTGTGTTCCCATATGAGTCTCATTCTAGGCTCTTTTTACCGACTTTTTCCCAATTAAATATTATCTAATATTGTGGCTTTAAAATATGATAGTGAATGGATCAGATCCTTTTCTTTCCATTTTTCAAAACTGACAAGAATAACTTTTGTCAGGATCCAAGACTTTGCCAGATTAATTTGTTGGAGAAATTATTCAGGATATTAAGTTTTCCTATTCATTAACATGATACATAGTGCCATTTATTCACTCATCTTTTATATTCTTTTTTACTTTTTATTTTCTTTATGACATATATATCTTTTACTGTATTTATTGTTCTGAATCATGCATGTTTATTGTTAGTGAGATATTTTATTATATTTTCTAATTGGTGTAGCTGGTACATAGAAATAATGTGAATTTTCATATCAAGAAGTTTTTATTCAATTAGCTTAATAAAATACTTTAATTCATTTTTAAGAGTTTTTCTGTGGAGTCCTCTGAATTTTCTGTGAATCTAATGATATTATCTGCAATTAAAAAGAAATTTCTAAATATTAAAAAATAAATAGTATGCTTGCAAAAGATTATTTGCAGTTATTTGCCATAGAAGGAAAATCTATCCAAATTTGTTAAGATTTTAAAATCTAGAACCAGCGTTAAATTTTACCAACTTTTTTTGCATGTACCAAAATAATCATATGATATTTATTCTCTGATAGCTTATATTGATACATTGTTCTGAAACGATCCTAATTTATCAGGACATAACAATATTTTTTGTGCTTAGCTGGGGTTTATTTGTTAGTATTTTCATAGGCAAGAGTGGTGAGGAATTTTGTCTTCTTGTACTTTCATATCTGATTTTTTGATTAAGATTATGTTGGCCTTACAAAATGATTTAGGTATTTTTCCTTTTCATAACTTTTGAAAGCAGTTTCATTAGGTAGAAGTTATGTGTTTACTGGCTGTTTGACAGAACTATTAACCCATTTAACCTTCTGGGCGTGGGTTCTTTTCTTTTTCCTGTGGATGAGCAGGGAAGATGGAGAAGACGAATTAATTTTGTAATGATATTGTCCTCTTCAGGTCTTCTATTTCTCCTTAATTCACTTTTGTAATGTAAATATTTTCAATGTCTCCTTTTGGTATTATTAGTTTTTCCTTTTGATTGTTAAACTACTACTACAACTCTAAAAATAGTCTCCTTTTGTCATTGCCTAATACTGATTATTTGGGCTTCTCTGTCTTCTCTTAAACAGCCTTGATGGAAAATTTTCTTTTAAAAAAAAATAGCTTTTGTTTTCTAGATCCTCTTTGTTATTTGCTGCCTTATTATTTCTTGTTCTTACCTTTATAATTTGTTTTCTCCTATTTATCGCTGTACTTCCTTTATTTTTACTTTCACCTACCTTCTTAAGATTACCATGTAGCTCACTTCTTTTAAATTTTTCTTTTTTTCTAACACGTGAATGTATGCCAATAAATGGTCCGCTAATTACCACTCCAACTATATCCCACACATTTTGATATGGAATTTTTTTGATGCTGTTGACTCTTACATACTTTGGGATTTTCACTGTGATTTTTCCTTTGAACTAAGAGTTATTTACACTGTGGGGGGGCGCCTATTTCCATATATATGACTGTTTGTGTGTTTGTTTACTATCTTTTGTTATTGATTTCTTAGAATTGCTTTGTGGTCAGATAACACAAATCGATTTTTTTGGAATTGAGACTACACCTTGTGCTGATCAATCTTTTTATAGGTTCGATGTGTGCTGGAAAGAATGTATAATATCTGTAATATCTATTTCTTACAAGTAGAGTTTGATAGGTAGATAGGTATGTAGGTAGAGACAGACAGAAAACAGTGCTGTTGACTAGATTGCTTATATTTTATATAGCCTTGATAATATTTTTGCTCAATAAGCTTCTTGGAGAATATTTTAAAAGTTCCCCGCTATGATTATAGATTTGTTCATTTCTTCTTTTAATCCTATCAATTTTAACTTCATGTGCATTAATTCTATCATGTTAGGATATCACAATTTATATTTACATGCATGGTGAATACTTTTATTATTATAGAGAATCTCCTCCTTGTTAGGGCTTTTGTTTTAAGTTCTAGTCAATAATTCCATTATTTAGTAATGCTACATCAGCTTTCTTTTTATTAGTATAATTAATATATAAGTAGACCATTTTTATTCCTATTTCACTTTATGTCTTTTTATTTCAAACTTTCTGTATTATGTGGTCTTATTTATGCCTCTTAAGAATGGCATGCAATATGGATATTTTAAAGCACGTTCTGACAGAATCTGTATTTTAATAGATGAGTTGATTATTGACGGTGACTTGTATCTGGCCTGTTATGTTTCCTTTTCTATTTGATTTTCATAGATTCTTTCCCTTCTTCTCTGACCTTTCTGCTGCAATGATCAAGTTTTTTAAAATCTTTTTTGTATGTTTTGCTCATATGGATTTATCAATTGCATTTGTCTTATTTCAGTGATTATATATTTTTAGATACATAATTACCATGTAATGATTCCTGATTTCTCTGGGTTTATTTTTTCCTTTACTATTATCAACATCTATTTTTCATTATTTGGTTTTTGTAGGAAAACTCAGAGAACTTGAATTGGCTTGTGTCACTTAGCAGCAGCCAAGTCCGCTTTCAGCAAGTGAATTACATGAAATTGAGCCTGTACAGTCTAAACTTTAGATTTTTCTAACAAATTTAAAGCAATTTAGTACCTCTTTCCTCCTCTCAAACAAGACCTCATCTATGTTATTTCTATCTAGAATTTCAGTTTCAGCTTTTTAAAAAAGAAACAAAAAATTCAACAAAAATTACTTCTTTTTAATCAAATGTACAAACACATACTATATTTCTCCCCTACACAATTTACTCTTGCATCCCACTCCTTCTATCCAGGTAAGCCTTTCTTTTTGCTAAAGCAAATTCTTCAGAATTTCTTCAGCCAAGGCCTATGGGTGAAACATTGCATGACTTGCCTCTATGTTAAACATGTTTTCCTGGAGGCCAGCCCAGTGGTGTAGTGGTTAAGTTCGCGCACTGTGCTTCCACAGCCTAGGGTCCACGGATTCAAAACCCCGGCTGGGACCTACACACCACTCATCAAACCATGCTGTGGTGGTGCCCCACATACAAAATGGAGGGAAATTGGCACAGATGTTAGCTCAGGGCCAATACAAAAGAGGTTTTCCTGGCGTCCTTACTCTTGAATGATAGGTTAAGGTGTACAGAATTCTAGTTTGATGTCTTTTTCCCCAGGACTCTGAAGCTATTGCTCCATTGTCTTCTGGCCTCTATTGCTTCTCAAGAAGCACCTGTTCTCATCTAATTATCAGACAATTTGCTTTCCTTTCAGGGAAGTTTTAAGCTTTTCTTTTAGCCATAATATTTTTAAAGTGTCACCATGTTTGTCAAGGTGCAGAACTGTTTATCTTGCTTAGCTCTCCATCTGCATTTTCTAAGTGGGAATTCAGTCCTTCAGTCTGGAAATTTCTGAGTTATTTTCTCTTTAAATCTTGACATCTTCTCTTCCTCTGAAAACTTTATGGGAAAAACATTTTTAAGTCAGACCATTCTCTAAGTCTGCTATAACTTGAACATCATAGTTTTCCTTCCTCTGTCTCTTTTTTGTATGTTTCTAGGTCAAATCCTCCGTGCTCTTTCTAATTCACTAATCTTCTCTTCAGTTCTTCTGACCTGACATTCATCCAGCATACTGAGGTTTTTTGGTTAGTGTCATTGTCTAATTTCAAGGGCTACATTTTTCATTTTTAAGGTTTCTCTTCAGTACTTTTTGGTAGCCACGTGTTTTTGATTCTTAACCATCTTTTTTTGTATAGTCATTTTGTTCTTTCCTTCATTTGTGCATTTTAATCTTAAACATACATATTGAAGTCTTTTTCAAATTACACGTAACCATGTTATGAGATTAACATCTGTTTGATGGCTGTCTTTCACAGTTAATTCTTTCTCTTTTTCTGCTTTGAAATTTTAGCATATTTTCTTCCATGAGCCTTTCTTGGCTCGTTTGCTTGTTTTGTTTAATCGCTCCTTTCTCACCTCTCCACAGATGACAGTTTTACCGTTGTCCCTACCTGCGTGTTTCATTGGCAGTCAGAGTCCTCATCACATAAGGATATTATGGATGTGTTACTAAGCCAGTTGGGGCTTAGCCCAGCTTTGGTGGAGCAACTATTTGTGCTTCCTCCCAACCCTCTAGGCAATAACTTAACTATTTGCCTCTAACCATGGACACTCTGGCCCGACTTCCCATTTCACACACTGAAGCTGGCTCTGTTCTCCTGCACATTCTGATCCTCAGGAGCTGAATGCGTGGCCGCTTCTGCTTGTTTCTCATCCCAGACTCAGGAGAGCTGTGAACGAAGCCACACTTACTATTAGATGTTTTAACTCTGCTTCTGGTCTTCAGAGTTGTTTGTCTTGACTTTTGGTTAAAGTCATTTCTTTTAAAAACATATGTGGTATATCATCTATCTTTGTTGAGATTTCTGGAGGAGGGGCAGAGGAAATAGTCTACATAAACTGCCAGTGCCAACCTGAGCTGCAGTCTCTTTGCAGGTGACTTTATATGAACAAAGGCCACCAGAAGTAGTTACAAACCTAAATACAATCCTTACATGAAAGCAGTAAAGCATCAGTCCTTTGGTCACACTTACAGTTCCAGGTCCCACTTATTTAGGTGGTGAGGATGGCTCATGTAACGGGATTTCAGATATCCATGAGTTCCTTTAAACTGCTTGCGCTCTGATGTCTGAAGTTTCTGGAAGAGTTTCAAGCATTTGACATAAAATTACGAATAGTTTTTTTACCTGGTAAACTATAAACGTCCTTGTGCTAGACACAAATTCAAGCCTAATGAGTCCTTTACGTCCTACCGCCTTTCTATGAATCAGTTTGTCAAATTCTTTCCTGAGATCAAGTTTGGATTAGGACAAGAAGAATATGAAGACCCCTTCTGTCTTGCATGTAGATTTGGGTGATAAACTGTGTCGTTTTTGAAAGAATGCTGGTCTTGGAGTTAGTAATTAGGAGGTGCTATCACTACCACTGTGTCATCTCGGACATATTTTTTTAGGTCTTATGAAGTTTGGTTTCCTCAGTTTCTAAAATCCAATCTTTATGAAGATGACATGAGATGGTATATATGTAGCACTGAGTATATAGTAGGTACCAATAAGTGTTAGTTGAAGGAAAGAAACAGAAAGGTGAGCCCTGGAGCTCCGAAGAGGTTTCCAAAGTCATCTACTTAGTTTTGCCCTCATGAGTCACAAATTCCACAGCTAATCTGTGTGAGTAATTTAGGTCCTATTACTGCAAAGTTAGACATCTGGTTATTAATTTTAAGGATGTACTTTAGGTGTGAAGATCTTATAATCATGGCTTCAAAGGAAAACATTTAAATATAATCGGCTTGGATCAATTACTGAAGTCAAAGATTCTGAATAAATTCATTGTCATTGCACATTCATTATTTTCATTGACAATTAATTTTCAGTGGAGACTCTGTAACCTAACACATTTGCACAGAGCAAAACCAATCACGTTGCAGAATGGCTAGGTAGGCAGCAAAGGACAACCTAGTTTGTTGCTGGTCAAAGGTGTTTGCTTATATTAGTCCTGAGAGAAACATCATGGTCCAGGACATTGCCATTGAACTAAATCTTAAATTACACATACCGATATTTTTAAGTCCACAAATTAGCCCAAATCCTTAGGAAATAATCACAATTAATTGCCATGCTATCAAAATTGAGCCCAAAGACGGTAATAACCATATCTTCTATTTTCATAGTTCCTTGGAGTTTCTGACGCACTTTTATAGGTATTGTCTAACTTGAGCCTCACGATAAGTTAATAAAGTAGGAATTACAACCTCTAGTACACAGGTAAGGAAACTGTGGTTAAGAGAAGTGAAATGATTTTCTCCAGCAGTTTGGAGCTCCTTCAACTGTGCCATACTTGGCAGGGCTGACCAAAATTTCCAGTACCTAACACAGTGCCATCTAGGCTGTCGGTGTTTAAATTTTTATGGCAGGCTATGAGTAAGATTTGCTGAACTGACTGTTATGCAATATATTCAAAATTGTATTCTCAAGATTGCTTAGAAGATTCATATTAGAGACTACAATTGAAATGCATGTTCTTGGCAATAGTGGAAACCAATGATTTCTAAATCTCTATCTCTTGAGAAATTGTGTGTTACATTTTTTATTTTGGAAATTTCTAGCATTTCACAACTCCTTAAATAACTCCAAACCAGCAGTAAAAGCAATTTGTCAATATAACTTTGTACAATCCCACAACACCCAGCAACGAGAAAGGAAAGACTCCTCCTTACTCTTGGTTAAGTATGACACGTCCTGATATGTCCAAAATTATCTTATGAAACATCAGATCCTGAGCTCAAACACCTATACCAAAGGATTAAGCATGGGGCTTGCCGTAACAACAAGTTCAGATTCTTTTTGTTAAGACGTTGCACTTGCATGTCAGCAGGTTTTAAATATAGCTTAGTTCCTCTTGAGCAAAGGGGCCATTGTAATGCTTTTAGTTACATGTTTCTATGACTTTGTATTTGAGCTCTTCAATGAGTTTTAAAAATTATTTGTATGATTTTAAATGAGGGGCTGTTCCCCATGTCTGAGGAATAGTGAAAATGATTCTGTCTCTGTTATCCTTTCCCTGTTTTCTGAATAACCTGCCCGGGCCTTGTTCACCTACATTTCTATCTAATGGGTCCTACCATATGCCAATATCGGTGTGGTGATATACACCAACAGCAGTCTGAGAAAAACATGTCTGGTACATTCTAACAAGGTAAGTCCACCGCTCCACCTGGCCACCAGCACTCCCCACCCCTCCCCACCTACAATCAAGCAGGAAAATGACAAAGGCTACTGCTGTTCCCTTTTCCAGCTGACTCACTCTGTCCCCTAAGGAAGATTCTATTACCTGCAACCTTGCATCACGTTTCAAGCAAGGTGACAGTATGATCTTCACAGCCCTTGGACAGTTTTGCCTTCTTGGGCCCCTTTGTCTACATAAAGAATTTTAAATGGTATTTTAATGAGTGCATTGGTATAAAGATGAATATATTGATAATTTATATTGAAACATTTTTTACCTAACAGTTTATTTTTTCTTCTGACTTTAAAAGATTAAAATGTTTTTGTGGTCCTCTAAAAGTACTGTGGGCCCTTGGCACTGGGCCGGCTGTACCCAGCAGATAAGTCAGCTCTGATTCTAAGGTCTTCAGGAAAACAGATTTTTTTTTAGGAAGATTAGCCCTGAGCTGACATCTGCCACCAATCCTCTTCTTTTTGCTGAGGAAGACTGGCCCTGAGCTAACATCCGTGCCCATCTTCCTCTATTGTGTATGTGGGACGCCTGCCACAGCATGGCTTGACAAGTGGTGCGTAGGTCCACATCCGGCATCCGAACCAGTGAACCTGGGCTGCTGAAGTGGAACATGCAAACTTAACCGCTGCACCACTGGGCTGGGCCGAGAAAACAGATTTTTTTAAAAAATGAATTTAAAAAAAAAAGTGTCCTAGAACACTCTATTAATATAGATGCTTTTCTTTTTTTTTTTTAAGAGGGTCATGTATAACTGTATTTTTATATAATTTTTTCAGCTTTATTAAAGTATAACTGATAAATAAATTATAAGATGTTTAAAGTGTACAATGTGATGATTTTTATGATGGCATATACGTTGGGAAAGGATGCCCTCCATCGAGTTAATTAACACATCCATCACCTCACATATTTACCTTTTTTTGTGAGAACATTTAAGTTCTACTCTCTTAGCAAAGTTCAGTTACACAATATAGCGCTATCAACTATGTTGTTGACAATCAACTATAGTCAGCATGTCATACACTAGATCGTCAGAACTTACTCATCTTATAACTGAAAATTTGTACACTTTACCAGCTCTCTCTCTCTCCCCCACACCCAGTTCCTGGCAACCACTTTTCTGCTTTCCTTCTATGAGTTCTACTGGTTTTTTTTTTTTTTTTTTTCCTCATGTAAGTGATACCATGCAGTATTTGTCTTTCTCTGTCTGGCTTATTTCACTTAGCATACTGCCTTCCAGTTTTATCCATGTCACAAATGACAGGACTTCCTTCTTTTCTCAGGCTGAATAATATTCCATTGTGTATATATCACATTTTCTTGATCCACTCATCTGTTGATGGACACTTAGGTTGTTTCTGTAAGTTGGCTATTGTGAATAATGCTGCTAAAAACATGGGAGTGCAGATATGTGTCTTTGATATCCTGTTTTCATTTCCTTTAGATATATATGCAGAAGTAGGATTGCTGGATCATATGGTAGTTGTGTTTTAATTTTGGGGGGAACATCCATACTCTTTTCTGTGGTGGCTGTACCAGTTTACAATCCCACCAACGGTATATAAGGGTTCCCTATTCTTCACATCATCGCCAGCTTTTGTTATCTCTTGTCTTCTTGAGTACAGCCATTCTAAGGTGTGAGGTGAAATCTCGTTATGGTTTTGATTTGCGTTTCTCTGATGATTAGTGATGTTGATCACCTGTTTATGTACCTGTTGGCCATTCGTATGTCTACTTTGGAAAATGTCTATTCAGGTCCTTTGCTTATTTTTTAATTGGGTTATTTGTTTGTTTGCTATTGAGTTGTGTACATTCCTTGTATATTTTGACTATTAACTTCCTCGTCCATTATGTGGTTTGCAAATATTTTACCCATTCCACAGGTTGCCTTTTCATTTTGTTGATAGTTTCCTTGCTGAGAAAAAGCTTTTTAGTTTGATGTAGTCCCATTTCTTTATTTTTGCTTCTGTTGCTTTTGGTGTCAAATCCAAAAATTCCTTGCCAAGACCAATGTCAAGGAGCTTAACCTTCACGTTTTCTTCCATGAGTTCTGTGGTTCCAGGCCTTACATTAAGTCTTTAATCTCTTCTGAGTTGATTATTGATGCTCTTCTTGACGTTCAAGTGTCTGAAAAGTATTTGGGGCTTCTTCAGCATCCAAGAAGTGGGCATCTTGTGCAAATGAAATGAAGACCAAAGATAATTAATTTGCCTAATTTCACACAAAAAATTATTCTAACATTTATTGAGGCCTTACAATATGCTGGGATTATGCTATGTACTGTATATGAAACGTTGCATTTAATATCATACCTACTCCAAGAAATAGGTATAATTATTATTACTTTCATTACACAAATGAGGAAACTGAGAGTCAGAAGACTAAAGTGATCTGTCCAGAGCACCACAGGAAGTAAATGGTAGAGGCAGAATCTAAACTGATGTTTGAGCCTTAACCACGATGTTTATCCCAGTTGATGTTTAATGCATTATTTTTATGATTATTATGCATTAGCATTACTTTTACAATGCAATGTACAAGTTTTGCTCTTAATATTCATTACTAAAATGGGAAAAGAAAAGATAATCTGCTTCCACTGTTTTATATCATAAGGAAGAACAAGGTCTAATTGTAGCCTGGTTTTAATCCAGCCGCCTCTCTACACTCATACGCATACATTCGTGTGTGCACCTTGCACACCACACATACTTACACACACCATGTTGCCCGTTCTCCGCCTCCACATGCATTGTGTTAGATTCTTCAGAGTATTCAGTCTCTCTTCCTTTTACTTTTAGTTCAACAAATGTCTTTAGTTCAATATCTAGACCCTACACGAGGCACGAATAGTGTAAATGTGAGAAAGACATTACAAGATAAAAAGGATCTTCTTACTGAATAAAATCATTTTCTTTTTAACGAAAGAATAAACTTCTTTCATTATTTTGACTAAGGGGTCATATGAGGCCCCCATTCTGCTGATAGCCACAACCCATACGCTCCAGACAACCTTTGTTCAGCTAAAAATAATGTGTATGAAAATGACTGCATATGACTTGCCAAAATAAAAGAGAGGATAACGCAAGTGGGCAGACTGGTAAACATGTTGGGTGAAGAACTGTCACCAACTAATGGCCTGCATTGGCACTAACTATTTGGATTAGAAGGTGCTAAGATCCGACCCAGCTGCCTCAAGTAGAAGCATGATGGCTAGCCTTGACACTTGTTGCTCAGTCAGCTGGGCCTACACCTGTTCTGATCCACAATTGTTCTATTGCTCTAATTCATACACCGTATTTTACTTAGTGGATGTTAACATGTGTCAAGGGTTTTTAGCAGTGTCAATCAACTTTGAGGGAGGGAAAAGTTATTAGGTCAACTACTTGTCATTTTGCTAAGTTTCCACATATGAATATGTAGACGTATTTAAGCAGAACAGTCGTAAATTCAGATGATACATAGCAGGTACCCAACACAGTTTTAAATGTCTTGAATATGTACTAACGAGAGGGCGGTGCATGAAAACATTTGAATTGATTTGAGAAGCTACATTTTACTGCGAGGAAGTCTCCTTGAGCAAACCATGCTAGTATATGGCGTTATTTTCACGGGGTGAGTGTTAAGGTGACCAAAAAGCAGCACAATGCCAATTGTACTCACTTCCTCTTTCTATTCATGCCCCTGCAGGCAGGGGTATCCTGCCTCTGGAGTGAAAGGCAATTCTGAAAAAAGATTCCTCTCAGCTGGGAAAGGGAAGTCCTAGGGGTTTTTTGTTTGTTTGTTTGTCTTAAAAAAGGGGCTGTGTAAAAGCAAGAAATGACTCAGTATTGTCTAGGTTCTTGAGAATTATTTTCTCTCTGAGCCAAAGAATTTCTTCCTGGATCAGGCTTATTTTCAGACTTTCCAACCATGGTTTGGAGTACAACTCGCATAGGAAATGGGCTGGAAAAGTTAGAGCATGATGAGATGGCAGTGTTTTCCAAATTGTAAACCCCTGTGTGTTGACTGCAGTTTCAGGCCTGCGTTAGAAGAATCTATGGTTTAAACTTTTAGACCAGACTCATCCAAATGCTGGGGCTACGACCTACTGCTTCGAGAAGAGGAGTAGCCTTGAGGGCCACTTTCAACAGTGCCCTCAGCACTGCGCATGCTCTCTGACCAGTCTGCCACACCCTTTAACAGTTAATCATTTGGACTCAATCATCTCAATCATCCTTCTGGTTTTGTATCCTACCTGGCTGGTTATAAAAGCTCATATTTTAAAATATATAAATATATTGAATTCAATTGGAATTTAGACAAAATCGTAATATAAATAAAATACTGTTAGATATGTAGATGTTTACAAAGGTAATCGGGCATTTAGATATGGATGTGTGAGTGGCAGTGAATTTTTAGCTATTGTGAACTCCGTGTGCTGTATGTGTGAGGAGGCACTATGCTATTAGTTTATCTACAATTTTCAGAAAGTTGCTTAAGTTCACACAGCAAGAAAGTTCCAGTGTTACCACAAAAAAAACAATTGAGAAGAAAACTAGGTTTGATAGAGAAAAAGTATGAATTACAAACCAGGATAAAACAACAAAAAACAAATAAATAAAACCAGAAGGATTAAGTAGAGAAACAAATTATGCAAATTAGTACCAAGATGATGGTGTTTTTAAAAAGAATTCTTAAGCCAAAAGAGCCACCAGACTCCCTTCTCTCTTGTTCCTCCTTTGGACTCATGTCCCCAACTTCCTCTGTCCTACCCAATATTTCAGTGGCTGTTCAGAGATTCCATGACTCTCACAAGGTGTTCCCAAACTCAGTCAGAACTCAGCTTTCCCTCCTCTGTTCTCATGTTGTTCCTTGTGACACAGTCATGTGTGTGTGTTTCTCTCTCCCCCACTAGACTGAAGTAAGGGGGTCCAGAATATACTTGTGGCATTAAGCTTGTTTTGAGCAGAAGACATTTGAGTTCTTGAAATCTATCTGCCTAAAAGTAGAGCTTCCAAAAAGAGTCAGTTGACAAAGATCCCCTCCCTGGGAGCAACCAGGAAAGATTGACTCTCATCACCGGAGGGAAGTCCCCACACCACACCTAAACAGGCATTGTCACAAAACTATCCTATCTCTCATCTATACTTTGAAGGCCTCATTTATCTTTCCTAAAAGTCATTCATTTTCCCATAAATGCCCTTATCCCCCTCCTCTTCTGCTATTAAGGTGGTATATAATTCCCAAATTCTGAACACCTCCTTGAGTCACATTTTTCTCCAACTTCTGATACACGCTTATGTAAATAAAATCTGTCTTTTCTCTCACTAGCCTGTCTTTTGTCAGTTTAATTTGTAGGAGGGTAAAAGAAAAGATTTCCTCCCCAACAGAAGGCAGTAGGACCAGTCATCTCTGTGGCCCCTCGGTGCCAAGGTAGGTACTCAATACAGTTTTGCTGAGAGAAATCAGATTAAATGAACCAAATTGAAATACATAGTAAATTGGTGACCAAGTATTCAGAAGTCTGCTAGAAAAAAAAAAATGCAACCTGACTAAGAAGGAATTGGAGCCAGTGATTAAAAACAAAGACTTTACACCAGATCTTTGAGAGCTTCATAAAGGCTGAGTCTGAAATAAACATGAATTAAAAAGGGTTATAGCATAAGATATAAAGAGTCTAAAGGTGAACATTTGCCAATCCAGACTAAAATTTAGACTGGGCTTGTCATTATGCGTTTATACATTTTTTTCTAGTTTTAATGTTCATGCAGTGTGGTCGTTTTGCATAGTGGCCAACTAGGTAAGCTACTTTGCTGAGAGGGTGGCGTGGCTAGGATCTCAGAGCCACAGTCTTTTGAGGAGAAATCCTTAATGTACTAGGAGAAATCAGAAATTTAACATTCAGAAAACTGTAGCGAACTCATCAGGGGAGCATTCAGTCAGGGAGCTGGTTTTTTCTCATTGTTGATGCCTTGGGTTCTGATGTTGATTTTGTTAACTCTTCGAAAACAGTTTCTGACCTTGACCACAAACACTTGATCCGCTGCGCTATGAACTTTACCCTCCGCTGCACTTCCTGGGTCTGATGCCTGGATAGAGATTCGAAGACCATCAACACTGAATGTAGCTCAGACATGGGACCAGCCTCAAGGCTCGGGGAAGATACCGGCGGAGGTTTCCAATCTTCTCTTGCAGAAGGAGACAGAAGTACAGAACAAACCAGGACAAAACATAGCTCAGATGTGTGTCCCTCACCGGAGGTCTAGGCCAAAAGATATTAAAAGTGCAAAAGTGGTTTGATTCGGTGCTTATGTACCTTTTATCGCTACAGATGTTGATCTTGCTAACTCCATCACAGCATCTAGCACTTTTCATGGTGAGATGATAAAGAGCGCATCTAATGAGAGAATAATGCTTTTTCCCCCAATGGAGCAAGAGCTAATGACAAGAAGCCGCATGTTGATTCTCATGGGCGTGGATCATGGTGTTTGGGACAAATCCACCTTGAAACAGCAGGCAAGCAAGTTATCTTAATAATTTCAACAAAATATGCTCTTGCTTTCTCTTGGAAATTTCTTTTCCTTCCATGTCTGGGTTTGCTCCAGGAGAACCCCACAACTGGAAAGTCCTACACTCTATTTCACCTAGCCAGAGAGATTCACATCCCACAGCCTCTATCCTTTTCTGTCTTCCTCCATGAAGCCGTTCCTGGCCCTTCTCAACTAGTCAACTCTTTCCTATTTACTTGTACCACATATTTTAGGGTCTGAATAATTCTGACTTATCCCATTTTCTAATTACTTCTTTTGTATGTGTGTCTTTCCCCAATAAATTAGTGCCTTAATAGCAAGAAGTATCTGTACAAAACATGCATGTTGTCTTATATGTAGTATCTTGATTTGAATAAAAATTAAAAATTGTCAGTACAAAATCCAATCTAGTCTAACTCTTCTAATCTTTAAAAATTTACATATTTGTATATGAATTCTTACATAATATGCCCCATCACGGTTTTTTTATTATAATAATATTTAACTACCTGAGGACAGTCCCCCCACTTAACACTTTCTGTGCCTGAAATGCTTCCCTTACACAGCTTCCCTCTATTTCAGGGAACTCCTGCTGCTACTACCACTACTGTTACGATAACTATTACAACTGTAGCCACCACCAAGGCCATCACTACTATTGCTGCTAAGACTTGTCCGTCAGGTCCCAACATTATCCAATATCCCAGACAGGCTAAGTCCTCAAAACCAGCACTTTCCTACCAGTTGCTGTTGCCCAACATGAATCACTGATAAGCTGAGGTATGAAGCTCCACCCTCTGTTGATTTCAGCGGCTAATCACAGACCAGCACATACTATCACATCAAATAGTGTGTCTTGATGGGGAAAATATTGTGAACCCTGCTCTAACCCCGCACATAGCTCTCCTTTCTCTTCCTGGTGCGTATCATAATTGTCTCTATGATTCTTTTTGCCAGGCAGGGAGCCCCAAGAGGACAGGGACTTACCGCCTCACACAGTGCAACTCACCGGGGCTTAGCAGTGTCTGGCACCCCGTATGTCATCAATACACATTTGTTGAAGGACTAAATAAGCTGATCATATCCAGATTTCACAGCCACTGTAAAGACAAAGGAAATTGTTTTGGGTCCATCCACCTTTTCTGGAGAGTTTAAATGAAAGAACCCAAAAAGTAAGTCTTGTGATGGTTCTCAGAGGGTGGGGGATTTCCATTGCCTCCAAAATTTCCCTCATTCTCCTTTCTCAATCTCCTTCCTCCATCCCCACTGATCAGCTTTCTGCCACTATTATTTCAACTTTTCCAGAATGTCTTATAAATGGAATCAAACAATATGTAGACTTTTGAGCCTGGCTTACTTCACTGAGCATAATGCCTTTGAGATTCATCCATGTTGTTGCATGAAGCAGTAGTTCATGTCTTTATTTTAATTAATCTTATTTTGCTGAGTACTATTGCATTGTATGGATATATGACAGTTTGTCTATTCACCAATTGATGGATGCTTGGGTTATTTTCAGTGTATGACTATGACGATTAAAACTACTATAAACGTTAGCACAGAGGAGTTTTAGTACGTGTTTTCATTTGTCTTGGGAAAGCACCTAGGAATGGGATTGCTGCGTCATAGGGTGAGTGTATGCTTACCTTCATAAGAAACTGCCGTCTATTTTCTGAAATTCTTCCCAAATTTTATTTTCTTAAATTGCTAACACCCTATCTTCATGGATAACCATTGACAATGCCAAGGCCCTGCAGATGGTACATGACAGTTGTAAGGAAGAAACAGGATGCACAGATTACACCGGGAGGAGAAACTTAGATCACACAGCAAAGCGTAGGCACGGGCGTCTTCTGATCTGGTCCTGCGTTCTGTGTTTTGAAGGTATAGGAAAAGGGGGCACAATGCTGCCTCACCTACTATTTGCAAACACTCATTTCCCCACCTCTGGCGCTAAGGCTCGGCACTTCTCCTCTCACACACGTCCTCCCACCACACACCATCCTGACTCTGGGTTCTATCAAATGGACTGAGAGTATAATTCTAAAAATTCAACGTGTGCCGAGAAAAAGTAATCATGCCTCACTGTTTGACAGTGTTGAGTGTCCTGAAGGTTCTTTAAGAGAAAAAAAACGCGAAGAAAGAAAATCTTGCTCATAATACATTATTACTTTTTTTTTCTTCTGGCCCATTTCCTGAATCCAGTTGGAACTGGAAAAGCATGTGCCAAAATGCAATTTGGAAAAGTGTCATGTTTGTGGGCGTTTCAGCCCTGACTGGAAGAAGGAAGTAGCAGAAGTCTTAAATGTGAATGAGTTCCCCCTTGAGCCTTCCAAACCAGTTTTATGGTATTATTTTGCAGAGCATTATTGCCATCCAAAGCTCTAACTCCAAGTCTCCTGAGAGAGAGTTTCAGGCAGGATGGGCTACTTACACTAAATCAAAGATTAATGAAGATTGGGGTGGATAACGGAGAACGCTTCTCTGCTGCTAGCTGCTGACACTATCGGAAATTTATGTGAAATTTATAAGGCAAATGCCTTCAGGAAGAAGGGGAAAGGATTTAAGGGACAAATGACCCCTGTCCCTGGAGACCCTGGAGCCCTGAATTGGTTGACTGGTCTTCTTGTGACATGAAGGAGTAAATGAGCTCCTGTCCATGTGTCATTTTTAAAATTGGCAGGGGCTAGAAAGGGTTCAAATAACTCGGCCATGATAGAGTCCTTTAAAATAACTTTTCACACAGTGAAAATATCGCTCTTGACGAGTAACTCTTCACGAACACTGGTTGAAAGTCATACTTTAGTCACCACACATGACCTATCCTTTATGACTTGGAGAGCACAGCTGTTTGTGAGTGATATCTGATGAGTTGCCTTAATAGGAGAAGTTGAGCAAGTAACTTACAGGCTTGTTGCTCATTAATTCCTCCTTCAGACTACGTGAGAGACACAAGAAGCTGCCCAGAATTTAATAACCATAGAATAGTAGTCATAGACCTTATGAAAAAGGGATAAACACAGAGAAATGAAGCCATTTAGAGTCTGTCGGAGAACAGTGAATTTCAAAAACAACCCTCTGTTTCATTCAAAATTTATTTATTCATTTAATGTATTTTGAAATGAATTTGTATTCTATAAAGAGCAGAATATATTTTCATAATACTTTATCAAGGAAACACCACCCCAGAAAGGTCACTTATATGCTGTGACAATGTCAAGTGGGTGATGCCCTAAATTTGACATGCTTGAGTATTAAATTCTTGTTCCATAAATTACTCATGATAGCCTCTTACCTTTATAATATAACGTGGCTCTTGATCAAAGCCTTCTTAAAATACACCTTGCACTTAAATCTCATTTAATCTGAATATGCCCATTCTTAATTCCTATCAAAGAAATATGTGTAATACATTTCTTGAAAGTGTACATAGTGAGAGAGAAGAAATTGAATTTTTGCTTCTAAAATAATCTTAAATGCTAAATGGTCTGTCATGCAAAATCTTGGCTTACAGATTTGTAGTTCCAGTCTTCTGACAAGGAACTTTTATTACTAAACCACATAGCATTTTTCCAGAATATTTTCGATTTCATTAGAGTCATGACTTGTTAGACTATTAGAGGAATTTAAATGTTATTTAATTTAGTGGTCTGCACACTATGGCCCATGGACTAACCACCTGTTTTTGTAAATAAAGTTTTATTGGAACCCAAACACTTTCATTCATTTAAGCAGTGGGTATGGCTGCTTTCCTGTTATGGTGACAGAGTTGAGTAGTTGCAACGGAGACTATATGGCCCACAAGCTTAAAACACTTATTACTCGGCCCTTTAAGAAAAGACTTGGCACGCTGTGATCTGGTCTATCCCCTACATTTTATAAAAAACAAAGCACAAAATATTTAACATTTTCATTACTGTTTGAGACCGTACCAGGAGAACTGATTGTCATATGAAATCTTAAAATTCCAAAAACGTGTTCTACTTTGCTTTACATTAATATAGAAGTGGGAAAATTGCCTTTATCCCTTTGTGCTAAAGTGAGATTGAACTTGTATGTCCAATGGGACGAGAACTTTGTATGGTCTCTCTCAGAGACCCAGGGAACCTACAGCTACTTAGTATTTAATGAATTCAAACATTATATGAAGAATTGAGTTATTGATCAGAAAAAAGTGAAGGACTTTAAAACAAACTGGTCACATGCAATGAAGAAACGTCACTCCTTATTGTAAAAATTGCAATAAGGAGGTATGAAACAATCAACCACACGACTCTCCTTGCAGTCCCTGTTCTTTTTTCAGTTTAGTAACAACAAAAAGAAGCATCAGACACTGGAAGAGCAAGTGGAATGTTCATCAGATAACGTGTAAGCTGACAGCTTTCCCGCAAGGAGACTAGGGCCATGCTTTAAGAAAGCCTGTAAAGCCATCTGACTCTAAGATGCCCTGAAGTCAGGAAATATCAAGGACAGTCTTTATCTTAAGGCTACTTAGAAAGGACTTTTAATCCCAAGTAAAATGTAGTAAAATCATATTGTAGTGTCTATGAATGCTACCTCCTGGAGCTGTGCAGTGCACAACCTCCGTGAACACATGTGACAGTACTGTTCCTGAAGTACTGACACTCATACTTCTAATGTAAAGGCAAAGTTTTAATAGGAAAAAGTATAAATTTACTAAGTAGAAGTAATTACATATATAAAAGTGCTGTTTGCATCACTAAACCTTCTGGGTCCTTCAGCATGTATTTCAATTCATTGCGGTTCAGTTGCTATAAATCTTCCTCCCTATTTTCGTAATAGTTAGAACAATTCTGTCCAGGACCCATCTCAGAATCTTCTCTTGCATAATACAAAATGTATTTCTAACTCAAGTATATACCATTTTAAATAAAGACAGTTAACATCACTAATTTTTTACACTCCAAGTTTTTTCTTTTTGGAAGAATTTTATTGGGGTATAATTTACACACAATGAAATGCATCTATTTTAAGTGTATAGCTTGATGAGTTTTGACAAACATGCACACCCTTGTGACCACCATCACAGTCGAGGTATAGGACATTTGCATCAGCTGAGAAGGTTCCTCTTCACAATTACCACCCTACATCCGCAGACAACTATTGACCTGTTTTTGGTCATCATAGGTTAATTCTGTGGGTTCTAGAAATGCATGTGAATGGAATAATACTGTATATATATTTTTATCTGCCTTCTTTCACTCAATGTAATGGTTCTGAGGTCCATCCGTGTTGTTGCACGTATCAGTATTTCATTTTGCTTTATTTCTGATGTTATTCTGCTATATGGACATACCACAATTTGTTTACCCATTCTCCTATTCATGGATATTTGGTTGTTTTTAATTTGAGGCTATTATTAATAATGCAGCATGAGAATATTCATGTAAAGTCTTTTTCACAATACATGCTTTCATTTCTCTTTGGTAAATAGCAAAGAGTGGAATTTCAGTTTTAGGTATTCATCTGAAGTTTTTAACGCTTATTCTACTTTTTTCTGCCCAAGAACTCTGTTCTCTATTCTCGCTATTCCTTCACATCTATGTTTCAATCGTATCAATAATTATTAGGATAAAATAGAATCAATATAATGCATATACCAGTATATGGTTAAAATTCATAAAAATTGAGAAAGTATTTCCAAAACATTTGTTATTTTCCCTTAAGTGTTCATCAAAATAACTCTGCTAAAATCCTCAGAAGAAAATTCAGACCTAGGAGGCACTGATTCATGAATTCTTCCTTTACATGCACTCTTCTTTATTTGGGAAGAATCGCAAAACCAAAATGAAACTTGGAGTTGTACAAGACTTGAACATAAAAGTTCTGCCCCAGTGTAATAGAAATGAAACTCTGAGGTTTCTAGAGTCTTGGTGACACATTTTCGTGACCTATGTAGTGTGAGACCTTACTTGGCAGGGAGAGGAGGGCACGGAACCAAGAGATGTGTGAAAAGACAACGTAAAAGTCTCAACTATCAAGATGACATGAGCTTAAAGTTCTCATGCCCCAAAAGATGGCCCAGTTGAGCAGAAGTGCCTCTTAAAAAACCACAGAGGGGCCAGCCCTGTGGCCGAGTGGTTAAGTTCGCGTGCTCTGCTTCAGAGGCCCTGGGTTTCACTGGTTTGAGCCCTGGGCTCAGACATGGCACTGCTCATCAAGCCATGCTGAGGTGGTGTCCCACATACCACAACTAGAAGGACCCACAACTAAAAATACACAACTATGTACCAGGGGGACGTGGGGGAAAAAAAGGAAAAATAAAAAATCTAAAAACGAACAAACCAACAAACAAAAAAAGCACAGAGATCCCTAAAACTTGAAATGCACGTTATGAATCAACAATAAAATAATGTACTCAGGAATAAACAACAAATGAGAGCTTAGATGTCAAGGCCGTCAAAAATGGTGAAGGAAATGAGATTTTACTCTACACACGAGCTAACAAGTTATCCTGCCACAGTTTCATAGGTTCTGCAGAATACGTGAGATTCCTGGGTTTGAGACAAAGGATGTTATTACTCACAGCAATATCGGTAGCCAGAGTATCAACATTTGTGCTGGCATCTTGAGCCCCAATTTGGCCAGGGAAATGTGAAGAAGGCCAGGTCACATCAGCATACAGTGGTTGCATTATAGGAGAGGGAGTCTGAGATTAAGGAATCTAAATATTTTGTAATGGGTGGTGAGCCTGCCTGACATTTGCTTTGAAAGGAAACATTATCTTTATTATACTAGACTATAAAGAAACCTGTCTTTTGCACTTGCACACACAGGTGAGAGAGAGAGAGAAAGGCTATCTCTATTTTCCAAGGCTTTTTGCCCCCAAAACAGCCTTGAAAAGATATCCAGAACAAAACAGTCAGTGCCTCTGCTCGAATGTGCAGAAATGCAAAGAATCCATGGAGACTTGCTTCTCAGCAATAGGGCACTTGATTTTCCCTGATCAAATAATCTATCTCTACCAGGGTTCTATAAACATAAATGTTGTGGACAGCATGGACAGCTCCAGAATCCCAGGGGCCAGCGTCGTGGCCCTCCCCCTGGAGTTTACTGTAATTTCTATGCTGCATCTTTTTCTACCATTAACACTTCTACACAATAAGTTCTGCAGGATTGTGCAGCCCAAGCAGTAGGATGACTGCATTGCAGTCTGGACCTACTTGGGGCCCCACACAAAGCTAACAGCTTTCCATGCAACCTCGTATATGGGTTGGAGTAGTATTTCCAGGTACGGAATATGTTGCCTCCAGAACTCAAAGAAGCCTGCCAGGCTATTTTGTGGCAGGGGATGCAAGATGCAACAAGTTGTCTTTTACTTTAGAGGAGATATTCTAGCATAGCCCTGACCAGTAGACCCTTTAAACCACCACTGAAGCAGCCCTTCCATGAATCTATGTAAGATTTACCGCCCACTCTTTGGAGTGTCTTAGCAAGGCCACCAGGTTACTGGCCACCTCTTACTTTTCCTGTCCAGTCAGCACCATGTGAATGTAATGCAGTGGTTCTCAAAAACAACATCGTATCCCAGGGTGAGGGTGGACTGTAGCGGTGGTTGGTATCCCCGTTAAAAGTGAAAGGAGGTAGTAGTGGTGGTCCCTAGCATATCTCCATTTAATTCGGCAGTCTGGCCCCTGAAGAAGACAGATGGATCCTGGGAAGTGACTGTAGACCAGCACTTAATTAAACATAAAGCAGCCACGATCGCAGCTATGCCTTCCCCACTGTGACAGAATTACCCCAGAGACCAGGGACTGACTGTTGATGTTCCTCCTACTTCCAAGTATAGCAATTCTGATTATGCATTCAGGAACTAAGGAAAGAACTGCAGGGGGTCCACTTGAGCTGGGCTTCAGTCAGAATCTATTTATTACCTATCTCTCATAGATGCCGCTCTGAAGGGGTACCGTGATGATGTTTTTAATCTCTGGGTATCAATGTCAACTCAGACTCTGTGTCCAATAATCCTCCCCAAAGTAGACATGCACTGAGTAAATGTCCATATGCCCCTTTGGCGAAGGACTGGGGGAATTGTGCTGATATATATTTGCCCTGGTCTTGCAAGGTCCTTCCTCCCAGAGACCCAGCCATCTCTTCAGCCAATCAGTTCTGGATCAGAAAAATGGCTCAGGTATGGGAACAATGCAAAGATAGTGACTTTTAATTGAGGCAGACCGCCCTCCGCCTTGTGCCTCACTGTTCTTGATTTTGTTATATTTGGCTTTGTTTTTTTGGTCGTAGATATTAAGCAACACCCTACCCAAGCACGGATTAGAATTTGGCAAAGATTCAAAATGATTCCTGTGCAGATTTCCAGAATTCTTTCTCTGTCTCGCTCCCTCTTGTTTCATAATTTGTCCTGCAAGTTCAAGGGACCTCTGTCTCCCATACCTCGAAGCTCTAGCTCTTCAATTCCACAGGACCACTGTGCTTTGCTGACGATCTAGAAAGAGCTTTCAGACAGACCTCTCCTGTGCTTCCCTTCTCATGGCGGCCACAGCTCTGTGCTCCCTGATGTCCAATGTCTGAAAACAGATGTTTCACTGATTTTGATCCATTTTCTAGTTATCCATATGAGAGGTTAAATCCAAGCCCAGCTATTTTATGGCAGCAAGAGGAAAGTTCTGTCTTTAAACATTGTCATTTATTTTTACCATAGTAATGATTGATTTTATAATTTAAATGATCAATTTAAAGAGCTAACATTTATCCAAGGGATATGACAAGAACATTATAATATGTGTATTTTTCAAATTGTTTAGGGTAAAAATCTGCCCTGACTCGTTTCCTCTACCTTCCCTAGCTCCTCAGCCAGCTCGTTGGTAAACAAATAACCTGCATTCACAAAGTTCACGGGGCTTCAAACTACCTTGAGTAGATAGTGGTGTCTCCCCATGTCTTTTTTCTTTCAACAATGTTTATTTGATCAAGTTTTATTGGGTCAACTCTAGTCCGGGCGCAATACTTGGTGCTCTTCACTACAAGAGCGAGTGACTTTCCGAATGAACTGACAGCCATTGCTTCTCCAGCCCTGTCACACCTCCAGTTTTCCACATCTTGTTAATAGTCTGCAGGTCTTTTCCTTAGTTCTGATTGGTTATCTTAAGCATAACTCAAGCTCTTCACCCTGCACCGCCCCCCCAAAGGATTAGCCTCCATTTTAAATAGCAGTGCACTTTGCTGACATTCTGATATTCTGAAATTCTTACACTCGTTCTTTATTTCAACCTTTCTTTTCTAGATCTGAGGCCAACTTCCCACCTTCTCTGTGCTTAGGAGAAACAGCAGAAAACAAGCTGGTTTGATTCCCTTCTCTTGTGTGAACTTGGGTCGAATATGTAAACTTTCTGAGTCTCTATCCTTCTCTGAAAACGGTGTTGTTAGTATCTACCTCAAAATACTGTTGTGAAGATTGAGTTTATATACATAAAGCACTTAGATCTGTATCTGGCACACAGTAGGCGCTCAATAAATATTAAGCACTACTATTATTTCTCAGGATCATCTACACCAGGCTTCCAATTATTTGATCACCATATATGAGTTTCTTAGCTACTACGTATGATGTGCCTTAGTCATGAGTTTAGATGCCCACATTTGCAAGAATTTTGGAAGCAAAATTCAGACTTCAGTCCTTTAAACTCTTGGCCGAGAGCCCTGTGGCTCTCTTCAAGGTGAGTGCCGGCAGCCAGGTCACTTTACCCTGTCCCAGACCCCTCCATTTTCAGCTTGCTCTGTTCTGGTTTCCAGCCATGTGTCTCCAAGAGCCTGGTACCACCTCCCTCATAAGACAACCCAACTGGTAGCAATAACATTCACAAGGCCACCATGAAGCCAGCCTTTGGCTCCCAAAGTGGCAGCTAAGGCCCTAAAGGGCCAGCTGTGATTGTATGCATTAGAAAAAATTGAGGAGAACATAGAATAAGAGGTGACAGCCAAAACAAGCAAAGACTTGTGTATTTGGCCCTAAAAGGAAAAAGAAATAAGCAAAGAATTCATCTTGGTCAGAGCATGTTCCAAAAGAATGTAGTGCAGCAGGCAATCGAGTTTCCATAAACTAAACTGTAATTACACAATCTGCACCTCAGAGAAGAGACCCATTTGAGAATAACAGGGATTTAGAGCATGACTACAGCTAAAATTTAAAGTCTGTGTACACAAATAAGTAAAATAAATCAGCCTTATTTTATTAATAAAACAGATATTTATATCCCAAGTATAAAGCGCAGACTTCTGCCTCAGCTGGAGGAATTATAAGTCAGTAATGCAACTTATAAATCAAGTGCATGAACCATTCACCATTTCCTGCGATCATAAATCAGTCATGTTCTCAAAGCAGTTGCATGACTTGGAAACAACTCCTTGGATGAATAAATCAGTCACTTGCAGCTATATGAATAAGTGACATGACCCATAAATCACATGACTGCATGCTCGTGCTTCATCAATCAGAAACTTTTATTTATAATTGAAAATTTTAAAACACTTATCGTGAACAATTGACTAAACACCAGTCCTGAATTCGCATAGTACTGCAAGATGATATGATATGCACTAGAACGGCCAACGTTCACGTGTGCCAAATAGTGTTTTTCACCAAACAGCAAGCTGATGTGTTTGGCAGAATTTGCCAGTGCTCGTGCCTGCAGTAACACCTCTCTGTCCTCTACGGAAGGTCTACGCAAGTACACCTAACTCATCCACAATCGGATCTTTCAAACAGTGTCTTTTGAGATATATGGATATAAATGCATCAACTGTTGGAAAACTATTTGTTTCTTTGGATAACGTTTTTGAAAACAGGTAAAGCAATGTGATTGTAATTCAAAGAATAAAACTAAACATTAAACTAGATAATTATGATCAGACTACATGCTAATGTCTCATTAACACATGTAAATTTTACTAATATAATCATGTTTTATCTTTGCATGGCATTTTAGACATTTATTATCTCACTTGCAATTTTATACTCATTATCACCATTTTGTACATCAGGAAAATATATATGCTAATTAAAATCCAAGGTCACACGTTCAGCCCAACCAGAATTCAGGTTTCCTGTCTTCTATTTCTGTATTCTTTCTGCTTCGCCATGTCGCATTTCATACATTAGAAGGGCATGGATAATTTTTATTCTTTCTATGAATATATAAAATTATCAGTTTAGGTTTAAAGTTCGTTAATTTAAGCTTAAAGTTTACTAATTTAGATTTACATCTTCAGGCTTAGAGGTGTCACACATATTCTGAAGCACTTACGAACAGCCAGTTTTTAATGGCATAATAATCCTAAAATATTAATTCGTACACCATTATACATCTGACAGGAGCTGAAGCTTGAATTTTACATTTGTGATAATGAACGCCTCTTTTCTGTATGGATTCCTTGGAAGCCATTACAGGTTTAATGACTTTCGTCATTGAACTAGGACCACCATTGAATGGTGGAATTTCATAGTCTTCTAACTATGATTCACCTGCCTGCATACTCACAAAATACTGCTAATGTAAAATCCATCCAAATGTGTCCACGCATAGTATCTGATGGTCAGGCACTCTCCCAGAAATGCCAGGCCACTCGCGGAGCTTATTTGCTGCGACTTAATGTGGGTGAAGGGTCAAATACTTCTATTTCTCCTTATCAAACAGGTAGCTTATGTAAGAGCAATTCAGAGTCTAGCAAGGGAAGCTAATTTTCTGTCTTCATAAAGAGTAGGACACCCAGTGTACACCAGAAAAAGCACTAATTAGAAGTCGTTTTTACTTACCGGCTTGAGCATTAGTTTGATGTTAACTTTAAAAGCCAATTTTAATTTGAGAGTTTTTTCATTAGAACTGTTGTTTTAACCAGCTTACCCACTGTTTTGGCAACTCTTTTCTTTCTCATGTCAGTTATTTTTTGGGGAGGAGAAACTGAAAATTGTACTACAGAATTCACAATATCGCCTCTGAAGAATGGCATTTAGAGTTATACTCTTTTTTTTTTTTTTTTTTTTGAGGAAGATTAACCCTGAGCTAACACCCACTGCCAATCCTCTTCCTTCTGCTGAGGAAGACGGGCCCCGAGCCAACGTCTGTGCCCATCCTCCCTCACTCCATATGCGGGATGCCTGCCACAGCATGGCTCGACAAGCAGGGCATAGGTCTGCACCTGTGACTGGAACCGGTGAACCCTAGGCCACAGAAGCGGAACGTGCGAACCCAACTGCTGTGCCACCAGACTGGCCCCAGAGTTATACTCTTCTTGAGTTGCAGCTTAGTAATTTGCTAAAGAATGATAATGACACGTTGGTCACATCTCTGGAGGTACAGATATCATACAGTCATCAAATCTTGCTTGGTTAGCATAATTATATGCAATTCCGCATTATTTCAATTTATCAACAGAGTGAGTCACTCGGGAACTGTATGGACAACGTGAGCTAGGGTAAGATTGCTGGTCAGGAGGACGGAGTGAATTCTCCCTGAAGCTCAGGTGGTACTTTCATGATCTTGGGCATGTCACTAACACTCATCTGGTCTCAGGTTCTCTGTCTTGAATTTGAAGATTAGATTTCCCCCTTCTGGTTCTTGAAAATATTGAGAGCAAACATTAATAAAACGGAGGTGCTCTGAGTTCATCAGATAAGAGATACTATGTAACTCTAAAAGTGTATAGTCGAGTAAGGACAGGGTTCAGGGCTTCAAGATTCCACTTGGTGTACATATTTGGGGGAAAATAACCCATTTTAACAGTGCAGAATTCATTGCTTTTAAGATCTCTTGGGAAAATCATGCCATTCACTTCAAACCTGCCCCACGTATTCCTTTGCATTCTTCTTTTAATTTCCATTGTTCTTTTCTTGGCAGTGAAAACATGCACCCAGTCTTTACCTTTGTTGGATTTACTCAGTTAACTGCAAGTCCCCCATATAGTGATCACCTTTGCGGCCCTTCTACAAAGTTCTTAGATGGGGTGAAGTTCGCGGAAAACTTCTATCTTAGTCTGAAACATGTTTGACCATTGCATCGTGCTGTGTGTGAAATAAATACTCAGTAAGTACCAGTTAGGTCATCAATTAAATATAATGTTAAGTTGAAGGCTTTTTAAACAATAATATTAACAGGAAAATTAATATTAATGAAGTAACATTTAGGTGAAATACTATCAATCTAGCTTGCTTTATGGTATCAAGACATCCAGCATCTATGGCAAGATTGTATTCCTCAGGTCTCTGTCCCTTCCTCCACTCCCCAAGAAACAGACTATAAAATAATGCTCACTTACCACCCCATCTGCACAGCCCTTCCTGTCCATCTGGATGTCAGATGGAAGCAAAGAGATCCATGACACTTTGAAATAACTGAGGTGGCCTGGGTAGCATTTCATAATGCAATTTACAAAACCAGGTTCTAATATCCACATCTCCGTTTGAACTATTGCTAAGTGGATAATGGAGGCCACATTTCCCTCCACAGTCACTCTATTACCACATCTTATAATTCATTATTCTTGAAGTACTTTGACATTGAATAGAATTAAACTTTAGGCAATGCTCTTCATCCTCCAACAAAGCACATTGCAGAATCGTCTTCTTTGAGCCCTTGACCTTTCCCCAACAGAAACATTTCCCTTGCCTATACTGAGTCAGCCTATGCTTTCAGATTGAATTTGTTATTCTTGGAATGCCTGCCCACGATAAAGATGAAAAGGCCCAATGGAGAAAAAGAAAAAAAGAAAAAGAAAATCCAGCAAGGCAGCATAGCCCCAAGAAAATCCTTAGAAGAATACAGGAGAAATGAATTTGTCAGTCCCCAAAATTTGAAAGCTGTCTATCAGATATCGTCCCAGAATGCTATTAAGGCCTTGAGAAGAGTTGGACAGAACTCCTGAGCAGACTCTTTGATACTCAGCAGCACTGCTCCAGTTCTCCTTGCCCCAAGTTCATTGCAGGATCTCACTTCCTAACTGCTTATGGTTGGCTGGGGCCATGTACCTAGTCTGGCAAACGAAGAGTGAGCAAAAGTGATGTGTGTCACTTCTGGGCGACAGCAAGACTCTCCAGACTGATCTTTTCCCTCTGTCACAACAGATAATAGTGAAAATGTTGACTTACAATCAGTCTGTATACCTGCGTACCCATCCTGAGGACCGGGCAACGTGCACTTGTCACGCAGAGAGGGCAAGAAATAAACCTTGATTATTTTAAGGCACTGAGATATGAGATTGTGTTTTAAGGCAGCATAACCCACACTATTCTATTACAGACACTCAACTTTGTTAAGAAGAATTAAAGGATAGTTTTCAACAAGCACTTTCCAATTCTTCAAGCATCTTTCAACCTGTATGCGCTCTAGTTCTTAGACCTTGATTTGAAGGTACGTAATCTGATGGCTTAGTCGTATACAATAATACTCATTAGATTTTTGGTAACAGTATGAATTATTCTCATGTAGTAGTTTATTGAATGCTTTATGGCATTCAATAGATCAATTCAGTAGCTGCATCCATATGCAGAATAAGAATCAATTTTAGGGTGAAAAATGTGTATCCCTTGTATAAATGAAATGGATTCACCTGCCATTCAGGTGGTTGGTTGGTCCCCCTACAATATACTGCTATATCAGAGGCTCACCACTGTACTCTCTTAATGCCATTTTTGGCACACCGCAATGTAAATAGTCAGATAAAAACTTCAGTATGTAGAAAGGCTGAGTCCCTGCCATTATGCCCACTTTGTTCATGAGCCCACTGGTTGAAGAAAGACACTGACATCCACAGTGTGGATCATATGGTCTACCAGAGGAGGGGGCCATTTGATGATCATTTACATGGAAAACAAATAATCTTCCATTCTGGCCCAATTTCAAGAGATCCATTTGTGTATCACCTCCCAAAACCACCTGTCACCAATCTTTTAACCTTTTCTCCAAGTCCCTGTCCACCTAGCCACAGCAATTCTTCCCTGTTCCTGAACTACCCTAGACCAAGCGCCGACAATCTCTCCATTTGCAAAGCCTTCCACTTTGACCTTCCTAACACAGATAAATTTTTTGCTCTCCTCTGGTAACATAGCTCAAGTGGGGAATTAATGGACTGCTCATCTACTTCAGTTCTAGAAATGCCATGTGTAATTAGTTACCACCAAAAATAACTGCACATCAAAGCACTTTTCTTACCACCTCGGCTCTGCCACTTATTAGAGTAACTATTACAATCTTGTTCCTTTTCATTAAGTGCTGCTACTTTGTCTCTCAGGGATTCCACAACCCCACTGAAATCAGAGAAGCTGTTTCAATGTCACCATTTCCCACCTTCCTCCATGGCCTACGGAGAACAGACACGACATGGCTTTGACTAACCTATTTATCTACGCTGACATATTTCTCAATTCTGTGGTGAAGAAAATATAAGCTAGGCCTCTCAGAAGACAGAATTAAGGGGTGACTGATCCAATTGTCTATAAAAATAATCCTTTTAGCAGTCTTATTTTTCTAAGACTTTGAATTTTTTCCTACATTATACTAAGAAAATTCTGACATCTCAATTTCATTCATCATAGGCCAATATTGAGTCCAGGTTTTAATCAACTTACTGAGAAAACATTTAGAAGCACTCTCAGCTGCATGAACTAGAACCCTAAATCAAGAATCTCTGGTTAATAGGCTTCGGTTATAAAAACCCATATTAACAATATCAAGCCTATCTAAATATGGTATCCTTCCCATCCTTGTCAAGAATCTCAAGAGTCTTTTTAAGGAAATTTTCCCCAGATTTTTTCTTTACGCATTAACAGAATCTTGCAATTATTTTGATGTGGAAGCTTTATTTCTCGTGGCTTACTTTGTAATTGGCTCACGGGGTCATATTGAAACCTGATTCCATTTATAGGCCTTGAGGCAAAAAATGGAAGTAGACATATTGAAATGGGAAGAATCTGCATCCCCTTGCAAGTTTACTATTTGATGTGAGGCATTTACTGGGTCATCACACAAGAAAGAACCAGACACCTGAGCGAGAAGGAGAAGTTGCTTCTAAGAGCACAGGGGGCAGCTTAGAGTTGGGGAGTTTGGGGGTTCAAGGAACTCAGAGTCATCCAGTTCACCAATTGTCATTGATAAACTCTCTAAGTCCTTCTCATTTCCAAGAATTGCCCTAATTTTCACTCAAGAGACTTGATGTGGCTGTGAATTATATCTACAGTGCTATTCAGCTGTCCTGGTATAGTGAGTTTGAGAGATTTGGGGACTGATAAAAAAAAATGACAATGAAGTGGCAGTAGCACGCAATGAGCTCTATCTGGGTACCACTTTGACAGATTTGTATGTGGGAGAAATTTCTCACAGCATGAGACCAGCCAGAGGCTATGGCACAGGGACCACTCTTCAGAAGGCTAGGAGAGTAAGGGAACTCCCAGGAGAGAGGGAGAGATCAGAGAGGGGGCTTATGTGTTTAGGTAATGTCACTCAACAGTCCAACTGGGAGTCTGGGTCAGAGAGCTTAGAAGGGCAGCAGCAGCTTGATATCTTTTATACCTATAGGAATTACTTATCTATGGCTAGCAGATGTTGGGTGTAATTTCATAAGTTATGGAAAGCAGACAGGCTCTCGATAGCTAAAAATATGCTTATTTGGGGTATGCTTAAAACGGTTGGGCGGCCGGCCCAGTGGCACAGCAGTTAAGTTCTCACGTTGTGCTTCTCAGTGGCCTGGGGGTCACCGGTTCGGATCCCGGGCGCAGACATGGCACTGCTTGGCAAAAGCCATGCTATGGTAGGCATCCCATGTATAAAGTAGAGGAAGATGGGCATGGATGTTAGCTCAGGGCCAGTCTTCCTCAGCAAAAGGAGGAGGATTGGCAGTAGTTAGCTCAGGATTAATCTTCCTAAAAAAAAAGAAAAAAAACAGTTGGATGTGTAAAAATTTGAGATTGGCTCTGGCGGGCCTTTGAGCTAACTGGACTCAGTCTGCTGCAAATAAGTAAACAGCATAAGGCCAATATCCAGAGGCCATCGTTGGCTCATTTATATAACATCAAGAAATCAGAAGGCTTCTGATTTTTTACTACTTCAACTCTGCTGATATGGGAGGTAAGATATCTTAAAGCAGTCATAGAAATTCTTTGTTTCCCTGGTGATATTTTGAGGTATTCAAGGCTCTCTGGTGCAGTTAGAGTTAGACATTCCACCCACACAGTCCTTTCATGCTTGAACCAGCATTAATGGACCAACCAGTCACTCACTCTGAATAGCTTTGTTTCAACAGGACATCATTCTAGGATCAACATAAGAGGTAATAGCTGTTTTACCACTGGTTGTCATGGGAACGTATCCCATCATCCAACGATAACTGGACCCTAGTCACAGCCAAGCAAAGATTTGCATTTCTTTGAATGTTGATTACCTGCAACCACTTCATGAAGCAATTATTGTATCACTCAAATTTCACCTGCAGATACACATCAGAATTCATTCTAGTTAGTTCAAGCAGTAAAGATTCCACTGTCAATCTTCCTTTTTTTTTTTTTTTTGCTTGAAGAAGATTAGCCCTGAGCTAACATCTGTGCCAGTCTTCCTCTATTTTGTATGTGGGTCACCCCCTCAGCACAGCTGACGAGTGGTGTAGGTCCATGCCTGGGATCTGAACCTGTGAACCCAGGCCACCAAAGTGGAGCAAGCCAAACTTAACCATTACACCACAGAGCCAGCCCCCTCAAGCAGTAAAGATTTAATAGAAGGAATTAGATTAATGCAAAATTGTAGAGGAACAGGCTCTAAACTAAGATCTAAGGAACAGCTTTCACTTTCTAGAATCCTTTATCACAAGGACAACATTACAAAAGATTGAAGACTCTCCTGTTGCTGCTCCTGAGTATAAAACCACATCACTTCTGCCATGATCTGGGTCAGAATAAAAGGACGCTTCACCTCCTCCCTCTCTTAACATGACACAGTTCCTCATTAAAGTTTTGGGAGATTGCATCTCATTCATTCATTCATTCCTAAAACACTTACCGTATACTTAGTCACTGCTCAAGGTGCTGGGGATCTAGCAGTGAGCAACACAAACAAATCTCTTCTTTACAGAGGCAGAAAATAAGCAAATAGAAATTTCTTTATATACTAGGCCATGTGGTAATCAATGATTTTGAGAAAATTAAACTAGGATAAAAGGCAAGGTTAGTGTTAAAAAAAGAAAGATTACTATTCTATGTGCCTCTATCAGGGAAAGCCTCAATGATGTATGGTAATTATGGGAATATTTAAGCAGAGACCTGAAAGAAGCCAAGGAACAAGCCACAAAGATATCTGGGAGAAGAGGATTCTAGGAAGAGAGAAGAATGTGTTGAAAGGCTCTGAGGCAGGAGCCTGGACCACTCAAGAAGCAGCAAAGAAGTCCAGTCAAGGAGGGGCAGAGTGAGCAATGGAGGGAGTGGCAGATCCTGAGGTTAGAGTAGTGGGAGTGGTCTGGATTAGGTAGAGCCTTTTCAACAATTCTAGGAACTTGAGCCACTCTTCTGCATGAATTAGGAAGACACTGTGAGGCTCTAAGGAAAGGAGCGACATGATTCAACAGAGTTTTCAACAATTTATTCTAGCAGCTCTGTGGAGAATGGAATAGTTGGGCTGGCCGAGGCTAAGAGAAACAAGTGAACAGGCTAGGGTAATCCAGTCAAGAAGTTACAATGCATTGGACCAAGATAGTGGTGATGAAAGTAGTAAAGTATCAGTTTCTGGATGTTCTTTGAAGGTTGAGTCTATAGGATTTATGGTCCAATGTAAGAGAAAGAGATAAATCAAGGATAACACCAACATTTTTAACCTGATAAATTAAAGGATAAAGTTGCCATTAATTGAGATGATGAGAACAGGAGGTAGAACATATTTGGAGTAGAGAAAATATTGAGTTCCATTTTGACATGTTAAATTTGAGGAGCTTAACAGACATCCAGTAGAGATGTGGAGTTAGTGGTTGGATGTACATTTGGAGTTCAAAGGAGATAGCGAGATATAAATTTGGGACTTATTAACATATAGAAAGTTTTTAAAGCCATAAGCTAGACAGTATTACCTAGGCATACATGTAGATAAAAGAAGAGAAGAAATCTAGGGATTGAACTCCAAGATGCTGTACGTTTTAATGTTATGGGAATGGAGGAGAACCCAGCAGATGAGACCAAGGACACCAAGAGTGAGTAATTTTCTAAACGCTACGTAAAGAACACGTTTCAGGAAGATACAATATGCTGTATCAGATGTTTTGACACATAAAATAAAAGAAGAACAGGATACTGACTATCACATCCAACTCTGTTGAAATCACTGGTGATCTTGACAACTGAGTCAGCAGACTTACAGGAAGGAAAGCTTGATTATAGTAGGTTCAAGGAGGATGGAAGCAAAGGAAATAGAAGAATATAGCCAACTCTTTCAAAGGACAATAGCTGAAAGAAATGTGGGTCAAGTGAGTTTTTGAAATAGGAAATATTATAGCATATATATGATATTCCTATGTAATGACTCAGTAGAGAATGAAAATTTGATGGTGCCAGAGACAAAAGGGGACAAAAGTAAAAGGATATCATTGAGAAGTCAAAAAGTCATAGAAAACAAGTGCAAAACAAGTGAAATTCATTCAAACAGGAGAGAAGAGGTATGGTGGCAGTGTTTGGAAAACGCTTTTTGACTGCTTCTATTTCCTCAGTGAACTAAGAGTAAGGATGGGAGGGCGTGGAGGTGGTGTTGTTTTTGAGCTCTGAGAAAAGAAGGTATAGAATATTCCACCTAGGTTAGGAGGAGAGAGAACAGATGGTGAAATGTAGATCTTCAAGGCAGCACCAAGAGTGCAGTTGAGGTGAACAGTCATGAATTTAAGGAAGACTAATCGGCACAGTGGTTTGATTTTCTGCAACCATTTTTACTGCTCATGTGCTGTCAGAGTATGAAGAGAGTTGGATTTAACTAGCACTAGTACTTTTCCAAGTGAGTGTCAAAGAGGAACAGAGAAGCAAGACTGCTGAAGTCATAAGCAAGGGTGTGCTCAGAAAGGGGAACCACGCAATAGTAAGAGTAAATTGATGAGATCATTGAATTTTATGTCCTAGTCATATAACATTCTTACAATTGGGATAATAGAAGCAGTGCTCTGGAAATATAGGAGGTAGTGGACAGAGTGAGGTGTTTGAAATTAAGAACATGGAATTAGTGCAGTTTTTGGTAGTAAAACAATCTGGTGTGTGACCCTAATAACAGGACTGAGGCAAGACCAAGGAGAAGACCACTGGAAGACAGATGGCCAAGAAACAGCAAAACCAAACCTGAAAGGATTATCTACATAGACATCGAAATAAACTATGACTTGAAATGTGTGTTAGAAGGAATGACAACAAAGCCGGAAGCGAAAATCTTCGAACAATGTCAGGAGTGTCTGGAGCACCTGAGGATGGTTACAACAAGGAGCGAGAGTGGGTAGTTGATTTTGAAAAGTGGAATTTTAAAACTGAAGATGAAAAGCTTCAAAAGGGCCTAGAAAAAAGTAATTTTAAGCTTTCTAGCCTGTGTACACCGAAATGGGTTTGGAACAAATGTTGAGTATGCCAGCCAAAGTGTTTACCACAAATCTGATTAAATTATAAGCAAAATTCTGTGTATATGTCTATGCATTTTGCATAGAGAATGTAGGTTTATAGCTTTACTCACATTCTCGTAAAATGGGTCCATGATACAGGAGAGTTTTACAAACATTTATAAATGTTAAATTTAATTAAATTTTTATTGGGCATCTATTTGCCTAGTATTGTTCTTGGAACTAGGTCCCAAAGATGTGCAAGGCAGAATCTTTATTACAAAGCTTCTTAGACTCTGGCTCTCATAGGATGAGAGTGAGGATATTTGTGAGGGGAAAAGCCATATCGCAAGGTCAGTTTGAACAAGTGCTAAGGTGAGCAGGAGGGCCGTGCTACAGGATTGTAAGTGGAGAAGTTATTCATTGTGACTGGATGGTTCGGAGAAGCCATAAGGGAAATCGTAAACTTGAATGGAACCTAGAGAGTAAGGGGGTTTCCATAAATAAAAGGAAGAAGAATCTTCCTTTTACACACCAGGCTCAAGAAATGGTATGTAAAAAAGTCAGTCTTAGAATTTCATTGTTTCCTCCAGGATGACGGTAAACCTAATACGATTGAATTCTACAGTCCATGCAAGATTCAGTAGAAGATGAGTTTCCTTCCAGGGCCATTTCAGGAAATGTTTGAATATGTCATGAGAGAGAACAAACTCTGTAGACAGCAGGAAACCACTGAATATTACTTGAGACTACAAGTGACATGTGACATGATCCAACCTGTCATTTAGAAAAAAAAAAATCCAATAGCAATGCAAAGGATGAATTAGAAAGTCAGGAGATTAGTGGCAGGGGCAGATTGTTAGACGAGTAATGCAATAATCTAGACAAAAAAATTGTGAGGCTTAAATTAGTACAATAGCAGAGAGAGTGTACAAAAGGACATATCCATAAAAAATAAAATAGGGTAGAATCTTTCGTAATCGGCTACTGACACATTTGCTCGGGTGGGAGAGGGTATAGAAGGTTGAAGAAAAGGGGAAAATGAAGAATGATTAGCATTTACAGCTTTTGAAACTGGGTCCCTAGTAAGGCCATTAGCAGAGATGAGACTCAGCATGGGAGAGACTTGAGTGGATGCTGGGAGTTAAAGTGTTCAATTTTAGCCTTTGTGTTAGCAGGAAATTCAGATTTGGGGTTCAGGAGAAGTTGGGATAAAAATAAAGATTTGGAAGTCCTTAGCTATGAAGTGATATTAAAGTCATCTATTTCACTGGATAATTTAGCTGAGGAAGAAACTGTAAGTGACAGAGGGCTAATAGAGTATCTTGGAGATTAATACCTTGGGTAATAATAAAAATACCTCCCACCCAGGCTACCCAGTAAGGCCATTCTTGTTATTTACAAGCCAGAGGCCATTCTCACTGGTTGGTGCATCTGCTCTGATTCGCAGGGCCTGAGACCCACAGTTGGTTGGATATTTATCTCCAGCTACCATGGACCAAAAATCATTATATTTAAGAAGGATCCAATGACGAAGTCTGAGGATGAACAACCAGTGAAATAATAGGAGCAGAGCATTTTAAGAAGGTGTCAAACATGTGTACCAATTAGGGTATTCTTGGTAACAATAAAAACAGCTCCAGTAGCAAGGTAAGGGGACCAATGTCAGATGGCTCAGTCAAGTGCAAAAGTGTACTTATGGTGAAATGGAGGCAGCAAATGCAGATTAGTTTTTTTCACAAGTTATTTAGGGGAAGCAAAGGTGAAGACGATATATAAGTCAGGATTTTCTTGGTTACAAGTGAACGAAAACACGAATTCAAATGATCTTAAATGACAACAAAAGAAAGAATTGAGGTTGGGGGTGAAGACTGGTAATAAAAAATACAGGACTTGTAAACACGTTTCAGGCAAGGCTTGATCCAGGATCTTTTAGGGATGTGATCAGGTTCCAGATTTTCTCTTTCTATATAGTACCTGGGGCTATATCTTACCAGATTCCACACAGAAGAAAAAGGAGAATCACTTTCTCAGAATTACCAGCATTTTTATTGAGGTCCTAATGGTTTATAACATTGTGTAAAGTTCAGATGTACATTATTATATTTCAGCTTCTGTATAGACTGCATCAAGTCCACCACCAATAGTCCAGCATTGTTTTTAATCAGGTGCCCAGGATTGAGTCCATCTGTCCTTCCAGTTCATGACACATCAACATTGGCCCTTGCAAGACACCATGCTTTAAGTATATATTTATGCATTTATCTATATATTTCTACTATTATGTGCCAATCCCATTCTGCTTTCCCTTTGGAAACCATTTTAATTTGTTTAATGTATACCTTTTTATTTCATTGTTGTTGTAAAATGTGTACTTTTTGTGTAACTATGTTTTCACTGACTGAAATGGATGTTATATATCCTACTTTTTTCACTAAGCACTGTTTTTTTTTAGTTTCAATTATGTTACTATTATACACCGAATCCATTGATTCCATTTGTTATATGACACCCCACAGTGTACAACTATCACATTTTCCTCTCTCACTCAGTGACTGACATTCAGGCTGTCCCCAACACCCTGTGCTACAAACAACTTATTTATTCACACATGAGATGGGCCCCTGCAGTGCGCCAGGCACTGTTGTAGGCACAGGAGACACATTGGTGAACAAAACAGGCATTGCTGCAGTAAACGTCCTTATCCATGGCCCCTGTGGGTCTGCGAGAAAGTTTCCTTAGTATGTACATATGTAGGAGCACAATCCAGCAGAATTTTTTACACACTGGACTTTATTTGGCCATAAGCCCCATCCTTGTACTGACCACTGCGTAGGGGAATATAATGGACTAATTAGCTCAGGCTAGATAAATGTTCGCTCCTAAGCCAGTGGGCAGAGGGAGTTGTGAAATGTAGCTCACTCAAAGCAAATGAGGATGGGGGTATCCCAGAGAAGGAAAGTGGGGAAAGTAGATGGCGAATTTTATATTTGATATAAAAACTAACTAATTAAAACAGAGTTTCTGATTCAGTACATCTGGACAGCATCAAAGTTTTGCATTTCTTTCAAGCTCCCAGGTGACATTGATGCTGCTGGTATAGGCACCATATTCCAAGAACCAAAACTCCAGGTTAAAAGTAATTAAATGTCGTCATCAACCAGTGCTGTGGGGATCAAGAGAAATAATGCAGGTTAAAGTGCTTGATAATCTTAAACACGTAACTTTTTAAATGTTGGTTATTACTGTTTCATTCATTATGTGAATCTCAACATGAATAATTACATTAGACTTTGATGAAATTTCAAGAAAATAATATAAAGAAAGGATGGGATGCCTGATTAGTCTAAATACAAACTTCTGTGGCTTCACAAATTTTCCAATGATCATCTAGATTTTTGTTAATGACTGTGTTGATTTTTCCTAGAATTTCCAGAAAGTCTGTGTAATCATATAATTAATTTAGTGATGAGGTCAGGTCAGAAAGTTCAGTCTTTGAAATATAACCTAATAAAATCAATATAAAATGGATAGGTTCAGCCATCTATAAGATGGTATCTGAAAGGGATATTAACAAGACTTAGCAAACCTTTTGCAAAACTAGCAAGTCATCTCTTGTGTCTAATAAAAGCCTGGAGTGCCTCAATCTAATTAAGGCAACCAGAATATGCTCTCAAGGCTACAGTTTAATCATGGGAGAAGGAAGGTGCACTGCTACCCGCTTAATACAATGATGAGCTAAAGTAGGGAGTGGATCCTCATGAAGAACACACAAACAAAGAATTGAACAGTAATAATGCATTGATGTGTATCCAGCACTGTTCAGAGAAGGGGGTTAGTGTATCTGGTAGACAGAAGACACTAGAGAGAAATAGTTTAATAAATAACAAGGATAATTCATCAGGATTAACCTTAGTTCTTAGCAAATAGCTGGTAAGGCCATGAATAAATGATTTGCTTGAATTAAGTTATATTCTGGTTCTTTTTCTTTCTTTCTTTCTTCCTTTCTTTTTTATTTTGGCCTTCTGGGTGCCCTTAGAGAGTAAAAGAAGTATTTAGACCCTAGGCATTGAAGTTCTCTAACATTACAAAAATCTAAGCATATTTCCCTCTTTCCCTTTCTGCCATTTAGCTAGAAGCTGGATCTCTATTACATCGACTCAGAGGAGGTATGTGGTAACATCTAGACGCCTAAAAAAATACTTTAAAGGTTACAAAAGAAGTAAAGAGGAAAAAGGGGGTCCTTGGGAATAGCAAATGTGTCTTGGAGAAGCAAAAAGTGAAGGGGGCTTAACCTCTTCCATCCTTCCTAGAAACAAATTCTCATGGGCCCTGCTCTCTGAACCACATATCATCTTATAAATTGAGAGGTTGATTGATGAAAGTCTGTTTCCAAGAGCTATTCAGTTTTGGGTTAACTAACAGTTTGTGTTTCTGGCATAGCAAAGTTAAGGGCCACACCCTGGCCCTGTGCCCTGATGACCACAGCAGGTTTATCTCCAGCTTAAGAGCCCCTGACTTAGTAGCTCAGTGACTCCTTTCTTTAACATCTTTTTTTCAGAGGTAGCAATTGAGAGCCAGCCCCAGTGGCACGTGGTTAAGTTCAGTGTGCTCCTCTTTGGTGGCCTGGGCCCAGTTCCCAGGCACTGACCTATGCCAGCTGTCTATCAGTGGCCATGCTGTGACAGCGGCTCACAGATGAAATAGAGAAAGATTGGCAACAGATGTGAGCTCAGGGCGAATCTTCAGCAAAATGAAAAAGCAACAATTGAGTGAATGTTCTCTTGTTACAAACATTTTAATATATTAGAATCTTTATACCTCCCAATTTGGTGAACAAAATATGCTTGGGTTTTGAAAAGCATCAATTTTACAAATATGATGGTGAGTCTCTGAAAACCAATAAAGCTGTTCCATCAAGTGTGAATATGTTAATGATATTAATTCAGAACATCCACCATAATGCATTTTATATTGATGTAGTAATATGCAAAAAAGAATAATTCACCACATCAAATCTCCTAAACATTAATTATGAGGCATTACTAGGCAAATCATCATGATAAATCTCTGCATTTGGGGGCCATCTAGTTAAGCACCCAATTCTTGAGAAATATGTTCATGTCAAACACAGCTCCATGATTAATCATAAGACTTTTACAATGTCAGAGTGATTAGACTTATTTTGTTTGGCTCCAGAGGGCAGAGTGAGGGACAGTTAATGGAATTATAAGGAGTACAATTTTTTAATTATTAGAAAGACATTTCTAAGAAATAGAACTGTTGAAAAAATTGAACGGACTTGCCCCAAACTGAAAATCCTCAAGCAATGATTGGGTGATTACTTATGGGTAATATTGAGGGCATTTGGCTAGTAAGTAAGGAGCAGACCAAGTCACCTCTGAGATCCAATCCCATTCAGAGTTTACAATGCCATAAAAATAGGGTCTGAGGGGTTTCTAGTGGTTTGACTCCAGTTAGACCTAAAATTCAAAAATCTAAATGAGATTACACAAAATATACTCCAAATATAAATTCATTCTTTGGTAATCGTCCTTTTTCTTCTTTATATTCTCCCACAAGACTATGAGAAAACCGAAGCACAGCAAATGCCTTTCTTACCTCTGAATTCACAGCACGGTGCTTGGCACATTGTTGGCACTCAATTATTGCTATTAAATGGGGACTGGACAATGGCTGGAAATATCGACATACTTTTTTTTTCTTAATATATATCTCCCCTTCCCTTCCTGCCATCCAACTAGAATGGATCTCCATTATACTGACTCTGGGGAGATATATGTTACATCTAAACCCTTAGAAAAATATTTTAATAATTGTGAAGGAAGTAAAGAGGAAATGGTGGGTTCTCGGGAATAGAAAATGTGTCTTGGAGAAGCAAGGAGTAGATGGGGGCTTAACCTCTCCCATCATTTCCAGAAACAAATTCTTTAGGGCTGTGTTTCTCTGAAACTGAGGAGAAAGTCATATCCTCTAGTAGTGTAACTAGTAGGCAGAATCAGCAAGGTGGGCAAGCAGACAGGCCCGGGCAGATCTAGCAGCGATTCCATCCCTTTCCCCTTATTCTCTGAGCTGTAGTCACCTTGACCGTCTTTCAGATCTCAGCAGGGCTGTAATCCTCCTGTTTCACGGACTTCACACAGGCCATTCCCTTGGGCTGGGATTCTCACTCTCTCTCCTTGCTTCCTCTCTCCTCTGGAAGTGGGAGTAGCCAAGAATCTATTGACACGAAAGAGTCAAGCGGACAGGAACAACAGTGCACACAGACCAGAACAACTGACATCTAGTAACCTTCAGTGTGAACCCATCGCTGCGACCCAGAGGCAATGCATCAGGCCTTAAAAACTAGCCCCACCCTGGGGAAGAGAAAGAGCCCCGAGAGGAACTGATGTTAACATTTCTCAGTAGCCTATTGAACTTCGAACTTAGAAATGAAGTGGTTATAGAAAATAAAACGATCCCTCGACTCTACCCAAGTCATGCACTGAGATTCTTGCCAACCACTAGTGAATGAAAAGAACATATCAGATTAGACCAGCAGATAGTAATAACTGTAAGGCTTATATTCATTCAGTTTTTAATGTTTCCACTGGGCATTTGTGCTATTTTTTTTCTTACTGACCGAAGCTCCACAATGTCACAGTTTCTGGTTCTGAACTCTATTTTAATTAGGGATAGCACAATCTAAATCAGATTGTGAGAAAGTTCATAAGAACGTGGTTTATATGTGCTCTCTATCCCTCTACCACCCCACTGATAATAAAATATAGTCAAAGCAATATTTTTTTCTTAATGACACTCAAAGTCAGTTTAGCACACAGTGGACTACTTTTTAATCTTTCTTAAAGAAGGAATGCCAAATTTCTGAGTTGAAAACGTGGTATTACAATGGCTTCTCAATCCTCCAGTGAATACTTGTGTAAATGTTCTTTAAGTTGAAATTTTCTGTGTGTGACCTAAATATTCCCTGCTGCAGCATGTGACCATTCTATCCTATTCCTTTCCCCCTCTCTGGAAGAAATAATGACTCCCTGGGCCTCCATTTGGTATCCCTTTATGTCATTCTATACCATGGTATTATCTTCCCTCTCTCATTGTGAACAGGTCGACAGACTCACATCCCTTAACCTTGACTTCTCCTTCTTACTCTCCAACCTTTGCTGTGTAACATGTGAGCTCTCCCCCCATCACTCATTTGCACCTCAAGCGTACAACTATTTCAGCCAAGCTGACACTGCTGGGATCTTACTAGAGATCAAAACTGAAGAAGCACTGTTAACCGCAATGTGGCCCTTCTGAATCTTAAAATCAGTTGGAAATGATCAGCCATATCAAGTGCTTTCATGAGTTTTCCAGAGCCGTTTGAATTAAAAGCGTCTCGCTTCACAGCATGACAGAAAGTCACTGTTGAACTTGAAGACTGCTGAGGGCTGTGAAATGCTTGACTGCTTTGATCGCGTTACTCTTTCGCCCAAAGTTCTCTCTCCCTTACCCAAGAATTAAAGTCAAAAGTCCAGACCCTGGGACTGAAGGCCCAGCTGCCAATGTTTCTCCTCAGTTTTGCCAAATACTACTTCTTGCACAGAAGGCTTCACTCCAGTCTCATGGCATTACTCATAGATACTCGTTCCAAGTTATATTTATTCATTCATCTTTAGTACATAACCTACTCAACGCATTAGTTTAATCTTATCCAGTGTCACATAATTCCATGTGCTAAATTGGTATATTTTTTACCCCCTTAGTAAAATCTCACCACCTGAGGATACAGGGTACCCCCCCCCCTTTGTTGAACTCTTTAAAAGTGATCATTCCGAAGGTATTTTAGGTGATTTTAAAATTTGTATCAAGAAAGGATAAACATCTGATGCTGATATGCCTCTTTTCAGCCCAAATGAAGCTCTATTCCACATAAGTATCTCCGATTCTCCCGAGTAAAGTCCTTATGTCTTTAGGACTTAGATTATGGTCAGTTTATTGCAGGTGGATTTCCTGAGAGTGCTCTACCTCTGGGCCTACCAGGTGCCTCCAGACAAGGGAAACAAACGATGAGCATGAAGGCCACTATACGAGAGAAGAAAGAAGCACGCTCTTCTCATCCTACCAGTCTATTTACATTTCCAGTCTTGTGAGGGTCTTTCTTAAAGGTCACCTGAGACCTATAAGTGGGGTTGATCCTCCATTAAAACGCCATTACTGATATCAAATAGCTGGGCCCAATTAATATCAGCACCTCTACCAAAGAAAATGCCTCAAAGGGAATACATTTCAATGAACCAAAATATTTCACATTAATTCGAGCCAATTGGGCTCATTCAGAAGTTGTTCCAAATGTACAGGAGCCAGAAAATCCAGCCTTCTATGAAATAACAGCATGGGCCATCTGGGACAAGCATTCAGTTTGGATTTTGGTATGAGGTAAGAAACAAGAGAGGAGACATCTGTGCACTTTGGGGATTTCGTTTTTCAGTTGGATAAAGGTCAGAGTCTTCAGTAGAAAAACCTACGATAACGCCTAGGAAGTTTCCAGTTAATTTATGCTGGCGCCAAAGGAGATCAAATTTATTTGCTAATCATGGAAAGTGTTGACGTAAAGTTTTATAATGCTTAGTGTTTTTAATATTTAACGTCTTCATTTTTTAATGTTTAAATTATTATTTTAAACTACTTTTGTATGTAAACTCTCAGTAGAGTTAAAAGTTATTTAAGAAATAGGTAGGCTACGTTTCACATTTAAATGAACTATCTTTCTTTAAAGAGGACTAAGATTTCCTACGTGATTATAGCTGAATGAATAATGATCAAGTTATAAAACAGCATTTTTAGATAATGGCCCTACGGAAATCTATCAATCTCAATGATTCTTTAACAGCAATTAATTTTCATGCTTTGTTTTAGAAATACAAGTCTGGTCAAACATCTAAGGACTTGAAATTATATTATCAGCAACTTTTATTCTCAGTGAATGTTAGATCCCCTTAAGCCATCATAAGTGGTCGCCAGAGTTACAGAGATTATGAGAGGCAAGAACAGAAGATAGTATGGGGCCATCTTTCAGAAGATTTTTGCAACTTTTTAAGATCCTCTTGGTATAATTAAGGAAGATAATATATATCTGGGGATGTATGCAAAACCAACCTAAACAATGTGTAGATATAATATATCACAAGAGAAGGAATACTAGTTTATAATTATGTGATTTTTCAAGGCCTATTTTCTAAAGATTTCGAATATTCCTGAAAAGAGATATAATACATAGTGCCTGGAGTTTCAAGTGACTTTTAAAATATTACAAACGTTTATAAGTTACACGTGTATCATTGCCATAATTAAAATGCAAGCAGTAAATTTAGACCTAAAACCTCACGACCCAGGTGTACTGATTTTTTCTTAATGGAAAGGGAGAGAAAATGGAGACTAATATGGAAAACTAAGATTTTTCATGAAAATATGTACGGACTTGAAAAGAATAGACATTTCTAGTAGTTTGTATTTAAATTACTGGCTTCTATGAAAGGTTTGTCGGATAAAAATTGCACATTTTCAGTTAGAATGAGGTGTATAAATACACTTCAAATGTCTGCTAGCTTTAATATTTCATTGAGACTTTTTAAGTAGAAAACTTTCTAAAGACGTAAATCTCTAGATTACTAGTAGTTCCATTTTTTATCCTTCGCACTTCACGTCCTGCAAAATCTTTTCCTTGCATAAAGAGCTTTACATGTATAGGGACAATGCAAATGAGAAAGATACAGAGAGTAAGGAATAGAATGAGAAGCTGTTCACAGGTATTAAATGAAATAAATGGATAATTAGCTATTTCATATTAACCGAACATCTCTTATTTAGAACTGCACCAGACCTGGTGGTAGATGTTAAAGATGTCAAATACATTGTCCCAACTGTCAAGGAGTTGCTTATTTAAAAATGAGTATTATTATAGTTATGGATTGGTCATTGTCTAAATGGCACACACAGTATTAGCCTTTGAAGATGCAGGTCTAAAAGGCACTAGTTCACTCGCTAGAAGCTTAAAGCTCAGGAGAGCAACAAAGCATAGGAAACCAAACACAAAAGAGTGGAAGCGGCTACAGCAGAAGTTAGCACTGTGATGTTCTGATGGCAGAGTCATGTCAGAACGCGTGTGAGTGCTGTGGGTGAGGCGAGTGCAAGACCCAGTTGGTGGACAGTCAGAGAAAGCCTCTTGATGGGGTAACACTTGGGCTGAGTGTTGAAAGATGGCATCAATTAACCAATGAAGATAGCAGGAGCATCCAGGCACAGAGAACAGTGTGTGCAAATGTGCCAAGGTTAGAGGAAACATCGTGCAGTTCAGAATTGGCAAATTTATACGTATGGCTGGGGCTTGAGAGAAAGAGGTAGGGAATGGCAAGAGATGAGATTTACACATCCATGCATTTATTCATTCGTTCCAGAACTGTATATTGAGAAGTGACCATAGGCCAGCAACTTTGCTGATGCTAGGGATACAGTGGCAAACTAGAGAATCCCTGACTTTATGAAATTTAAAATACATCAGGTCAAATAAAATTTAGATAAGTATAGAAATTAATATTTTTTTATAATAATGACAAATGCAGCAAAGAAAGCGTCCTTTGTATTTTAAAGGCATTTAATTGGCAGAGGTGGCTAAACCAGTCTGAAATTTCAAAGAAGGTGATTAATTTAGAATGAGCAGAAATTACTAAGAGGAGAGGAAGCAAGGCGAGGAGGATTGAGCATCCCACGCAACATCTTACAGGCTATAGTAAGACTTTGGCATAATTCTGAAAGCACCCTGGAAGTTACAGAAGGATTTTTAACTAGAGAAGTGACATGATCGAATTTGCAATTTGCGACGATCCCTTGGTCACAGTATAGTGAATATTGCAGTTGAGCAAAGGTGAACATGGGATGCTATTTAAAAGTTATGCCAGTAAGTCAGGCAATACCTTATACTAAGAAAGTGGCCACAGAGTTGGAAATAAGTGTAAAATTAAAAGAATATTTAGGAGGATGCATCAACAGTTCTCAGCGGTTGATTGGATCTGAAGAGTGAGAAAGACAGAAGAGTTTAGTATTTATTCTCAGGTTTGGCTTTGGTAAACAGGTCATTCATCATTTACTGAGATGGTGAACACCAGAGATAGAGAGGACTGGGAGGAAAAGCAACAATTTGATGTTGGGTGTATTAAGTTGATGTGCCTATGAGATATTCAAGCAGGAATGCTGAGTAGGGTGTTTGGGTGTGTGGTCAGGAGCTCAAAGAAGATTGTATCCTGAAGAAATAAACTTGGGAGTCATTAAAGGATAAATGATGGTAAGGTTATAAAAAGGAATGGATTAGATCAACTAGAGAAAAAAATGTTGAATGAACAGAAAAGAGGGCCTCGAAAAGAGCCTTGAGAATCTTCAGCACTTCAAGTAAGAGAAGATGAGTTGAAAGAAGAAATTGGCAAGGAACAACTAGAGACATATAAGGAAATCTAGGATCAAGTATTATCATGGAGGACAGAGTCAGATAATGTTTCAGGAGGAGTGCAACGATCCATTGAATCTGACGAGAGAACAAATAAGATTAGAACTTATCTTAAAGGAGATGCTAGATTTACTAACATGGCAGTTACATCTTGTCAAGGGCTGTTTCAGCTGTATCTTGGATATGGAAATCAACTTGGAACATAAAGACGTGTCAGTGAGAAATACTGCAAGATTTCACTCATGTGTGGAAGATAACAAATACATGGATAAAGAGACCAGATTAGTGGTTACCAGGGGGGAAGGGGATTGGAGGGGGCGCAAAAGGGATAAAGGCGCACATATGTATGGTGATAGATAAAAATTAGACTACTGGGGGTGAGCACGATGAAGGGCATTCAGGAATTGATAAACAATAATGTACACCTGAAATTACACAAGGTTATAATCCTAATTAAAAAAAAAATGTGCCAGTGAGAGATGAAAAAGTAAGGACGAGGAGAAAGAAAAATATTTTGAGAAATGTGATCCTGAGAGCAGAACAGTGGTACAACAGTAGGTAGAGGGACAACGGAGTCAAGAAAGATTTGTGGAGAGAAGCAGAGGTCAGATCATAAAGAGTTTTGCACGCCATGCTAAAAAAACATCGACTTCTATCCTGAAATGGAGAGGTAAAAGTAATGAAGACATCAAGCATGTCTGTGAGGTTTTGTGGCTTGTAAAATGAGCTGGACATATGTACTATTCACTGAGAGAGGGAATAAAGAAGAAAAATAGTTTTAGAGACTTTATGTGCTCTTATTGAGTTTAAAGTGTCTACGAGACCTCCAAGTGGTGTTGTCCAGTAGCTGATACATTTATACACTTCTCAGGAGAATTGTCTGGGTAACCTAGTTGGGGAGAGAAAACAAGAAGTAAATAAATACTGTGTAAAACTGAGTGGCACGGAATCCAAGCTTGTAAGAGTGTCCAAGAAGGGGAGCTTATCATCAACCAAAAGTGTAAAAACCATTTTCACAAAAGAGGTGGAATTTCAGTGAGTTTTGTGAGATAGCTAAAATCTGTATAAAGGGAGCAGAAAAGTAGAGAGGAGAGAGTGTTGCAAAAAGTTAGAATGACATGCACAAAGGCATGGAGAAAGAAACATCTGTGGTCAATGGGAAAGAGAGGCGGTCAGACTGAGAAGATTTTTTCCAGAATCAACTTGAGTTAAAGACTACAATCAGTCCATCAATACATCCCTCCATTTATGAACACATACTCACTCACCCATGCACAGACATACACACACACAGACACACACACACACACTGAATTAGGGCTAAAGGATAGATATTTTATTGGGGGGATGAATGAGGCATGTGGGTAGTGGGTCATATTTTAACCATATAATTGCAATAACTTAAGTGGGGAAAAGGTGATTTCTAATAAAATGCTTTTCCCTTCTGTCATGATGAAGAGCTAACAAAGTGCCTTCATATCTGTTACTTCATTTTATCCTCTTATCAACTTTCAGGTTCAAAGACACTTAGTGATTGCCTAAGATTATAAACTGCTAAGAGACCCACAGAGATTTGAACTGAGGTCTTCTATCACCCATTACAAACCATTTTCATGGTATAACCGTATTGTGGCCAAGTAGGTCCTTTACAGAGTGTAAACATGCAGTTTGTCCAATGACTATTTGCTCATTTTGTTGTGTTTTTGTTCTTCAGTTTTCTAAAACTAAATGCTTCAATTACTCTAAAGGAGATGGAGATACATATTTTTATCTTTTTTATTTTTAAAGATACATACATACATATTTTTCAAAGGTAAGTCCTTAGCAACTTCTGAGAAGAATTTAGTGATGGCCGGAATATCCAGCTCCTCATTGCCTTAAATAAGTCACGTGCTTGGCTGCATAGTGCTATTTTTAAATGCTTTCCAGCTCTATGAACATGTAAAAATCCAAGTGTGACTACAGATGGTAGCCTATGTTCAGATGTACCTGTTGTTGGGTTTCTATGGAAATAGAGAAACTCACCATTCTTTAAAAATGCACTCACAGAGGTATGTGGAAATCAAACAATGAGAGGATTCTTAATATGCTTATATTTTCCCCTTGGAAAAAGAGAAACTATGTTCATGCTTCAATGAAGAGCAACAATGGTAATGACCCTTTAAAAAAAAATTCTCAAGTCTGTCAGATAAAAACTGTACTTGAATTTAAGAAATATTCCTAATGTTTACATAATAAATTCTGGTTTGTTACAGAGATTTTTGCAGTTGGTGTGTGTTTGATAATGTAATTTTTAATCGATTTCTCACATAGTTTTCTTCTTTAGAATATTTTTTGGTTGATTTGTTGACTCTATTTTCTAAGAACTTTTATAAAAACTTTCTAGCATTTGTTTGTATTAATTGGACCCTTAAGAGAGCCTCAAAATGACATGAATTCCTAGCAAACACCTATCACTTATTTATTAACCATATTCAACATTTAACCAGGGCTGGTCTAAAAGAGAGATGGTGGGGAGAAAGAATACCGTATGTTGATATACATATATGCTTACATAGAGGACAGTAATAAGCTCCAAGAGCCAATTTTCTGGGAATAAAATCACAGAAAGGTGACCTGAGAGACACTGGTGTGGAACTCTTGGCCCCTTGGCTCTGATGGTGGTTGTCAATATAAGTAGTGGATAAGAGAGACTGGTCCAATCTGCTACTTCAAATCTATAGCATAGATAGACATAAAAGCTTCCAGCCAAGATAGAATAACAGGGACTGAATTTACTGTCCTACTTGAACCAACCATTAAAATCAGTCCAAATATATGAAATAAAGGGTTTTCATGACCCTGGACACCAGGCAACACAAGACACATGAGAAACAAGTGAAGTAAGCCCTCCTATTGCTCTGGTGTGGGTAACAAGACAAGAAGGAGGTAAAATTAAATCATAACATATACTCAATTAATTCAAAAGAAGACAGAAAAAGAAGATGAAGGAACAAGGTTCAGATGAGACAAATAGGGAATAAATCTCGAGATCATAGACTGAAACCTAATGATATCAATAATCACATTCAGTGTAAAAGGTTTTAAACACTCCAATTAAACATTGAAATTGTTAGATCAGTTAAAAAAGCAAGACCAATCTGTGTAATGCATACCATATTATCCAGCCATTCCACTTCTAGGAATTTTCCCAAGAGAAGTGAAACCATATGTCCATACAAAGACTTGTATAACAAAATGTTTATACCAACTCTATTTGTAACAACCAAAAACTGGAAACAACACAAATGTCCATCAACAGATGAGTGGATAAACAGATTATGGTGTATCTATACAATGGAATGCTATGCTGCAATAAAAAGGAATAAACTATTGATATATGGCATGATATGAATTAATTTCAAAATATTTACATTGGGTGAAAGAAGCCAAGCAATATAAAAAATAGTACATAAAAATAGTACATATAAAAAATACATATTGTATGATTCCATCTGAAAGAAATTCTAGGAAATGCCTACTAATGTATAGTGACACATAGCACAAATCAGTGGTTGTCTGGTGATATGCTGAGGAGTAGTAGTTGTAGGGGAGTTAAGGATGGAGGGATTACAAAGGAGCATGAGAGAACTTCAGGGGGTAGTGGATATGTTCAGCATTTTGATTGTGCTAGTGGTTTCACAGATGTATACACACGTCAAAATATATTGGACTGCACACTTTAGATACGTACAGTTTATTGTATGTCATTGTACTTTAATAAAGCTGTTTAAAAAATCTATGACCTTGGACAAGTTACTAAATCTTGAATTTACTCATCTGCGAAGTGGTAATACAAACTCTGTCAACTTTCTAAGGTCATTGAATGGATTAAATGGGATACTTGTGTGTTAGAAGCTTAACACGTTACCTAGCACGTGAGAAAGGCTCACTGGGAGTCTCCAGGATTCTTTGCAGAGTACCAGATGGTATAGACTCTCCTTCCCTCTACCCCCCACTGACAGTGGATAGCACAGTGTACACGCCGTGAACTTTTATCATTCCCCGTAAGACAAGTCATCATGATAGCACCTCTGTGAGTTTGTTGGCAAGAAATTAATCTCCTAGCATTGCTGGGTTATCTAATGCTTGGCTGCAGTAAATTAACTCTTGTGCGCTATCCCTGCCCTGAATACGTTTGTGAGAGCCAAATTGCCACTATGCCAAGATTTCTGTTGGACAAAATGACAGGAGCAGGATGGAGTGGGAGAAAGCTGCCACTGGAGTAATTCTGATGGTGGTTTTCATATTCCAAAACTGAAATCAAAACTCATCAAAGACCCCAGTTTCATGGCTATTTTTACATAGGTAGAACATATTTTGATGATATTAAAAGACACACTTTTATGACAGACTGCTGGGGGCTAAATTGTGTTCCCCAAAAATTCCTATGTTGAAATCCCAACTCTAGTACCTCAGAATGCAACTGTGTTTGGAGATGCGGTCTAAAAGAGGTAATTATATTAAAATGAGGTCATGAGGGTGGGCCCTAATCCGCTATGACTCATGTCCTTATAAAAAGAGAAGATTAGGACACAGATACACACAGGGGAAGACACAGGAGAAGACAGTCGTCTGTGAGACAAGGAGAGAGGACTCAGACAAAATTAACCCTGCTGACAGCTTGATGGTGGACTTCCGGCCTCCAGAACTGGAGGAAATAAATATCTGCTGTTTAAGCCACGGAGTCTGTGGTACGTTGTTACAGCAGCCCTCACAAACAATACACAGACCGTTTCTCATTGTTCTTGAAAACCACCGTTTTTTCGTTCCTATCCGTTAGTGCCCACCATCTTCTCTCAAGCTTAGTGAATTAATTACCATGCTTGGCAGTACTCACCACATCTCTCTATATTTTTATGTAGGCATGGAAACTGTCCTCAAAATTCTTCCGTCTCCTGTGTATGCCTCTGTGTTTGAGACTTGTCCTTTTCTAATTCCTTTCTAACTTTGCCTGATGCTAATTGTTTTTCTTGGAAGTGTTATTCATTCTTTGGCCTTGTACCACACTCATATTAGGAGCAGAGTTTTCAGGAATCTTCCTCCTCTTTTCCGACAAGTGATCATTCTGGCTTACACACTGAAATATTTTCCTCCCACTCACTAAACTTAAGATTGCTGAATTTGTGACAAATCCTTGCAAAGCATCAAGCAAGTTGAAAAATGAAATCTATGAGATGCCATTTTTTTTTGAAAGTCGGGAATGTTACCTGTCCTTTTACTTAATAATTCAAATTTATGTTTCGGTATTAACTTTGGTTAAATATGTATTGGCACCAACACTGAGTAACTGAAGTGATAATTGAAAACAATTGAAGTGATGGCATCTTCTCTGACTGCTAAATTAGGCTTCCTGAACAGCTATAACTTGGGGAGACTCTGAAAGAAGAAAGAAAAAGAGAGGGGGCAGGGTCTCAGAGGAGAAGCGAAGAAACAGAGAGTGAATTTAGTGGTAAAAATCACTTGTTTCCACCTTTGCTGACATTTTGTCCATCCACAACTTGTCTCCACTGAAGCCTTTCGTTTTTTTTCCGCTGCACTTCATTAGGATGTTAGGAGCTGGGACTACAGCTCACATCAGTGATTCTCAGACTGTGGCTCACTATCCTCCTGCATCAGAATTACTTAGTGTGATTTGTGATAATGCAAATCCCTAGGATCTTTCCAGAACAAGTGAATCAGAACTTGGAAAGGGTATGGCTCAGGAATCTGTATTTTCGATCTTGCTCCCGTAGTCTTTTTTTTTTTTCCTTTTTCAGTCTGGAAGCCAGTCTCCTAAGTTCTGTGATGGCAGGGGACTTCCTAAATATTTAAAGAGAAAGATGACAAAGTAGGTAGAGGCCAGGGAAAGTGGCAGTAAATAGGATAGGCAAGTCTGTCGGGACTCTGTTGATGTTATGGTGAAGACAGAAAGCATTGTGAGGCTGGAAACGATTTCTCGTTACAAATAAGAGGACTACCTCAGAAGGTATGGTTAATAGTTCAAAGTTCTCAAGAGATCGATATCTTTATGTATGGAGTTCAGTATGCCTGTTTATAATTGAGTTTTATGCTAATTACTAGTGATCCTTGAGAATATTTTAGGCTACCATACAGAGGCTGATCTTCCCCTTTCATTTTTTTTTAAAGATGAACAATTTATTTAAACTAAAAAAAAAAGCAAACCCAGTTTACTCATTTCTCCCACCCCCTAGTCCCCTACTCCTGCCTCTGGCAACCACCAATCTGTTCTCTGTATCTATGAGCTAGGTTTTCATTTATTTATTTATTTATTTATTTACAGATTCCACCCATAAGAGAAATCATATGGTATTTGTCTTTCTCTGTCTAACTTATTTCACTTAGCATAATGCCCTTAAGGTCCATTCATGTTTCACAAATGGCAAGATTTCATTCATTTTTATGGCTGAATAGCATTCTATTGTATATACATACCACAGCTTCTTTATCCATTCATCCACCAATGGACACTTAGGTTGTTTCCATATCTTGGCTGTTGTAAATAATGCTGCAGTGAACTTCAGGGTGCAGATATCTTTTCAATGATCTTTTCCTTTTAAGTCAAGAATTAGAATACACTAATTGTGTAAAATACATTAAACAAATAAAAATTTTGGTTTTCTGGTGTTTTCCCAAAAATGGAGAGCCTTATCGGTGGAGATTTTAGAAACTATAAAGATATTTTCAGTAAAGAACAACAGAAGTTAGCAGCTACTTATTGTCTCCCCTGAAAAGGAATGTCAGGCCTCCCACTGCTAAATTATCATAGACTAGGCAGACGTGTGTTAACTCAGCTTCTATGATTCTCTGACTCCTGTGTCCACTCTGTGAAAGTCACTATTAAGATTATTGCTTAGCAATTCTTCCAACAACTATAACATAACCAGCGTCACATAATTTAAAAAGTTTCTTTTATTCCTTACCTACCTTGTTCTTCAGGGATTCAAGCCTCAGTCGATTGTGTTTCCTGACTCAAGGTGCGGCACTGATAAGTCTTTAGGACCATATATTTTTTGCTAGTTTCTTTACCCATGAAAGAAGATTGGCGGCATTCCTACCTGCTGAAAGACTACTCTGATGTCAATTAACTGCCTACATTTCTAAAAGGCTCTCATTTCTGAAATCCTATGACTGAATCCTACCAGCCTCTCATTAGAAACTCATCCCTCAATCCATATTGGACCCTTGGATGCTTTCTGCCAGCTTCAAGTGCCACCTTTCTTTGGATGCCTGTATCAGTCAGAGTTCTCCAGAGAAACAGACCCAATAGGAGAGAGAGTGAGAGAGAGAGATTGATTATAAGGAATTGGCTCACATGATTGTGGAGGCTAGTGAGTCCAAAATCTGCAGCCTGGAGACCCAGGAGAGCCGACGGTGCAGTTCCTGTCTAAAGGCAATCTGCTGGAGAACTCTGTCTTACTTGAGGAGGCCAGTCTTTTGTTCTATTGGGACCTTCAACCGACTGGATGAGGCTCATCCACATTATGGAGGGCAATCCACTTACTCAAAGTTCACCAATTTAAAGGTTAATCTCACCCAAAACACCCTCCAAGTTAACATGTAAAATTAACCATCACAATGCCCCAGGCCCCTGCCACCATGGTCTGCCCACTTGACTGGATTTCTATCCCCCAAACATATGATGGGTCCATTCCCACTCCCAGTGTCTGTCTCATGCTAAAAGATTGAGTACCTGCTCCTAACTACTCCCAGGCTATCAGTGCTGCTCTGGGGAACCTAACTATGCCAAATTATGTGGCAACCAGAACATGGTAAGTCCTTGATCTTTTTGAATGAATGGATAAATGGCATAAAGTAGCATCACACAAGATGAAGTCCATGTCTTACATATTCACACCATTTTACGTTTTATAGGAAAATTTTATATATAGAAGCTCATTTTTTTATTCTTAAGAAAACAATACAACTTTCTGATTCTGATTTAGCAAAATAATAAGAGCCTAGTTTCTCTAGGAACACAAGAATAGAGAGATTTAGTCTGGCTTTGGGACGTGGGGTAAACAACAGCATGACAGTGTACCACTGGTTCTTAACCAAGGGCAATTTTATTTACCTGCTCAACATTTGACAATGTCTGAACAGGTTTTTGGTTGTCACAACAGGAGGTACTACTGGCATCTAGTATAGAGGCTGGGGAGCTGCAAAACACCCTAAAATGAACAGAACAGCCCCCACAACAGTGAATTCTCTCCAGCCCCAAATGTCAACAGTGCTTAGGTTGAAAAACCCCTGGGGAAAGACTGTGGAATTTGAGCTGGGCCCTAAAGAATTGGTAAGATCCCAATGGCATAGATGGTACAATTTTATTCCAATCAAAGGAAATGCCATAAACAGACAAAGTGATAACAGAATTGGAGGTCATTCAGGGAACCATAAATAGTCAAATTTGTAAATGGAGAAGAAATGGAATATAGTAAGCTCAGAAAGGTGGGTTGTTAAGGTTTAGAGCAGTGCTTCTGAAAATTTTAGCACATTAGAGTCACCTAGAGATTTGCTAAAACAGAGCTCACTGGCCCCCATGCCCTGTGTTTCTGATTCTGTGTGATTGAAATGAGGCCCAAGTGTTTGCATTTCTAACAAATACTGAAGTGATGTTGATGCCGCTAGTATGTGAACCACATTTTCAAGAACCAATTTTTAATAGAGAGTCAGATGTACCTGGAAAGGTGTTAGGAACTAGGCAAGAAGAAGACCATTAAACAGAACACTTCTTTAGGAAGATTACTCAAACAGCAACATATAGGACACATTGGATTAGGGAGAAAATCAGTACAGAGAAACAAACCAATTGAAGGTCATGACAAGAGCCACTGACCCGCTTGAATGCCCTGCAGCAGTGACTTGAAAAGTCTGGGAGACCTGGGGCAATGTGCCTCTACACATAATTCTCCCTTGACCCCAGCTGTGTAATTACGGTTTGCCTGGAGTTTAGTCTTAGCTAGTTATGCATGATCCTTGATTCTTTGTAATGAATCTCCTGGGATAAACCATAAGCTGACAGCATTCAGACGGGCTGCCTGGGCTGTACTTAATAAGTGGGATTGAGGTCACAAAAGCTAGGTGACAGAGCAAGGAGAAGCTCCCTTAGATAACCAAATCACTTAAAATCGTATTTCTTTCTGGGTCAAAAAGAAAGAGCAAAAAATGTTGCCTCTGCTCCTGCCTCATCCCATTTTCCAAATTATGCTTAAGTGGCTTGGATCAAATCCATACGTCAAAAAGCCTTTGTGCAATCATGCAAAATGTGAAGAGCCTGTCAAACAGATGATGTGTTTTGGAATCACACATGATACCTCGGAATTCTCACAATCAGAGGGCCTCAGTTTGAACTGATTAGAATGCTTTTCCAAACCCAATTTTCTCTTCCTGCCTGGAAAGTCTTGCTTGATTTATCTATGATGCTTGGTACCACCAGCCACAAGGGGAAGAAAAACAAAAAAAAATCTTCCTTCTAAGCAACTGATCTGACCCTCCGGGGGCTTAGGAGCTCTTATCAAGAAATAGGAGCTCTGCACACAAGCAAGCTGGAGGCTGTTCCTTTACTGAGGGTCCCTCCTGCCTAAGGGCCTCTAACCACGAACAGAAACTGGAAAAAAATCAGAGAAATGGAACATACCTCAACTCTGTCTGTTCCATCTTTCCTTTCCAAGCTTTTTACTCCCCTTCTAACAAAGGAACTGCTTACTCCTTAATGAATGGTGAGACTAGCATCTTCTGATCAGAAATCTCACCCTCTCTTGAGAACCTTCTTTTTTCCCTGCAGAGATCTTATGATCTATAACCTTCTCTCTCAAGGTGTGTTTTTCTTTCCTTCTGTCAGCTGCTCAGCATCACCTCATGCTTTGCAATATATTCACTTTCTTATACTCTGATAGTTATTATGGATATGTTTATAAACAGGATACTAAGTTTTCTAGTAAAATGCATATGTTATTTTAAAGTGCTACTTGGGACTTCAAGGGGGGAAAAATGAAGGAAGGAAGGAAGGAAAGGGAGGGAAGGAGGAAGACAACTACAATTAAAGCTGCAATATAACAGAATTGTGATTGGTCCAAAACTCTTCAAGGGTTCTCGAATTTTGGTGTGCAGAAATGGCATGAGGGTAACTCCTAGGGCTGCTAATGGCAGGGCCCCAGCCCTAGCAATTCTGATTCAGTAGGTCTGAAATAGGCCTCTAGGATGTACATTTATAACATCCTCCCAGGCATTTCTGGTGTTGTAGCCAGGGGGAACTATACCTTGAGACGCTTTGCAAGTTTAGACTGTCCCTAAAGAACACTGGCAAGGTAAACAATCTCTGCTTGTTGTCAAGATTTGCCAGCTGAGAGGAGGGAGGGATGATAAACAGCAGCTGCTTAAATTTGAAAGGTCTGGGGAAATCTGCACAGGTGGTAGGAGATTTACCAACCCTCTCCAGGGGCTCTAAGTACCAGGATGCCCATCTGGCTGCAGCATCCTCCCCCGAGCAGGCCACTTCCCTGTCTCCAGCCTCTGGACTGCTGTCTCAGACCCCTCCCCACTGCCGTGTGCAAAACGCTTTTATTATAGACTGAATTGTGTCCCCCCAAAATTTATATATTGAAGCCCTAACCCCCAACATGCCTGTATTTAAAGATAGGACCTAGCAGGAGATAATAAAGGTTAAGTGAAGTCATAGGAGGAGAACTTCCTTCTGGTAGGACTAGTGTCCTTATAAGAAAAGGAAGAAACACTGGAGATCTTTCTCTTTTTGCAAGCGCACAGGGGAGAGGCCATGTGAGGGTACAGTGGCAAGGCCACCATCTGCAGCCCAAGGAGAGATGCATCATCAGACACAACCTGCTGGCATCTCGATCTTGGACTTTCAGACTCCAGAACTGTGAGAAAACTAATTTCTGTTGCTTAAGTCACCTAGTCTGTGATCTTCTGTTATGGCAGCCCGAGCGGACTAATACGTGTACCTTTCTTCAAAGCTCATTTAGGTATTCCTTGGTCAAGAGACCCTCCTTTTAGGCACCAAAACCTTCAGACTACTTCATGGCTCAAGTTTCAAAGGAATTCAGGTCCCAGAAAAACTGCAGGATATGATTCAAGAACCTTAGAACTTGTGGATGGGGGTAGGGAAGTGCTCGGAGCTCTTATACTCTTTCAACTACAACATGAGTTATAAAATTGTGTTTGAATTTTGTGTTCTCCCTTCTAATTTCATTGCCTTTATTACATTGTTTCTACAGGAAAATACTTTCCACAATCCAGATGGCTGAATTTCTGCTAACTTTTCTACATCTTGGATTGGTTCTTTTCCTCATGATGGCACCCCCAGGAGTTATGGAATAGTTCTTATTAAAACACTCCATTGCTTTTTCCTTGTAAGTATCTTCATATTTATCAAAATCAGAATATATAGTCACTGCATCGATTGTATCAATTGTATCATTACATCTATTCATTGTATCTATCAGTTCAATTTACTCAACAAATAATTGCAAGTGCCCATTATGTACCAAGCCACATTCCAGATACAGAAAAGCACAAGTAAATAAGACAGACTGAGTGAAGAGACAAACAAAAACAAGGAAATACATATCAATCAGGTAATGATAAACGCTGCAAAGAGAAAGCATGAGAAGGAGAATGGGTGAAGGGTCCTAGTTTATATGGGGAGATTGGAGAAAGCCTCTCTGACACAGGACATCGTAGCAGAGACCTGAAGGAGGGCAGGATCCAGCCATGTGTGCCTCTGAGCAAAGATCACTTCACAGAGAGGGAGCAGCCCAAGAAAATCTTCTTCGGCAGGACCACATGTGTTCTTTTTTAATAACAAGGAAGCCTGTATAACTGAAATGGAGTAAGTGAAGAGGAGTTTAGATCTAAAATCATGGAAATGCCTAAGACTTAATTGTGCAAGCTCTTCCAGGACATTGTAATGTTGTCTTTACTCTGAGTCAGATGTAAAGCCGTTAGAGGGAGGAAAGCAGATGAGCCATTGACTACACTCGTGTTTTTAAATGATCAATTTCTTGTAATGTGAAGAATAGTCTCTAAGGGTCAAGAATGGAAGGGAGAGATCAGCTAGAAGGCTATTGCCTTCTTCGTGACAATGATTTAGACAAACATGGTGGGATGGTATAGGGAATTGGTCAGGTACCATATACATTTGAAAGGTAGAAGCAAAAATCTTTGCTAACAATTGAATGTATTATATCAGAGAAAGGGGAGGAATAAAAGTCTTGGGAATTTGGTGAATTTAGTAGGCTTATTTAGAATTAACTACTTAAATAAGTGGATGCATCTATCTGCTTGACTACAACGGTTTACAAGCCAAAATATTAAGAGTGGTCACCTCCAATGATATAATTATAGAAAACATTTATTTTCTGTATTTTTCCTATTTCTAATGAAAATATATTACTTGCATAATTTTTAGAAGTTACAGACACATGAAAAAATATTCCCTGGTCATTTAAATTTTATGGGACTCAAGATAAAATTTCTACTGCAAGGGGATCTTTCTGATTTGTTGGATTAAAGAGAGCAACCTAAAGTAATTGATTTAATCCCTGTATTTCTTTAATTTGGAGATAAAAGACACAAATAGTACTATATATTCAAATGTTTTAGTGATATTAGTTTTCAAATGCCATAGAAAGTTTTAGCTGGAGGATGAAATAGAACCATGAGAAAAGTAAAATAGGAATATAGTCTATAAATCTTTTTGAAGAAGCTTTTCTCCTTTTCTTAAATAGCATTGCCTCCAGCAATTCTCTGAATCCTAGAGATAAAATATCAAAAGCATGACTCATTCTCACTTTCAAAAGGGAGCGAAGCACCCTTTAAACTTTGAGTCTTGTCTTTGTGTTTTTATAAGTAATATATATTCACACACATCTATAGTTCTTGTATTCATGCACACCTGGTTTCTGGTGGTTTTATTAGCATTGACGCAGAAGGAGAAAAGACTCATGAATATCAGATATCAAAGACATGGGACTCTTGGTAGACAATGAATAATATTAATAGGCTTATCTTAGATTCATATAAAAGCTTTATTTTCAATATAATATAATATTTGGAGACAAAAAAACTTTATGTATATAGTTTCACCAGCAAAAATATATCTTTTGAGCAGCAGGGTTATTCTTATTTTAAGAAATTCTTAGTAAGTTATGTTACGGGTATTAAAAAATAATTCAGACCCAAAAAAAGCCAACTATAAAAATATATTTCTTGAAATAGTACTAATATGAAACAAAAAGGTCATAGGACATTTAAAAGTCAACTTTAACTACGTTTCTCTTGAAGGAATAAAAGTATATTAAACTTAGCAAGGTTATATATCAGTGATGCAATGGATGCATGAAGGAAAAATTTTAAAAATAGCAGTTGGAAAATAACACCAGGTTAAAATTTTCAAGTAAAGGTGTTTGCTATAGAGCTAAAGGGATTATTAACTGAACCAATCCCATACCTGAATTTTATTTCTGAAAAGATTGTGTAGCGCTAGGGGGCCAACATAAAATAGGACAAAAATAGGTGTAGCAGCGAGCTTCAAAGAGAGCAGAGGGGCAAATTTCAAAGGAGATGAGATATGTTAACTCAAAAGTATTAGCAGATGTCTTGAGGATGGTATAATCCAAAATAAGCTTTCAGAAACACGACAAAGTAATTCTTTAGTCTGTAAAATAAATAAATGAAGAAAATAATAAAAAAAGAAATCTTCTAGATGTTTTCCTCTTCTTTTTTGTGGGAGTAGAAAAAGAGGAAAGCAAAGTCAAAACACTAATTGCACTAATTCACAATATTCCACCTACAAAATGGATTTGACAAGATGACCATATGTTGGGCCATAAAACAAATTTTAATAAATTTAAAGAGACGCAAGACATACAAAATATGTTCTCTGATCACAACAGACTTAATTAGGAATTGACAACAGAGAGATATCTAGAAAATTCCCAAATATTTGAAAATGAAGTAACACACTTCTAAATAATTAATGGGTCCACGAATAAACAAAAAGAAAAGTTGGAAAGTATTTTTAACTAAATAAAAATGAAAACACAACATATAACAATTTGTGGGATGCAGCTAAAAGAGTGATTAGAGAGAAATATATATCACAAACTCCTCATATTAGAAAAGAGAAAGGTCACAAATCAATGACTTTAACTTCCACCTTAAGAAACTAGAAAAAGAAGAACAAACTACACCCAAAGGAAGCAGAAAAAAAGAAATAATCAAGATGAAAATGGAAATCAATAAAATCGAAGACAGAGAAACAATAAAGAAAATGAGGTTAACAAAATATGTAAATCTCCAGTCAGAATGATGAAGTAAAAAAGAAAGAAGAACAAATTACTGATATCAGGAATCAGAGCAATGACATCACAATAGACTCTACAAGTATTAAAAGAATTTTAAAATATTACAAATAATTTTAGGCAAATAAATTAAAAAATTTAGATTAAATGGAAGAATTCTTGGAAAGATAAAATTACCAAATCTCAATCAAGAAGAAAGAGATAAAAACTGAATAGCCTTATATCTATTAAAGAAATTTAATCTGTAGTTCAAAACATTCCCCACAAAGGAAACTCCCAAATTGTTCCACTGAGAAATTCTCCCAAGCATTTAAGGCAGAAATAATACCAATTCTATGCAAATTATCTCCAGATGCTCGGAGAGGAGGGAATACTTACCAAATTATGCATTGAGATCAACATTACTCCAACAATAAACCTAGACAAAGACATTAAAAGGAAAGAAAATTCCAAACTAACATCCCTAAGGAATATAGATACAAAAATTAACAAAATTTTAACCAATCAAATTAAACAATATATGAAAATGATAACAAATCATGACCAAGTTTATCCTGAGCCTGACAGTTGGGTTTAACACTCAAAAATCAATCAACAGTGTCAAGACATCAGTTCTTCCCAACTTGATCTATAGATTCACAGCAATCCCAATCAAAATCCCAGCAAGTTATTTTGTGGATATTAACAAACTGATCCTCAAGTTTCTATAGAGAGGCATAGACTCAGAATAGCCAACAAAATACTGAAAGAGAAGAACAAAGTTGGAAAACTGACACTGCCTGACTTCAAGACTTACGATAAAATTACAGTAATCAAGTCAGTGTGATATTAGTGAAAGAATACACAAATAGATCAGTAGAACAGAATAAAGACTCCAGAAATGATCCACATAAATATAGTCAACTGATCTTTGAGAAAGAGGCAGAAGCAATACAATGGAAAAAAGAGAGTCTCTTCAACAAATGGTGCTGGAAAAACTGGACATCCACATGCAACAAAAAATGAATCTAGGTACAGACCTCACATCCTTCATGAAAATTAAGTCAAAGTAGATCATAGAGCTAAACATAAAACACAAAAATATAAAACCCCTAGAAGAAAACGTAAGAGAAAATCTAGATGACTTTGGATATGGCAATGACTTTTTAGATACAATGCCAAAGGCAAGATCCGAGAAGGAAATAATTCATGTGAGACTTCATTAAAATTTAAAATTTCTGCTCTGTGAAAGAGAACATCAACAGAAAGAGAAGACATGCCACAACCTAAGAGAAATATTTGCAAAAGACATCTAATAAACAACTGGTATCCAAAATATACAAAGAACTCTTAAAACTCGACAATAAGAAAATAAACAACTTAATTTAAAAAATAGGCTGAAGACCTTAACAAACACCTCAACAAATAAGATATACAGATGTCAAATAAGCGCATGAAAGAATGCTCCACATCATATTTCATCAGGGAAATGCAAATTAAAACAATGACATGCCACTATATAGCTATCAGAATGGCCAAAATCCAGAGCACTGACAACACCAAATGTTGGAAAATATACGGAGCATTCATTGCTGGTAGGAATGTAAAATGGTACAGTCATTTTAGAAGACAGTTTGGCAGTTTCTTACAAAGCTAAACATAGTCTTACCATACAATCCAGCAATCATGCTCCTTGATATTTACCCAAAGGATTTGAAAACTTATGTCCACACAAAAACCTGCACTTGGATATTTATGACAGGTTTATTCATAATTGCCAAAACTCAGAAGCAAACAACATATCTTTCAGTAGGTGAATGGATAAATAAACTGTGGTACACCCAGATAATGGAATATTATTCAGTGCTAAAAAGAAACGAGCTATCAAGCCATGAGAAGACATGGAGGAACCTTAAATGCATATTACTAAGTGAAATAAGCCAATCTGAAAAGGCTATGCACTGAACAATTTCACCTACATGACATCTGGAATAGGCACAACTATGGAGACAAGAAAAAGATCAGTGGTCTCCCAGGGTTGGGGAGGGTGAGGGATGAATAGGTGGAGCACAGAGGATTTTTAAGGCATTGAAAATACTCTGTATGCTATAATGCTTGATGCATGTCATTATACATTTGTCCAAATCCACAGAATGTAAACACCAAGAGTGAACCCTAATGTAAACTATCGACTTTGAGTGATTATAGTGTGTCAATGTAGATTCATTAAATGCACCACTGTAGTAGGGGATGTTGGTAATGGAGGAGGGCAGGCACATGTGGGGCCAAGGGGTTTATGGGAAATCTCTGTACCTTCCCTTCAATTCTGCTGTGAACTTAAAACTACACCCCCAAAAACGAAGTCTTTATGAAAAAAATCAATCAACATAGTTCTCAATGTTAACAACAAACAACACCACACATGACCATCTCAACACATGTAGAGAAAGTATTTGTCAAAATCCAATATCTGTTTGATTAAAAAAAACCCTTAGCAAACTAGGAAACTAGGTATAGAAGTGAGTTTCCTCAACTTGATAAAGGGCAGCTATAAAAACTTACAGCTAACATCAACACAATGCTTCATGGTGAAAGATTGAATCATTTCTCCCCTAAGATCAAGGAATGATATAAGAGTGACCACTTTCATCACTTATATTCAACTTTGGGCTGACAGTTTTAGTCATTTCAACAGGCAAGACAAAGAAATGAAAGCTATCTAGATTGGAAAGGAAGAACCCATCATTTTACATAAGACTGTTTATGTAAAACATAATATGAAATATACAAAAAGTTACCAGAACTCATAACTAAGTTTAGCAAGTTGCAGGATATGAAAGCAATATACAAAAATCAATTGTATTTCTATACACTAGCAAAGAACAACTGGGAACTGAAATTGTTAAAACTACCATTGACAGTAGCATCCAAAAATATGAAATAATTGGAGATAAATTTAACGAAATTCATGCAAGCCCTGTACATTAAAATTTACAAAACATTGCTGAAAGATTAAAGAAGATCTAAATAAATGAGATGTGTTAATGAGTCAGCAGCCTTAATATTGTTAAGATTCTAGTTCCCCCCCAAGTTGATCTATAATTACTATAAAATCTCAATTAAAATTGCAGCATACTTTTTTACAGAAATTGGAAAACGGAGTCTAAAATCCATATGGAAATACAAAGAACATAGACTAGCCAAAATAACTTCAAAAGAGAAGAAGAAAGTAAGAGAAATTACAAGACTTACTTCAAAGATTTAAAGCTACAAAAATCAAGATATAGTGGTATTGGCCTGAAAATACACAATCAGATTAATGCAATAGGATAAAGATTCTACAAATATATCCAAATATATATGGAGAACAATTTTTGAAAAAGGTTTAAAAGTAATTTAGTGGAGAAAGGATGATCCTTTCATCAAATGATACTGGAACAATTTGATATCCATATGCCAAAAAAATGATCATCAACCCATAACTCTCACATATTCAAAAATTAACTCCATAGAATTAAATGCAAAAAGTAAAATTATAAAAAGTTGAGGACAAAACATAGAAGAAAATCTTTTTGATCTTGGGTTAGACAAAGGTTTTTTAGCTACATCACCAAAAGCACAATCCATAAGAGGGAAAAATAAGTTAGAGTTTATCAACATTTATAACTCCTTCTTTTTGAAATATACTGTAGAGAATCAAAAGTCAAGCCATAGACTGGGAGAAAATAATGGTAAATCACTTATGTGATAAAAAGAATTATATCCAGAACTTAGCAATAAAACACAAACAATCTGATAAAATGAATGGGCAAACTATTTGAACAGACCCTTCACCAAAGAATATATATGATGGCAAATAAGCACATGAAAAATGTTCAATTTTAATTAGTGATAGGGAAATAAAAATTAAAACCAAACTGAGATAACACTTATTAGAATATTTATCATTAAAAATAGTGGCCATCCCATGGGGCCGGCTCTGTGGCCGAGTGGTTAAGTTTGCGTGCTCCGCTGCGGCGGCCCAGGGTTTGGATCCTGGGCGCGGACATGGCACCGCTCGTCAGGCCACGTTGAGGCCGCGTCCCACATCCCGCAACTAGAAGGACATGCAACTCAGATATACAACCGTGTACAGCGGGGGTTTGGGGAGATAAAGCAGGAAAAAAAAAAAAAAAAAACATTGGCAACAGTTGTTAGCCCAGGTGCCAATCGTTGGGAAAAAGAAAAAATAGTGGCCATCCCAGGTGTTGGTAGGGAAGTGGACCAACTGGAACTCTATACACTGCCAGTGGGAATATTAAATGGTACAACCACTTTGGAAAGCAGTTTGGCATTTTTTTAAAAAGTTAAACAGACTTCCAGTTTGAGAGCCAACATGTAATCAGCTTAGAAGTCATCACTCCCTCCCATCTTCACAAGGAAAAGCTGACAAAACTGAAAAATCAATGAATTTTCTTCCACCCGTCAGAGAACTGAGGTCACAGATTAAGTTGCCATCTTGAAATCTAAAGAGTCAAGTGAATACAGAGTCACTGCTAAGATCTCCTTACCTGAAACAGCAGCTGCTAAAGCCATAAACCGGTAGGAATATGTAATTTATAATTTTGAGGAATTGCTGGATGCTAAGTGTGGTGAACTAGCATGAAAGTGAGAAACTTCTGGAGGTCTCAGTCCTAAGAGGGCCCCAGCACTTCCACGGACTGTCCCCCTAGAATCGCACCAGGTTTTCATGGTGAAGACACAAGAAAGATCCCCTGTTGGCACTGGTCACGGGAAGGAAAGTATAAGCACTGAGAAACACATCCAGAGCCTTCTCCATAACAAAGGCCTACTCTTCAGGGAAAATCATGCTACTGCACGGAGCACAATCCTGAAAATGTATCTGACTATGGGAAGGGTATTCGTCCCCACTCCAGCCCCATTAGCCTCATGACCCCTCCTAAAAGGAGAAAAAAAAGTCAATAGGAGAAAGGGCTTCAAAGAAATAGATTGGGAATAGAAATTGCTATATCAAAAAAGTGTCTGTCTTTTGAAAATATTAACTGAGACAGAAGTCCTGATGCAATGATTTGTGTGTGTGTGTGTGTCGGTGAGGAAGATTGGCCCTGAGCTAGCATACATTGCCAATCTTCCTCTTTTTGCTTGAGGAAAGTTGTCCCTGAGCTAACATCTGTGCCAATCTGCCTCTATTTTGTATATGGTATGCTGCTGCAGCATGGCTTGATGAGAAGTGTGTAGGTCTATCCCCGAAGGCCCGAACCCATGAACACTGGGCCACTGAAGCAGAGCACTAAACTCAACTACTATGCCACCAGGCTGGTGCACTGATGCAATGATATTTTAATGGAGCTGCTCAAGGTTTAACATCAAGTCTTCATGCAAAGCCAGGGAGAGAGCTGAGAGCTCTCTGTTAAATAGAAATGCACAAGGTCAAGGCTATTCCACTTTTTTCCTATGTTAGTTTAATGTAGCCCTGGTACAACCCTGGATGGAGAATGGAGACGATATATTAAGGAGAAATAGAAGGCTTTTTTTTTGGAGGAAGATTAGCCCCGAGCTAACATCTACCACCAATCCTCCTCCTTTTGCTGAGGAAGACTGGTTCTGAGCTAACATCTGTGCCCATCTTCCTCTACTTTATATGTGGGATGCCTGCCACAGCATGGCTTGATAAGCGGTGTGTAGGTCTGCACCTGGGATCTGAACCAGTGAACCTGGGGCCACCAAAGTGGAATGTGCAAACTTAACTGCTGTGCCACCAGGCCAGCCCCTAGAGGGATTTTTTAAGGCATAAAAAGTAAAAGAAAACTTATCTAGTATTGAATAGAAGGAGAAAGAAAGAGAAAAAAGATCATTACAATCAAACCTTATGGTCTCAGAGAGCTGAATGATGAAGCAAAAGGAGGGAATAATAAACATATGGAAGTCCAGCTTCTAATTCAAGGACACTAAGTAGCCAAACACTGCATCTCTCCAGTACTTGACAAGGTGATACTCACACCAAGAACATAGCAACGAAAAAGTTTTCTTTGCTCAACAGTAATAGACCTGCAGACACAGGTAGGGACTTCATCTTCTGGGAAAACACAGCTTTAATTTGGGCAAAATGCATATCTGATAAATTCTTGAAGTGTCTCATAGGCAATTTTGTTCTTAACCAGATGGATGTTTTGTGTGACAAAAGGTGCTTTAGACTAATGCAGACCAACTGTGAGAAATCGTTTCATATCCTGGAAAAGATAGAAACCCTGGGCAAATGAGAAGATGTCAACTTAGAAATAAGGAGGACTGGGCAGGCAGTAAGTACCTAATTTAAGAAGGCACATTTCCCACCTAGGGGCTGATACCATGACCTGATTCAAGAGGAAATGTGAACACTAACAAATAAAATTATGGCTATAAACTGCACATGTTCCTGTATGAGAGAAGAGGAGGGATACAGAAAGACTACAGCATGATAAACTGCAATGTCTGTCAACGTACACAAGATGGATAGAGAAACTCACCCGCAAAAGCAAGACAAGACCTCTAAGAACAAAGTGAGAAAGATACCGCCAAGAATAATCTTCAAGGAGTGAAAAATATTTGCTTGGTGCAAGAGGAATAAGAAAACACAGATCTATTACTGAAAGCAGTGATTAACATTAGTTGTAACAAACAGAATGGAATGGCCTGTACTCTTCCCTTATCCTCTCTGGAATAACTACATTTAGTGAGTTAATGTCCATGTGCTAGGCGTCAGATGAGGCACTTTAGGCAGATTATGTTATTTAAATCTAAACATAACATCATGATGTGGATAGTTATCATCCCTTTTCTCACAAATGCGGAAATTGAAAGTTAAAGAGGTTATGTAAGCTGTCCACAGGCCACAGTTAGTAAGGGGCAGAGCCAGGACTTGAACTCAAGTAGCCTAACTACAGAGCTTATGCTTTCAATCACTATATTATCTCTTGAACCAGAGATGCCTCTTCAGAATGGAAAAGACAGAACAAGCATGAGTATGAAAGTACTGCAGTCCAAGTCACCTGAGAGACATCTAGACACTCCAGATGAGTTTTAACCCCCTAGCCATGACTAATTACCCTTCAAGGAGCTAATACCAATGAGATCCCTATAACTCTCACTGGAACTGTCCTCTAGTACCTAAAGACTAGATCAGATAAATGATTTCTCAAGCCTACAGAACAGTGGGAAATTTGATATTGCGTTAACAATAGGCTATTTACGATACGCCCATCCTAGGAAAGATTATAGATGGTCTACTAAAAACATTAAGAAAGTAATTAGTTGATCAGTTAAAAGATCAGCCTGTATTCATCGAGAATGAGCCGTGACAGATTAAAATATTTATATTTTCAAGTTTAAAATGTGGTAAGATAAATTCTAATGCTTAAAAAATCCTTTTTGATTAAAGGAAAGCAAGAGACAGCATTTATGGAACGTGGGAAAGACCATGGACTGAACTGTGTACTCCAATGAACTTTTAAGTGGCTGTGCAAGTTTATGAAAAGAGTTTAATAGTAGAGCAATGTGAATCAGAAGAAAGTTTTTTAATGACTTGATTCAAAGATTTCCTCTCAGTCTTTTGTGGATCACAGTTTTTACCAACAAAGATATAGAGGACCTATTTAACATATTTAAGAACCGTTAAAGGAGGAATAGATAGCAAATGCATAGTTTTCCAGGATGGATTTCTGTAGTATCTCAACAGAATAGAACGATGGACTGAATTGAACCAGATGTAATTTAATAAAGACAAATTTTAAAATTAGGTGCTTTGGTTAAACAAACAAACAACTACACTATTCAGGGTGAAGCACATGCGTTATCCTCAGAGCAAGCACAAAAATGTCTTGGGACTTTGAGTTCATAAATTCAGCATGAGTCAGCAGAACACTGAACTGAACATCCCAAAAGGAGCTATTGTGTTCAATGCTGGGCTCCAACAAGCTTAGAAGAGTCCAGAAGGCAGTGACCAGGATAATCTAGGCTCAGGAAAAAGCTTATGAAGAAAACCTTAAGGGGAAAAAACCCTGAGGCTGCTTCGCCTGCAGAGAAGTGTGTTCTCATCAGTTAAAATGCCCTTGGGTGCAAGTAACAGCAGCTCCAACTCAGATTGGTGTAAAAAGTAAGAAATTGTATTTTCTTGCATAACAGGAAGTTCAGATTTAAAGTACCCTTCACATGATAATGACACATCAAGGCATCCAACTCAGAGACTACATCTAATAGCAATGCCTCTCTCTCTATGGCCCATGACTAAGAGAAAGAGAGAAAGAAAATGTTCTCCAGAAGACTTCTCTTGTGACTGCATTGGTCAGAACTGTGTCTCATTACCATTCCTGACTCATCGCTTGCAAAAGAATGGGATTAGTCCTACTCTAACGAGGACACCCCAGAACTAAGGAGAGGTCATGCTCCTTTGAGACGTAATGATATATGAGGGAGAGAGAAGATAGATTTCAGCAAAATTGAGAGTTCTACTAGAAATAAAGAGGACACCAATCAGGTCCACCACATCATGTTCTGGGGAAAACTTGATAGAAGTTTTCAATTACTTAAGAGTTGCATATGGAAATATATGCTATGGCTTGAGAGAAAGGAATCTAAGAGTAATGTTTGGAAGTTAAAGGTAGACATACAGCAAGCCAGTAACAAACGAATTTGCTGCATAATGAACGAGTTGCTCACTTTACACGTGTCCTCTGGAGGGAAAGACCCAGACTCGATGCCCTCCAGAAAGCCTTCCAACTAAAGCCCGGCCCACAATTCCACAGGTTTTGTCCTGCACAACAGCAGAACCAAGGTGATGAGTAGACACTGAAATTTGGGCCATTGTCAACCTGCATGATAACACAGAGCTCTCTGGACATGAGGCACCTAGATCACACAAAGATGCCTGTATTTGCCAAGCTACACCTCCACAGTGCTAGCATCTAAGAGCAGCACCTGTCTAGAATTTGTACACAGAGATCACGTTTACTAGTTAGCATGACAGTGATTCCAACACTAGTTTCCTCTGACTGAATTTAGTAACTTACTAAAATAAACTAGAAAGAATAAAAGAGCAGTTTCAAAGTAATAGCTACTTTAACACTATAGTTTACAACACACTTTTCCAACTTCAAAATAGGTATTATGATCGTTCTCACTCTATAGGTGAGGATACTGAGGACCAAGTTTAAATTGAGATTATTCTCACTGAGAATTACACTGAGGACCAAGTTTAAATGCCATCAATTAATAAATGGTAGATTGGGGTTTTCCAACCCAGGCCGGTCTGCCTCATTCCAAATAAGTGCAGTGAAAATAGAAAGTCTTCTTCCTCCTGCTCTTTCTTCTTTTTCTCCTCCTCCTTTTTCTTCTTCCACTGAGTTTGCAAATCTTTCTCTGGTAGAGATAATAAAATATTTTTGTAATAATAATACTATTTCTTAAGCCCATGAGCTCTTTAAAAGCAAAATTCTGTCCTTCCATGTTGTATTGCTCACCGAGGATTTTTATGCTTTTCCACACACTCAGAAGGCATTTAGATTTCACAGTAATGATTTCTTCCATCGTTTCATTCACACACATTTTCTAATTATGGTTCCGTTTCCAGAAAAAGAATGAATTAGATATGAGCTCCGGTTTGAGATGGATTGAAGCGATTTGGTATCAGCTCCAGTTTGACAAGGACTGAATGGATTTCACATCACTTGTGCTGTTACTCTTAGACAGTCCATTCCATGATGACCTGAGGCTGAAATAACTTATATTAAGAATAACTTTTTAGGGGCTGGCCTGGTGGCGCAGCAGTTAAGTGCACCCATCACGCTTCGGTGGCCTGGGGTTCAGCGGTTCGGATCCATGTGCGGACATGGTACTGCTTGGCACGCCATGCTGCGGTAGGCGTCTCACGTATAAAGTAGAGGAAGATGGGCATGGATGTTAGCTCAGGGCCAGTTTTCCTCAGCAAAAAGAGGAGTATTGCCGGCAGCTTGCTCAGGGCTAATCTTCCTCAAAAAAAAAAAAAGAATAACTTGTTACATTAAATTAAATTCTTGTCAAGGATTTACTATATATTAAATTTATTCCTAATATATCTGCTGTCACATACACAATGAATCCTTCCAATTTCTTTTTCTTTGTGAAAATGTTACATATATCCAAGTACATCTTAGTGCCACTTTACTAAAAATAAAGTTGAAGGGCAGAGAAGTAGTCTTTGTATGCCAAAATCTGTAGGTTAGGTTTCTATTAAGAAATAAAAGGGAAAATAATAAAAAGTACAGAATGACGGCAGGAGCTGGGAATTCTTGGATGAGGAACAGGATTGTGAGGGAGACTTTTCAGTGCATTTTTTAATCTTTTAAAGTGTATTTAGACCACTAAAAATTTATTTATTTAAAAGGATAAGTAAATGAATAAATACGTTTAGTTAAAATTTAGGCCAAATAATAGCAAGATAAATAAGAAGTAAGGAAAAAGAGAACAGGAAGGAAGGGGTGGGGAAGAAGAGGTCTGTGGAGACGCATTTTGCTTAAGTACTCAGTGATCTTCACAAAGTCATCCAGGTGGCTTGAAAGGCCGTCCTAAGTTTCTTGAGGATTCTTAGAACACATTTCCAGACGATCCAGGTCTGTATGGACTTAGGAAGAAAGCAGAGACAGGAAGTCAATTTTGGAGAGAGGAGAAGAAATCAAATTGGGATTTGTAAGGACTCCTAATCCTTTTTTAGTGCTTTAGGCAGAAGACTCCACCTTCTTTGTACTTTTGAGGGATGAGAAAAAAAATAAAGAGACAAGTGGCTGGATCTAAATCAACTGAGATATTTAGGAGAGAGTGAAACCCACAATCTACAAAGTCAAAGACGTATAATCGATTCCTAAGACTCAGTGGAAAGTTTCCCAGACCAAGACAAAGCATAACTCTGGATTGAGGGTAGAGGGCCACAAAGCGACTCCATCTAAAACAGACACAGATGCAAAGCTTATGTGCTTGTTATGAGAACATACACTAAAGTGCTTTGTCAACAGAGACTGTCAACTCACCTGCAAAATCAGGACAGCTCAACAGGATTTCATATCGGATTTTCAGTCCCTTCCAGGCTACAGGTTGCAGTAAAATTGGTTATAAAGGGAATTTCTGTAAACTCTCTTTTATAATAAAATTTGAACTAGGCTTCCAAGTAAAAATTCAGAATTAAAATATTTTAGTAAAAATGATATTAAATGGTCAATGCGTATACTTCTAGGTCATTTTTAGTATTTTGCGTTTCTTCACTGTAATTCTGGATCCTGAGATATCCTCTTTGTTCTTGTTGTTCCATCTGCAAACTCTATTTCCTTCTCTTCCCCCATTGTAAGGATTTATTTGTGAGTTTATGATGTTTACTTAGGATATTTACAATGCTTAGTAGAGCAGGATAGAAATGCCGTATTCTTTGTTAGATGGTTTAACATATTATAATAAAATCTGAAAGTTCTTTAAAAGCAGGTATCCAAATGCTGTAAACAGTTCTGCAAGCTGAAAATTCTGTAATCTTGTGAACAAGAACCTGTTTCATGCTTATCAGAGGCTACATGACATGTTTGAGATACCCCTACAGAATCAGTTCAGTTTAGTTTACAAAGGACTACTGTGTTTCATTTCTTGAAGATGCCAGATTCCAAGAATACAGAGATGAATAAGATAACACTCCTGGCTCTTATAGAATTTTCAATCCAGTGGAAGAGACAGATCCATAAATATCTAACATTAATGCAGAGAGTGATAGCAGTCTCTGCACACATACCTTCTCTGATAAAAACAGTCAAGGCAAGAAGGGATCCAAATTTGAATGGGCCTTATTTAATGACTATTCCAGACTCCTTAAACATCTGTTCCCAGGACACTGCATCACACTTGGGCCCCTAAATGAGAAATACCATAGCAGATCACCAGCATTTTGTTGTGTGGATCCTGAAACCATGCTCTGACCTCCTCATTACAGACTCCTGTCTATTCTTCCTTATTTAGTCTTCTGTTGACCCTCCCCGCCAGGGGATATATTGACTTATCACTACCTAAGTGTCCAACCCAGCTCTGGTTACTGATATTTTCTCTCTACCTCAGACTAAGGATTCTCCAGGCTTTGGAGGAGTGCATTGACTTCCTCTATGAGAGAGACTACCTTTTTCTCTTCCTCCTGTGCACGCAGCTAAACTAGTTTTGCCACCATTTTTGCAGTTACGTGTGGTCATCTAATTGAGTTGTAGTCAATGGAACATAAGTGGAAGTGGTGTGCGCACTTCTAGGCCTGAGTCATTAAAAACATCTCTTGCACCATCCTCTATGCTCTTTCATCCTTCTGCAGATTGATGCAAAATGAAGAGAAAAAATGATAGGCAGACTGGAGGAAAGTAGAGTAAATTGGTTTTGAATCTAATAAACTTCACCTCGTTAGACAAAAGAACAATTCTATGTAAGTTATTGCAACTAATATTAGCAGGTAGAGAAATTATTTGTTGTTTAGTGAGGGGCTTGGAAATTTGCATTTGTATCATATAGTTGCCTTCAGGTTTAAAGCCAGATTGTAAACTCTTATTTGAAATTACTAGTGAATGGTCAGAAGAGTAAAGGGATTTAAATGCAATTATTCTCATTTCCTTTCTTCGTTCCATGAGGAATGGAAAAATACAAATTTAACTGCCTTCAGAATTTTCATCACCTTGTAATTTAATTTAAGGTTTTGTGACCACTAGGCATTCATTGTAATAAAACTAAAATGATGTGAAGGGGAGAACCTTCTGGTAATTGAAGATTTTTGTCAGGAAATTTTGGTTGTATTTCTAATTCTGCCCCAGACTCCTTAGATTCCGTTATGTTCAGCACATTATGGTTTCTTTGTCAGGCAGTTCTGTGGGTGGATTATTACTATTCTTTTTAAATGCTTTTTTTACTATGACAGGGGAACTCCTGTGGCTACTTACAGGATCCAGAATATATTCATGTACCCTTTATTTTATCTTTAAAGTTTTTCTTTTTCATTCTTTCTAATTCTTCTAGCTGACTCTTTGTCCCTGATTTTTTTTTTCCTGTAACAGAATGACAAATGCTACCCTTCTGGCAGTTGTTTGCAATGAATTGAAGAGGTTTGGGAAAATTCCCTGGCAGAGTGGTACTCACATTTGTGTCATCTATGACAGAAATATAATTATTATGTTAACATAAATATATCCTTTCCAAAATGTTTTCAGGCTTCACCAATTATTTTAAATATTATAAATGATGGTGGCTCTTCTCTCAAGGGAGTTATCATTTTCCAGCTACCATAAGACATAGATACAGTTCATATTAATGTTTCAATATTTCAAATAATATGTGTAGAGGAAATACCTTGATAAGTTTTTAACATAAATCTAAAGTAGTTAACAAAAAATAAGCTTGCCACAGAACAGTAGCAGACACAGAGCTATCCAGCTTCCTTTTCCAAACTGTTCATTAGGCTGCCCAGACTACAACTTCCATTGACTTGATAATTAGTTGAGGCTTAAATATTTAATTGTAATGATTTACTGCTTTTTTTTGCAATTACGTTTTACTTTGTCATTGCTCACATACCACAGCACAATTTCCTACGAAAAGATCTATAAAAGTAATTAAGGGCAAAATACTCAGTGTACATATTTTTCATAACTGTGCTAAGTGATGTTCTAGATCGTAAGTAGAGGATATTGACGAATTGAAGAAGCAAAACAGATGGTAGAGATGCACACATGTGCCAACGCGCTCCAGCCTGTAGTCTATTCCAGATTCTGCTAAGGCCAGAAATATAATGAAAATGACACCAGGAGCTTGCTCCAGCAGAAAAAGCCCACAGGCCCCTTGGGTCCTTAAAAGCAGGCTTCATGGCTCCAACACAAGCAGCCCTAGGCAAAGCAGTGCTCCACAGAAGCGCTGTGTTTCCTGACCTTCTGGAAGTTTGTCTGTTAAAGCATATGGTCTTTTTCAAGGGGAGGAGTCCTCTCTAAATAGCTGTCGAGGCGATAGATGATGTAGATAAATGGATATACAGAGGCAAACGGTTTACTCTCTTCTTATACACGGCTATCAATTTTTTTCCTGTCTCTAATTAATCTTTCCTTTGTTTTTTACTAAATAGTAGACATCCCAATCTCTCACAGTTACAGAGATGATTAAAATGATAGTTTTGCTCCTAGGTTTATCGCTACTTCGATCTGCTAAGAGAAGCTTTGAAAGAACACTCTTAGGACAATAACAATGCTGGTAAAGTGAACTGAAAAGATTAACTAAATCAGAGCAATTTTCTTTTGGCTTCTGAATGTGCTTTTAGTTGCCAAGATGATGGCAAATTCATAATTGGACAAAGGTATCCCCAGCTGCTAACCAAGGTCATTTTTTATTTGTGTACCAATTAGTGCCTTGTGAGTAAACTACATTAAAGTCATCAATAAAGTAAGCAAAGAACAAATGTCAGGTGATAATGGGTTTTAATATTTAAATTTTTGCTGAACATTAGTTTTAACAGTGAATGTTTGGAAATAAACTAAGTGTCCAACACTATGAGAATGGTAACATAAAGAATACCATCTTATACTATGGAATATTAGGAAGCCAAGGGAGTCATTTTACAGGAATATTAAGTAAGACAGGAAAACGTCTATGATATAATATTAAGTGAAAGAAACCCAAATCAATTCATTATAAACTGTTCTGATATTTGTCTGTCTTCCTAAGAACAAATGGTACATTCCAATAATAATTTTAGAAAAGCATCTGTTTAAATGGCTCTTAGAAGGAAATGGAGCAACAAAACTGGAGCAGTGGATTAAGGAGGAAAAGTCTACTTTTGATGGACAAGTATTTGAAGATGGCTGAAGCACAGGGAGTGTTATGAGGTACCCACTGAGGTGGAGGGGCATCACTGTAAGGCTATGAGCCACAACTGGTTTGGTCAAATAGTACTACAGTCAGCCAAGCCTTCATGACTTCATGAAACAAGTTACCAATTATTTGAGGATCCAGTAGCAGTAAAGTATGACAATCCCATAGGGGTAATGGCCTTTAAAATGTAGAGCACATCCAGTCCACGGGTGTATGCCTGCACTGGAACCTAAGATTAAAGTTCTAATATGGGTGATCCACGAATTTTCTATCTTGTTACTTGTCTGTCCACAACACCTTAAAAACTCAGTTTTTTTCCTTTTTTACATGCCTAGAGGAAAGCATACTTCATGAATTGGCCAAAATAAACAAGTAGGCCAGGGAGGTAAATTAGTCCTTAAAATTTTTAATTTAATCCAAAAGATAACTTTGCAACCCACACAAACTAATGAAACATATAAATTATCTATTAAATATGCTTATTCAAAAAATAAATACAGGTCTTTAGGATATATAAAAATATCAAGAAGGTGAGAAAGAATATAGACATTAGTGCCAAATGTAGACAACACTAATTTTTACTGTCTATTTCTCCTTTTATGTCTGTTAATAATTGCTTTATATATTTAGGTGCTCCTATGTGGGTACATAGATATTTACAAGTGTTATATCCTCCTGTTGGATTGTTCCCTTTATCATTATGTAGTGCCTGTCTTTGTCTCTTGTTACAGTTTTTGTTTTAAAGTCTATTTTGTCTGATATAAGTATTGCTACCCCGGCTTTCTTTTCTTTGCCATTTGCATGGAATCTCTTTTTCCATCCTTTCACTTTCAGTTTGTGAGTGTCTTTAGGTCTGAAGTGTGTCTCTTGTATGCAGCATATGCATGGGTCTCGTTTTTTCATCCAATTGGTCACGCTGTGGCATTTGATTGGAGCATTTAGTCCATTGACATTTAAAGCAGCTATTGATAAATATGCAGTTATTGCTATTTTGTTACCTTTTTTTTTCTGGGTGTTTTAGTTCCTTCTCTGTTCCTCTCTTTTTCTCTTGCTTTCTTCCCTTGTGGTTTGATGGCTTTCTTTAGTAATGTGTTTGATTTCTTTCATCTTACTTATTTGCTTACTTATTATAGGTTTCTGAGTTGTGATTACCATGAGGAACCTATAAAATATTCTATGTATATAACAGTCTATATTGAGTTGATAGACTCTAGCTTAACCTCTTTCTAAAAGCACTACTTTTTCACTCCCCTCCTCCCACATTTTATGTTTTTGAAATCATACATAATCTCTTGTTTTGTGTGTGTCTATCCATTACCCTCTTATCATTGAAATAGGTAATTTTAGTGCTTTGGTCTTTTAACCTTCATCTTATCCTCACAGGTGGTTGATCTGCTACCTTTACTATACTTTCACCTTTATCAGTGATTTTATTGTCTGATTTGGGGGGGTTATTATTTTTGATAAATTTTTGTATCTCTATTTGTGATCATTGCTTTCCCACTTAAATAAGTCCCTTCAGCATTTCTTGTAGAACTGGTTTCTTGGTGATAAACTCCTTTAATTTTTGCTTGTCTGGGAAGTTCTTTATCTCTCCTCCCATTCTGAATGACAGTCTTGATGGATAGAATATGCTTGGCTGTAGGTTTTTTCCTTTTAGCAATTTAAATACGTCATGCCATTCACTTCTCGCCTGTAGGGTTTCTGCTGAGAAGTCTGCTGATAGCCTTATGGGCTTTCCTTTGTATGTCACTTGTTGCCTTTCTCTTGCCACTTTTAGGCTTCTCTCTTTATCTTTACTTTTGGACATTTTAATTATAATGTGTCATAGTGTGCGCCTCTTTGGGCTTATCTTGTATGAAGCTCTCTGTGCTTGAATGTCTGTTTCCTTCCTTAGATTAGGAAAATTTTCATCTATTATTTCTTCAAATAAATTTTCTGCCCCTTTATCTCTCTCTTCTCCTTCTGGGACACCTATAATATGAATGTTAGTGCACTTGATATTGTCCCAGAGTTCCCTTAGACTGATCTTATTCTGTCTAATTCTTTTTTCTTTTTTCTGTTCTGCTTTGGTGATTTCCTCTAGTCTTTCATCAAGCTCGCTGATCCATTCTTCTGCATCCTCTACTCTTCTATTGAGTCCCTCTAGTGAATTTTTCATTTCCAGTATTGTATTCTTCATTTCTGATTGGTTCTTTTTATATTTTCCTGTTCTTTGTTGATGATCTCGCTGTGTTCATCCAGTCTTCTCCCCATATCTGTGAGCATCCTTGTGGGATTTTGTTTGAACTCTTTGTTGGGTAGGTCGCTGTTTTCTGTTTCATTTAGTCCTTTTTCTGGGGTTTTGTCCTGTTCCCTTGCTTGGAATGTATTCCTTTGTCTCCTCATTATGCCTCTTTCTCTGTGTTTATTTCTATGTATTATGTGAGTCGGCTATGTCTCCTGATCTTGGAGAAGTGGCCTCATGTAAGAGATGCCTTTGAGGCCCAGCAGTGTGCTTCCCTCTCATCACCAGTTCAAAACATCCAGGAATGACCCCTTTGTGGGCTACTAGTGTCCTTCTGCTGTGGCAGGGTTGCTATTAATGCAGGTACACAGAGAGTCTGGTCTTTCCTTCCTGGCCAGCTGTTTGTAAATCTGGTTTGGTGAGCCTCAGCACCGTTGGCTACAAGGTCTAACAGCACACTCCTGTTGCAGTTTTCCTGTTAATTGGGTAGGTACCCAATGTAACTGGTTGCTAGGCTCAGGGACTTACAGCTACTGTAGGCCTCAGACCTACAAAGCTATTGTCAGTTCTCTTAGGAGTGCAGCTGAGTGGGGCTGGCCCTAGGTACAGTTATTTCAGGCTTTGGAAGGTGAAGCTGATCTTTTTTTTTTTTTTTAAGATTTTATTTTTTTACTTTTTCTCCCCAAAGCCCCCCAGTACATAGTTGTATGTTTTAGTTGTGGGTCCTTCTAGTTGTGGCATGTGGGATGCCGCCTCAGCGTGGCTGGATGAGCAGTGCCATGTCCGCGCCCAGGATTTGAACTGGCAAAACACTGGGCTACCTGCAGTGGAGCGCTCAAACTTAACCACCTGGCCATGGGGCCGGCCCCTGAAGCTGATCTTTTTTATGGCTATTTGTGAAGCACAGGTCTTCTGCTGCTGATAAGCGTCACTCCCCACAGGACCACACATACTGTCAACACAGTCATGTTCCATGCACACTTCCCAACCCCCTGGAGCATACCCCAATGCCCCACTGCAGAAGCCCCCACCTCTCACCAATGCTCCCTACAGTTCACCTGGTCTTCACACAGGCACTTCCCCACAGAGGTGGACACACTCACCTGCCTGTAGAGGATCGAGACACCCAGTCAATGCAGGCCAACAAGAAGCTGGAGGGTTTGCTGTTGGGCTGGGTGGGTCCCTAGGGCAGGCTGCTGCCCTGGCTGAACTGAGTTAAATCTGTGCCCTAGTGGGTGTGGCAGCCTCCTGGGCTAATAGGCCTGGGGAAGAACTTCAATGGCAGCTGCCAAGGTCTGTGTCAACACGCCTGGACCAGGTCAGAACAATGGCCCCCACCCATGTCTCAGTCTCTGGAGAGGTCCCTCCTCTCACTGAGATGGCCCCAGAGCCCACCAGGTGAGTCTCTTTTCACCAAAAGACTGTCAGCCTTCTCTCTGGTGATTTTAGGTTGCTGAGATAGGTGAGTTTGCGCTTGGGCCCTTTAAGACCCAGGTCTTTTTGACTTTCGTCAGATAGCTTTTCTGGGGGTATTCCCTGCTGCAGTTAAGAGCCAGTGAAGCCAGATAGTAAGACCCTCGTCTCAGTTGGGCTGAGTCTGAAGGATGCTTACAGCAGTATCTGCCCCCACTCCAGAACTCACCCCTCCAGGGAGGGCTGCATACCTTAGGGTGGCTCCTGCCTGGCCAGCTGAGAAACTCCACTGCTCCCGAAGGTGACTTTTTTCTCTCCATCAGGAATTTCTGCCCCTTACACCTTAGTCAGGACTGTCCTTTGTTGAGGGGGTTCTTTTTATCCAGTTTTCAGTTTTATATCCTGGGTCATTTTTCCAAAAATAGTTGTAACCTGGTTGTGTTCACGGCAGGAGATGAGTTCTGAGTCTGCTTACACTGCCCGCCATCTTAATGAGATCTCAACACTAATTTTTAAATTGTCATTTCTACTCATTCTGTCTAGTGAATCTCAGATACTATTTTCTTCCCCTTTCAGAAAATTGTATTTAAGAGGTATGAGAGTCTCATCAAGGGGATTCATTACTCCTGCCTGGAACCAAAGATAGAAGGGTTAAGTGGATAGGTTTTTGTTTAGCAGTTCAAGGTAAGAGTGAACAATAACACCTCCCTGTAAGCTCACACATTCTCTTAATTAGAAGGCCTCCTTACTGACACAACATAAGCCATCAATAATTTATACCTCGCTAAGTGATATACATTCCCTTGTTCAGATCATCAGAATAATACCCAGTATAACATTTATGAAAGGGAGTCTTCACTGGGGAGGGGTTGGAGTGAGAAGAGGATAAGAAAGAAAATGGGGGCATGGGAGACTTTTCTAGGAAGGGCAGACCCACTCTAAGTATTGTGTGTGAGGATGTGGATCCCTAAAGACCACAGGAAGACACTGGGAATCTGAGGAGTGGAAGAAGGTATAGCATGGGAAGCAGAGGGAAAAAAACTCATTTCCTGTTTAGTTTTCTCTTAGATCCCAAGGCCAGTTTTCAACTGAAAGTAATCTTTAACCTTTGGCTAGCTATTAACACCAGATGTCAAGTAACCACACTTACGAGGGGTCTGATCACACTGAAAACTCCTAGCAAGAAGGGCCTCTATCTTATTCACCTTTTTCAGCCCTGACGTGTGGTAGTGAGATAAGAAATGGGTAAGCAAAAATGAGTGAGATTGTGACTTCTGTCATGAAACTTACTGCCAGAGAAGAATCAGTTAAACAAAGAAGTCAGAGTTTATAACAGGCATGCGTGCTGCGTACACAGGGAACATAGGATAAAGAGTAGGTGACAGCTGTCAATTTGGGGGAACACAAAGTCAAGAGAGGCTTTGTAGAGCAGGTGATGTTCATGTTGATGTTTGATGTTCATGCTGGGTATTCTAGACTAAGGGAGAAGCAGTGTAAGCCAAAGTCAGTGGTCTTACTAGGGTCCAATGGTACCTCCAGTGCTCTCATCCAATTTCAACTCATAGCTAACATAGTCATTCGAGAAACTGTCTCACTCCAAAGCTAGTCATTGGACAGCCATTAGCATATCCATAAGGTTTTTTCAGCTCTATATTCTTCAAGTATTTATCTGTCAGATCAGGACTTGTCCCATCAATTCACAAATACAATGAATATATCTGAATCTGAGACATGTGTCTGATGTGATTGTCTTTCTTTCTCAAGAAGGGAAAAACCTAGGAATAAAATTTCCTTCTCCTAGATTATAAAATGAGTCTGTGACATCTTGTGGTTCTCACTGCAAGCCATGTTTCAACCAAGAAAGTTTCTTTACATTAAATTGCAGGTGAGCTCGGTAATGGATTTAGTATCAGACTCACATTTGTGAACTTTAGTTGAAGGCTGTTATTTCCTGGCTATGAACTGAACTTTATCAACAGTAGTTGTATAATCATGCCAAACAATCTGACAGGTACTCTACAACACTGATACTTTGAGAAATGATGGCGCCGTCCCTTGACAGAATGGTACTTTTAGAGTCAAAACACACTGTAGCAGTAACAAACACATTTGGTAAGTATGGGAATGTATATTTGGAATTTTATCCACTTATAGTGTCTCAGTACAGAGTAAAAAAAGGAAAAAGTCCAAAATAGTCTATAAAATGACTTCCTTAAGGCAGTGACATGAAGATAGAGCAGCTGTAGGTTTGACTTTCTGAAAAGGGCTCTTATAAAGGAGAAATCTCTTACTCAGCCCACACGCATGATAGTGAAGGCAGCTGTCGTGTAGAGTTCTGTAATTCGGTGCCAAACCTAGATGTTGAAGTGATAAGAGTGTTTAGAAAGTCAAATGCTGGATTTTTTTGAGTACTTGCCCATACGTGTTTCTAGTCTCTCCCTGGAGAAATCACACAGGCTCTTTAGGTGAAGGGAATGGGTGAAAAGTGAGTAAGTGGCCCTGGGTCCTTAACCTGCAGTCATTATGCCAGCAGCTTGATACAGTGACAGGCTGCTAGCCATTAAAACCCTTAATGCTTCACATGAAATTTTTTCTAAAATTCCTGGATAGAGATATGATTTTCTTTAATTTTTGATATAGAAATCACAAAGGCCATCCAACTCAACCACTCATTTAACACTTTGGGAAACTGAGAGGCAACAAGGTAAAGAAGCAGGACCACACAGCCAGGACTGCACACAGCTCCTCTGGACTGCTAGGATGCCACATGTGCCAAGGACAGTCGGAGGTCATCTAGCTCAGGTGTTTTCCACCAAGGACTGTATTTATTATTCCTCTCTAGAGACCCCAAGTTCAAAATAATATCTTGACTCTACCACCCAGCAAGTGTTATGTAATAATTATCCACCTTCTTCAAGATTATAATTGCCCGTTTTTTTATTCTTTTCACAAACATTTATCTAGTATTTATTATAAGTCAGGCATTATCTTGTAAGTAAAAAACAACATGGTCCTTGTCTTCACGGAACTTAAAACACTAGGCATTATATAATATAATTGCAGTCTATATTATCATACAATTTCAATGTGCAATAAGTGCTATGAAGAAAAAGAACTGTGTGCAATGAGACAAAATAATGAGAGAATAGTAATTTATTTTAGACGTAAGGGTCAGAGAGGCTTCCTCAAGGAAGGGACTTTTGAATTCAAATCTCAAACATGAATAGAGCTTAGTCAGATGGAGAGTGGTGGGCATGGGAGTGGGACACCCTGCCAAAGGGACCAGCACAGAGGCCTTGGCATGTCTGAGGCACTGAAAAGAGGCCAGTGCAGGTGGAGAATGGAGAGGCAGGGTGAGTGACAGAGAATGAGATTGGAGAGGTTGTCAGGGACCCTATCACTTAGGCCTTATAGGTGATGCTAAAGAGTTTGAATTGTCTTCCAAGTGCAACGGGAAGCATTTGAAGCATTTGTCAGCAGGGATGTTAATATGATCTAATTTACATCATTAAAATGATCAGCATGTCTGATCAGCATTTGATGATTACTAGAGTTAACACACAGAGTGGATATGTGACAGCTAGAATCACAGAAACTTTAACTTACTCTGCTTTGGTGCAGAATATTATACAACTCCCACAAGTCTAGAAGCCCAGCAACCACAGCAGGCAAGACCTCAAAAGTGCAACCAGACAGATGCTGAATTTTCGTGGAGAAAGCTCTAAACCTCACATTCCACCCGTTTATTCCTTGGTTTCCAACCTTGTCTCCCTGACACTGGGTTGCTTCCCTTCTTTCCATCTACACATTGCCTTCTTCTCCAGGCACTAACCTTTCCATTTCTTATCTGGCTTTCAATCTCATCTCTCCTGTCTTCTCGTGTTCTTATAACACTGGTGACTTTGACAATCCTTTTCATATAGCATAGCTCCATTTTTTATGCTTGCTGAAGGAATAAATGGATGAATGAATATTATCAATTGGAAGACACCAATCATTGTGTTACCTAGTGGTGAGGAAATAAAAGTAAAAACTATAATTATTCTTCTTTATTTTGTTGCCTCCGATTAACTAGAGCTTTGAGCAGTCTTTCTAGTTTCGTCTTTCTTTTTCCAAACCTTCATAGTTCTCATCCAATTGAAATTATTCATGCACAGTAACTAGTTGTCTCTCACTTTAAAATCAAACATGAGATGCCGTCACATGCGTATCCACTGGAGACACTGTCCATCTTCGTAAAGAGGATACTTCTGAGATTTTATTTCTCCTTTGAGATTTTAATTTGACTCATGACCTCCCTGACTCTTTGTGCAGCTGTTTTTCCTGGAATGAAAGAGCTGTCAAATAGTCATGCCATTAAAACTGTCACACAACCTAGCCAAAATAGTCCCCTGCTGTCTTAGAGTGCTTAAACTTGATTAATATTCCCTTTTCTGTTCTGCTGAGGTCATTTGCAATGCTGTGTATTTGTGGTCTCCCTGCAGGGATTCATTTGACCTTGAGATAACACACATTACCAGAAGATAACACAACCGACACATGTGAAGCAGGTACGCTTCATTACAAAAAAAAAAAAAAACAGGCAGGCTTAAGAGGTTGCATAGTACTATGTTTACTTTCTTAAATGATTTCTAGGACAAATTGACAATATCACATCAAAAACTAATATTTTTCTAAAGGTCAGAATTGATGCCTGTCTATGTACTGAGCACAGAAAACTTGAGAAAACTGTAAATAAGTGCAGTTTATTATTTGCTGCCTCACATCCCTTGTATGGCTCTCTTAGCATTACCTGTTGCTTGCCTTCCCATGGGAAAACCTGTACTGCCTCCTTTGTCTTAATCCTTGGGGACTGTGCTCTCTGTTATCTGCCATCACTGGAAATGGTTTGGATCAACAAATCCTCTGAGGTTTTATTGATATCAACTCAAAGCATAATACTCTAGGAATATTAAACATTTTACTAAGAGGCTTGAAAAGATCTAGAAACCCTCAAGAAAGACCCTCAGGAATATAGCTTAAATTGTGGCCTATCAGATGGGGGCTTGGACTGGAGCTAGCCTGGGTCTGAGCAAGTCTTCCTTCCTCATGCCCCTCAAATCAAGCCAGCTACATCTACCCAGTCGTGCCAGCCCTGGGGGAAGAGTCAAAGCAGATGGCCTCTTTCCTGTAACACTATTGCTCTTAGCTTGGGGAAATATGAGATCTGGAATCAGGTAGGTTCATTGCTAACTTCTGAACTGTTGGCTTACTCTTCAAAGTATGTGTGTGTGTGTGTGTGTGTGTGTGTGTGTGTAGGCTTTACATATTGTCACTATTTAATTATAGTTCTGCCACATACTAGCTATATAATCTCCTTCAGATTACTTATTGTCTGTGAGATTCATTATGCTCGCACCTAAAATTGGAATAAAAATCCCATCCTCAATTTAACTTGAATTAATTTAAATAGAATATGTCTAGCAACATATACAATGCCTGACACATAGTAGGTCATCAATAAATAGTAGATCACTCCATTGATTGAAAGACAACTTCATTTATGTACCCTATCTCTTTGAAACTAGCGTGAACAAAATTTTCTTTTTATAAATAAAATACATAAACATGATTCAATTACAAACTGAGAACAAACACACCTGGTAGACATGTGTGGTACTGTTATATTGATTTATCAACTTTCTTACTCTAAGCAATGATCATTAAAAAAGAAAGAAATTAACTTTAAAATATCAGAAATACATTATGTATACTACAAAAACATGTTAATTAAAGCTGTAGTAGTAACAAAATAAATCATCAAAGTCCAACCTAAAATTGGTATATAAAAATTTTCATTAGGTATATAAAATTTTTGCTTAGGCATATACGAATTTTTATCTTAAAAGTTGCATTGAACTTTTGCAAACCAGATCTTGAGTTAGATGAAGAAAAGAAATTATTTCATGACAAGAGTTTTAAAAGGAAAACACTCTGCTCATGGTCATCCGTGACCAAGGCCAGGGACTGCATTGCCAGATGCCTAAAGCAAATTGTCAGAGAACGCTCCTGTGAGTGTCCTTTCTAGTCACTTTAGGGAAGAGCTCTACCGTTCAATGCTCTCTTTTCTAACCTCCCTATCAATGCTCTTCTCTTCTCACCTCAATCACTTCCAAGTCAAACTTCCTCTCACCTAGAGAGAATGGAAGGCTCTGATGATTAGCAAGTCCTTGCTCACCATGGTCAGCATGGCCAGGCCCCCTGTGAGTCCAGCGACACATCGGAAATAGAACAGAAAGGTGGATACCTGGCCAGAGCAGGGAACTGCCTCCCTCAGCCAGATGTTTGAAAGTATCGCAGACAGATCCTTGGGTCCTCTGACCTGGTAGCTTCCTCCATCCATATTGGCTGCAATGACCAGCAAACTTAGTCTGGCTCCATGAAGAAAAGGGAAGACATCAGAGAGAAGTTTCCACACTCATCCTTAGTCTGAATATGTTATTTCCACTGCTTTTTGCTGGCTTAGTGGTAAACTGGAGTGAAATTAACCTGGAACTAAACCTAAACCTACCATTCTCCAAACCAATTAAGGATTCTAACAAATGTGGAGACTTAATTGTATTTTCAACCTATTTTTTTAAGCATTACATGAAAATTATAAAAGTCAATAAGTGCATTCAAACATTTTTGAAACACTTGTTAAAACCACTTAAGAGTGTGGGAGAGTGATAGTGTTTAGGCCAACACTTATCCCCAACTACTGATATCTTCTGAGTCGTGAGGATAGAAATAGGGAGATATTTGTATTTGTTTTGTTTTGTTTTGTTTTTCATCTATTTATATATTCTCAGAAACTAGAATGGTGCATCTAGCACCTAGTAGTAGCTCAATAAGTATTTGTTGACTGACTAACTGAAGGAATGAATGAAGAGTAAAAGCAGAGCATATATTGTACTTCAAAAGAGGAGACGTGTGCGGATGTAGAGGATTCCACTCTTAGAAGCAGTGATAGAACAGGCAGTACTATGCAAAGGTATAGGAGAGTGAGAAAAGGCAGGGCTGTGATGGAAGTAGGAGAAATGATATCTACAGAGGGAAGTCACCTCATAAATGAGGACAAAGTGCACGTATCTGAGTTAATGGAAAGATGAAAGAAAAGGTGTTGACATAGAACACAGTGGAAGGGCCTAGTAAAAAGGAAGGGCTGAATTATATACAAGTGTGAAAACGGAAAGGAATCAGAGTCACTTTTTGTCCTTGGAGAAAAAGTTAATAACTGAGAAAAAGATACAGGTAGGTAGAAGTTAAACTGGAGTTTTAATGATAGGGACAAGGCAGGGGAGAAGGGAAGGAAAGTAAAGGAGTTTAACAGGCCACCGTGGCCCATGAGCCATGCTCACGTTTCACAGCTTCTAGGAGGCAGGTAATGAGGGAACGGGGTCTAATGGAAACACAGAAACCAGGTGCCCCTTCCAGAGGCAGTAGTCAATACCACTCCCGTGATTGTTTGCCATGCAGAAAAGGATGCAAAGAGAAGCCGAGGATCTGCATTTGTATGTAAAATCTTCTAGTTCATAAATGTTGAAAACTGATTCAAGTTTTATAAAAATACTTTTCGGCGCATAGTGGCATGGATTTATAAAACAGCATTGAGGAGGAAAAAAGGAATGAGACTTATGGCATAATACCATTTATATGAATTAAAAATGCATTCACATAGAAAACAACAAAAAATGTTCCATAGCATTTTATGTACATTAAATGACATAAATCAAACACATTAGAGGCCTGCCTTGATCATGGGAGACAAGAGTCTGACTATGAGAAATGGGAGAGAAATATCAAAATTCTTTTGAAGATCAGGAAGAGCCTTACACGGACATATGATAATACTCTATTGATTGAGAAGTGTGGTTATCCAACTTTCTGTACGTAAGATCCAAAAGTAAATGAATTCATAGAATTAAAATCAAATACACGGTAAAGATCCACGTGGACAAACAAAAACATGTTAGTAGTTGAATTAGATCCGTGAGCCTCTGGTTTGAACATCTTTATTTACATCTTCTCCCCTAGAAGCTGCCCCTGAGCGTGGTCAGAAAATTGGAGAATTTTGGAGACAATTGGCTGGTCGAGGAGTTCAGAGGCAACGGCTTGTGAGCACTAAATTGCTATTGCTGCTGCTGCTGCTGTGTCATCAGCTGAGAATCTGCAGGGGGTTTTGTGCAAGGGGCGAGCAAGAGAATGAGGAACAGCAGACAAAGAAAATCTAGCGGAAGGAGCAGGCCAAACCTGCCTCTACCCCCTCTCATCCCTCACACCACCCTGTGTACGCGCAAAGCATTTTTATGAGGTCTCGAATTTGTCTCTTTAAACAATTATTGTAAACTCTTTCTGCACATACCTTGTGATCATAGCTGATGGTGTTTGGGCCAACACTTATTCCTAACTACTGATACTTTCTTCCCCGTGAAGATATATTGGTGCACATGACACTTTTGGCTTCTCTCCACCCCCTTATTCACTCTGCCCCAGGGGATAAGAAGTGCTGTCTCTTTGGGAGGAGAAATAGGGCCTGAAATGGCTCACCCTTCTTTCCCCCTTCCTCCTCACAGGGAGGCGTGCAGATTCCCAGTACTGTCTATGCCTTGGTTGGCATGTTCGACTGCTCCTGAAGAGCTGTGTGCACAAATCTACTTGCCTAACAGTAACAGACCTAAAGCCATATTATCCAAAAATTATTTTTGGTAGTAATAAAACTGATATTTTATTATTCATCTGCCTTACTCTAACTCAACTAGTTCAGAACACAAGCAGAGAAAGGGAGAGCTAGACGTAAACCAACAGGAAATGGAAATATTTATAAAAAGTGCTTTATCTGAGGTCAAGGGTCTTCACAATTATTATTATGCCTTATCAACTCGTATCAATCAAAATTTACTTGAGAAGGAAATTAATACAACAGAATTTATGTCTTATTTCATGATATAAGACTTTTAAGATAATATATAAACTGAGTAAATTTTCAAGAAATTTCATACAGAATTATGATAAATAAAGCATTTAATTTCTTTAAACTTTTAAAATTCCTAAATTGTATAAATCCTTATTATACACTTTTTAAGATTTCATTCAGACCTAATCCTTCCAGGAAACTGCTTGGTCATTATTGAATTAATTAAGTCCCATATTTATTTTGTTGTTCATCAGCTCCAAGAACCATCTATATTTAAAGTGGCAAAGTGTATCCTTATTTTATAGACGTCTTCATTTTGGTTCAAGGAGATCTCGTGTCAATACCCAAGGCCACAGAGATTTAGAGGGAGAGCCAAGACAGAATCCAGCGTTCCTGATCTTGACCCAGGGGTTTGTCTCCTCTATCACATTTCCTCGGAGAATGACCTAAAAGTGATGGCTAGAATTTCTTAATTATGCTACTTTGGAAGGAAATATGTTTAAAACCCATTCAGCTCAGACAAACTGAGATACTACCATGTCTCATATGTTCTACTTAGGACTCAAAGACAAAGAAAAGATAGTTTTGATATCAGGGACAAATAAAACATAGTTTTGACACCAAGGAATTCACAGTTGACTAGAGGATATATGATACATATCATATCATATATATGTTAGATACGTGTATATATAACATATATATATAACTAAGAATAGCTCTGAAAAATATAATAGTGAAATAGATTTTATAAAACTGACCCAAGAAATGAAAATCCACCATGCTTAAACAACTTAAGGAAAGTTTTGAAAGAAGAAGCCTTGAACCAGCCTTGGACCCAGTTTTTACCAGGAGTCTGTGAAAGATACAGACTTTCCCTGAAGCACATTATAGGTCCCAGGAACTACTTACTGGAGTGTATTATTCCTGCATTGGGAAGTAGCTGTGTGGCAGACAGGTAGGCTGTGTAGAAAAGACCCATGTCCCAGAGCTTCATGTGCAGTGAGAAGCTAGGAGTTTATCCTGTAGACATTGAGGAACCATTTTCGTTATTAAAATACTGAACCTGTAAAATTACTTCCTCTTTTGTTGTATTGTCTATCTCTGTAATGGTCTGTAACAGTCTCTTTTCCATCATTTAGCAAACTTAGATGACTAAAGATTAATATCAGCATGCTTCTGTGTCTATTCACAAAAATAATATCAAAGATACGTATACAAAGAGCCTGCTTCATATGAAAGAATTCGTATGTATGGTGTAATTGTCAAAGCCTTGCTTTATAAATTCAACACATGCTATCATCAGGGCTTCTCTGTAAATTTGAGCCTTCTAAAAGATTGTGGTTTAGAAAAAACAAAAACAAACACATGGTTTTATTTATTATATGTTAAATGAAGCCAATATCTTTCTATAAATCAAGGTGTCCTCTGGCTCATGTTGAAACCAATCTCTCAAAACTTTTAACCAAATTAAGAATCATAAACAATGGTCATTTTATTTTTCCCTTAAAGCCTAAATTAACCTTTTAAGTTAAGGGTGTGTTGTGAATACTGCCTAAGGCTAGGACTGTTTAGAACAGTAAATTTCTGTCATTTATATTTTTTTTCAAAGTTAGATTTTTAAATGACCATCTTTTCTAGCAGCGGTTTGAAAATTAACTTTTATTGAATGGCAAATGCAAATGATGAAATCCTGGATTGCAAGTATAACTACATTAAGTACATAGAAACACCAACTATGATTTTTTTTAATGTTTTTTGAGTTGAACTATAAGAAGTTTATTCTAGTCCTTATCAAAGTAAGATTTAATTCATATGTTATTGAAAAATCTAGATAATGGGCTATGTTTAGTATTTTTGAGTGGTAATATAGAGTTGATTGGTTTTTGCCATCCTACTTACTAAATATGTGACATTTACTTAACACTGCCTCAGTTTCTTCAGTTATAAAATGATGAGAAAAATAGGGCCTACCTCTCCATTTGTTGGGAATATAAATTAATTACCATGTTAAAGGATCTTAGCATACTGCCATAAAATAATGTCAGCTACTATTATTAGTCACATCTAAAAATCAAATTATCACTTGAAAGGGTGCAGTACACTTCTTACAAGTGTTCCAAAGATATTATTGGCTGTATTTGCAATTAAGTTCATCATCATCTGTTAGCAAGTGTTAATCACTTATATCATCATTTAAATTTATAACTAGCAAATTTACAGTGGAAAAGGATTATCTTCACAATTAGCATTAAACCTGTTGTATTATAAATGCTATAGTCTACTATGTCAAGCAAAACGGAAGGTCTCTCTATGATAACCAGCACACTCCCCCTGAAAAATGCATGTTTCGTTTATGCTTCTAATGGTCAACACTAGGAAAAGAAAATATCAAGAAATATTATTTTCTACAACGTGTATTATAGAAAATTTAATAACGACTGTTCGCTCTGGGCTAGGTTCAAGCAGGAATGACCCTAGCTTCTCCTCACCACCTTCTTCTCACTTCCTCCTCCTCCTCCTTCTTTTTCTTTTTCTTCTTCTTCAAAAGCACCATCATTGTTGTATTCAACATCATCATTGTCATCATCATCTAGCCCTAATTCACTATGAAGTTTGAATTTTCTAAACCCCTGAAATAATACAATAACCTAAATTTTCAAGTTTTGTTCTTAGTTTACTACTTTAGCATCTTTTGCAGCAGTGCAGACATTTTACTTTTATGTAGGATGATAAGTAATGAAACTAAATTGTTAAGTTAGATGGAGACCCACATAGCTGCAGAAGGACAGGCTGTGTAATCTTTTGAAATAATTATATGTCATGAAATTTCATGAGTATTTTATGTATGCAATAATGACTAAAGCATCTCCTGGCATTGACTTTATCAGAATAGGCTCTTAAAAGTGTTCAAATACATTAACTTGAGAAGTTGCTATGATTGAGGGTGGTTTTTTTGTTGTCATTGTTGTTTAGCCATTTTAATGGTTTGGAGGTGATCATCACAGATGTGCACTGTGACTTATTTAAGAACACACTGTTGTTTATAAAAGCAAACAAAATGAAAACTACTTAAATGTACAACAAATTTAGACCCAATAAAAAAAAATCTTAAAAGATATTTGGAGACTATTTATAGCCTAGAGATTGAAAAGCTCTTCCCAAACTGAGAAGAGAAGTACAGATGTTATCAAAAATATTTTTATGCAAAAATATATTAAGATTGAAAGACAAATACCAGTTTAGAAAAAATTGAAATGCAGATGACAAATAAAAGACTAAATATCTGTAATGCATCAAGAAATTTTGCGAAATGGTTATAAAACACTTACGAACCTGAAAGGAACAAATGAAAAAGAAATGAATACACAAGGCACGATAGAGCAAATCCAAGTGGCTGAAAAACCTACAAAAACATGCTAAAATCTTCATGGATGTCAGGAAAACATGAGTTAAGTAAAAAAGATAACACCTAACACTGAAGGGAGTCAGAAACGAGAGAGGAAATCTCAACCATGGTGGCAGCAATTTTGGAAAGTCATCCTAACATCCGCTAAAATTCAAAGTTTACATGCCCTTCATTTCAATAATCCAATACCTGGGATTTGTCTCATAGAAATAAAAGCGCCATAGGTAAAGATAGATACACAAAAGGTGCATCACACGTGGAAAATAATTCTGGAAATTAACACGCACACATACACACACACACTAGCAGTGGCATGGACCATGGCATGCTGGTAAGCTGGTTCTCTGAAAAAGTAAATAAATAAAAGGCCCTGATCTGTTGCCTTTGATGTTTTTCACATCCCCACCATGGCTGATTTCAAGCTATCACCGTGATATTACTGAACATAGAGTTGGGGAGAGTTTGGCTCACTGACACAAGCTGGCTCCAACACACCACAGGGCATGCTGAATAAACTTCACTTCATCTGTATTATGGGATACTAGACAGCTATTGAGCAGTGATAATGAAGCTATTCTCACTGCTTTGAAGAGACTTCCACAATATGCTTCAAAATGAGATGAGGATGCAGAGAAGTGTGTGGAGCGCACAGCCTTATTTTTAAAAGAAAGACAAAGGGCAAACCCTAAGTATGTACGTGCAACTGTATTTCAATATGGTTATATGAGCATGGAGAAGTGTATGGACAGGTACACACCAGGCTACCAATGGCTACTTGAAAGAGTTGGGAGTGGAAAGGAGAGAAGGTGATACCGGTGTAGAGAGGAGAAAATGTGTTAGGGGAGGAGAAAACGATGCCAAACTCACCAGTAAGCTTTAAGCAAACATTAGGAAAAATGAAAAGTTCAGCAATACAGCTCCTAAAGAAAACAGACCTATAATACGAAGTGAAGAGAACAAGCCCAGAGGGAGACCTGGAGCCGTTCCCTCAGCCCCAACTGGCAAAGGCTTTACCAGCCCCTCTGAAAGCGGGAACGAGAGACTGATGAAAACTAGCTCTTTATCTTTTATGCTTAGAGTGAACCTTATGAAACTGTCTTTTTTTCTTTTGTAGACCCAAAACAATTTGAATATTAGCAATTTCGCATGGTTCAATGTAATATTTAATAATAGATGTTTAGTAAATAATAATCTTATGAAATTTTCTAAATTTAAAATACTCTAAATTCCAAAGCACAGAAATATGAGAGGAGTCAAAAATAAATAGAGGATAGATAAATGATAGATAGATAGATAGATAGATAGATACAGACAGATAGACAGACAGACAGACATAAAAACCCAGAGAAGAGATTTTTGTTAAGATGTGCTGAGCACTTAATAATCTCTTTCAAATGTTCCTACCAAAGCCTGAAAATAAATAAAACAGTTTTCATAGAATCGTTACCTGGTTCTAAGCTTCAGCTATCTTGCTCAAAGAAACCCAAGGTGTCAGGGCACAGGTGGTATTTTTGTAAGTCTGCTTCCAGGAAAGGTGGAGGGGAGAAGGCTCTTCAGATCCATCCTTTGATCAGTACACACATGCACTTTGTTTACCCTTTGCTGTGGCAACACTCTCAACCAACTTCTGAAGAAGATGACTGCGTATCACGCCACTGAAGTGGTAGCATCTGTTTGATCCTAAGCGCCGATGCTTTTACTATGCTTCGTGGCCTGTCAGAAGTCTCCTCTCACTCGTTCAGGCCAGGGCCTCTCTGCCTTCTCGGAGCTTCTCTTGAACTGTGTTGAACACCATGGTGCTTTGCATTACACACAGCCTCTTCCCTCCCTGCTTCAGTGAATTCCATTCTTCCACATTTTTCCTCTCACAATTAAATGAGCTGAATCAGCTTTTGTGGAAGTATATGCAGAGGTTTCCTTCAAAAAGGCTTCTGTGTTTCATTTAGATTTCCAAAGTCTTCCCATTGACTTTTCTGTACACTAATATTGTGTCTTCTCACCCGTGTTCCAACTTCCTCTTCACTCCTGTTTGTCTCTGGAGGAAGAGTCACCAAAGGAATGGTGTGGCTCAGACAGCTCTGGATTATAAGACCTCTTCACGTGATGAGTGTGGGCAGCTACACACAAGCCCCCATGTGTGTGTGCACACTCTCCATCAGTCCAGAGTGCTGACCATGGGCAGCATGACAACCCTGTCTGTGTGTCTGTGTGCATACCCTCCGTTACTCCTGAGCATCTCACACACCAGGTAGTCCCTGTGAGATCCGCCCCAGGGTCTGCATCACCATGAAGCCCTCTCCAACAGGGCTTAAGACATGGAAAGAATGCGGTCAAGAAGTGAGAGGAGTTTAGAAAGAAAAGACCTTTCTGCTCCACGAAATGAAACGAGGATGGTGTATAACTAACTGGAACTAGACAAACTGGTGAAGGAAGTTTCCTCCAGGATGTTCCATCCTAGGACAGAAGAGCGCTTAGGGGCTTTGGGTTCTGCTTCCTCTCGAGCAACTTGTTCCAAAAGAAATAGGTGAGAGTTCTCTTGATAGATTCTATGACCTTCTCTTTGTGCTATTGTTTAAGTCCATTATGATGTATCTAGGTGTGCATTTTACATTCAGTATACACTTTCAAATATTGCTTTTTCCTGATTCTCTTCTTCTGGAATTCAGACATATGCTGGCGCTTCTCATTCTATCTTCTCCCTCTTCCTTTTTCATACTTCCCATCTCCTTATATCTTTGCAATTTGATCTGAATTGTCCCCAACTTTATATTCCAGTTCAGTAATTCTCTTCAGCTGTTCTAACCTGTGCCTTAACCAATTAAACAATAATAGTAATAGCAATAATAGTAGTTTCAATAGTTTGGTTTAATTTCTGTTTTCCAGGTTACGCTTTTTCGAGCATGTATTCCCATTATTATTTTGTGAGTTCTAGTCCTTCCTCTGTCTCCTAGAAGAATTTAAGCACACTGATTTTAAAGTCCCTTTCAAATTTCTCTTTGTCTCATTTGTGGACTTGTGGGATTGCACTTCATATGTTTTCTGTTTATTATCTGTGCATTTATCTTCAAAGAGAGTTATGTTCTAACTGACGCTCACACGTGAGTCTCAAAAGCTCCCTAGGGGGTCACTTCAAAATTGCTTCTGCCAGGAGCTTGCAAAGATTACCAGTACCAGGGCCTGCCTGGTGGCATAGTGGTTAAGTTCACACACTCCACTCTGTCAGCCAGGGTTCACGGGTTTGGATAGGGCATTAACCTACACACTGCTCATCAAGCCATGCTGTGGCAGCATCCCACATACAAAATAGAGGAAGATTGGCACAGATGTTAGCTCAGAGACAATCTTCCTCAAGCAAAAAGAGGAGGATTGGCAACAGATGTTAGGTTAGCTCAGGGCCAACCTTCCTCCCCCCCCCCCAAAAAAAAAGATTACCAAACAAGATTTTAAGTTAGGTTAGGCCTTTCATCAGTATGCAACATAGGTTCTGAGTTACAATTCCTCTTGAATGACTCTTTCCATGCTTTGGGACAGAAAGCTTTGGAATAGGGGACAATACTCCTGTCCTCATTTCCAATTGAGGAAGCCCATTACCAATTCTTGCCTTTTTCTGTGCAGAAAGTTCCATTCTCATGCCCTGCCATACCCCAGCACAGGCACTAAAAATTGAGTCCCCAGGCTTCTAGAGGAGCCACTTGCAATGTGATGTCTGAGATGGAAGGAGAACATGTCTTCTTCCTTTCTTTGCCCCTCCCCATTTCCACAAAGATTCCAAGACCTAGCAGGAAGTCATGCAGAGGTCCTGGCTTCAAGGACTAGGGAGCACAAGGCAAGACCCCTGTCTTAGAGAAACTGGGAGAGGTTATCAAAGCAGGAACTCAGACATAGCGAAATACCACACAGGACATCTGTAATTGGGATTGGGACTCAGGATGGCAGCTTGTTGAACTGCTGAACTTGAATTACCCACCTCTCTGCCTCCCCCACCCTGAACAGGGCCCAGAGCCTGGAGCAAGCTCACCAATAAAGGTAGGCTGAGGGCCTGTGATTGTGTGGGAAGGCTGGATGAAGAGGCCAGGAGCCAAGCAGGTCATTTGTTATAGGGCTGACTGTCTTTGAATTAGTACATCTTTTTTTCCCCACTTAATGAATGGAAGGAAGTACTACAAGTACCTGTGTAATATTTCTTTACATATTTCGGTGGTAATATTTTATGAAATGAACTCTACCATTTATGGTATTTTGAAAAGATCCAGACCTATAATGCTAGACTTCTGGGAGAGATGAGGATCACATGAAAAAACCCCAGTGAAAGGGAAAGATTATTTTCCATGACTGATGAATCTTATGCATTTTTGAAAATAAAAATAAAGCCTATCATTGAATTACTTTTAAGAGGGAGGTCTCAATTCATAAGGACCGTGGTGTTGAAAGTATATCTGGAGTTACTGCTTAAGGATTATGTTTTCACAGCATTATGAATGAACTAAATGCCACTGAACTGTGCACTTTAAATGGTTAATTATGGGGCCAGCCCCGTGGCCTAGTGGCTAAAGTTCCATGTGCTCCCCTTCAGCGGCCTGGGGTTGGCAGATTCAGATCCTGGGTGCGGACCTGTTCTACTCATCGGCCATGCTGTGGAGGCATCCCACATATAAAGTAGAGGAAGATTGGTACATATGTTAGCTCAGGGCCAATCTTCCTCACCAAAAAAATAAATAAATAAAAAATAAAATGTTTAATTATATGTGTTGTGAATTTTACCTAAAAATAAAGATATCAGAAAATACTTTTGAATTTATATTTTTTTGCTTGATGCCTTTAATTATGTCCTATAGCTCAACTATCTTCAATGTCAGTGGTTATATGTTCAACAAGAAATATGGAAATGGGGAAAATATTGTCCCCATATTGAACTCAAGATCTGCCAATTTGAATTTCCCAAGAGATTTTCATTAGATTTTTGTAAGTATTAATAGCTGTATTCAATCTTCTCCAGTCCCAGTTTTCATATTGACTTATCATGTCACTGTTCTTTCCATAGTCATTGGTAGAGTCATAGAAGTTACGCATCTGGTTTCCCAACGCTTAGGTCCTGGAACACAGATGTAAAGAGGAAAAGGATAGGCAATAACAAGTTTTAAGTGAAGGAGAAGGAGCAGAAGGATTTTATTTAGGCATTTCCAATTCAAAATAGGCAGGTCCTGAAGCAAATAGAAAATGCCTTCCAGATTGGGAGGAAGAAGAGAGAAATCTGTATAAGTCAGCTTTACTTAGGGATGTAAATACCAGGAACCCAATGCAATCCAGCTCATGAAATGAAGAGAAGTGGAGGGGAAGCTGCCCTGGAGTATAAGTAGAAGCAGCTTTTTCAGTCCCCCTCAGGATTCTCTTCATCCTTTCTGCCTCGGTCTTGACTTCAATTTTGTGTACTGCTGACTTGAGAAGAAGAGATGCTTCCCTACAAGCTCTAGCTAGTAAAACACTGGGGAAGAACGCTGACTGGTCTTTGCAGAATAATCATTTTGGCAGGGAAGTGGGTTACTATGATTGGCCTAGCCTGGACCACGTTTCCATCCTCCACTCTGAGGTGCAGGGTCTGTGACTGGCAGCTTCTACGAGGCTGAAATACAGGAGAAGCAATTCCCAAGGGAATTTGGTACTGCTCAGGATAGACAATCGGAGTGTCCTATAGAAGTGAACAAGCATTGTGTTTCCCTTCTCCATTAGGCACTTTACAACTGCATCGAACACTGTCTCCATGCTTTGCACATCCTGTCTCATTTAGTTCTTATAACTTCCCAGGAGATAGGTATTACTATCTCTGAATTATGTTCGTTGAAACTTAAGTTCAGACAGGTTGGGAGTTGTCCAAATTTAACACATGTAGCAAAGATTGAAGAGAATTTGAATTCACACATTACTCCAAAGTCCATGTACTTTTGGCTGTGTGGCTGGACTATGGAACCATAAAGTCTAAGAGAATGACAACTTCTGTGCTGGGTTCGGGCGTCAGAATTTCTCATTTTTGTGCCTCCAAATATCTCCCATTTTCCAAAGGGAAAAGTTTGCTGCAAGGCTGACCAAACACCTCTCTGAAGTTCAAGCAGAACAGCCAGCAGATCCTGGAGGGCCTAGAACTCTGCGATGTTCTACCTGTTTAATAAAAACCAAAACAAAACCTTCCTTCCACCCCCTCTGGAAACCAAAATCCAGAGCAATCCCCCTCCATGAAACAGATCTGAAGAGAGAAGAACCCAAGTTGCCTCTTGTGCAAGTGCCCACACTTACCTGGCTCAACCAAGAGGTGCTAAGGTTCCAGGGCTCCTGTGCTGGGGACTGTCCCCTCTCCTTTTCTAGTATGTGATAGCCTGGGGGACAAGGACACTTACTGGACTCTCAAGCCACTTTCTCGGTGTCTGTGCCACCTTATTTCACTTTCCGGGGAGGAAAGAGATGTCTCTGAAATAGGAGAGAATAGGAGAAGTGGAGGCGGGAAACATCAAAGACCAATTTCACCCACTTCCTGATTTTGCCCAAGGCTACTCTGTCTAAATTACGGCCTTTCAATGGATACCATTTATTCCTAGGCCTTTCATATATTTATTTTGTGTATGCACTAAGCCAGGCCTGAATGCTGAGCCCAGACAGATGATGTCTCTATCTTCAGAGAGTATATAAGCAGACAAATAAAAGTTGTAGGTAAAGGTTTTTGTTTCTTTGTTTTCTTTGTGATTCAAACCTGCCTGCCTGAGGTATAAGGTGGCATGTTAGGTCACACCTGAGGGTCAAATAATACTGCCTTCAAGGGACTTATATAACAGCTGAGGAGTCAAGTAATAAACCAAAAAGATTTATAAATAATCCAGGACAATATAGGGTAGGTAATAAATGGCCTGGAGTATCAATGGATTAAGTAGAGATTCTTGCTTGTTATTTGTTATAGAGTTGTAAGAGAGTTTGGTCATGTAAATAAAATTTAGGGGTATTTTATAGCTTTAAGTTACAGATTCAGATTTTGAGAATTTTACTTACTACTTAAAAATCTAAAATAGCTATACGACCAACAGTTGACAGTAGGAATAAGAGTCACCCAATCTGAAACGTAAAGCATGAGCTAGCTCTGACATTCACTAGAAGACCACACATTTTCCACTACTTTTTTTTTAGTGAAAACTCTATCAAACTACACATAAGTAGCATTCACTGAATCAAATATTCTCCATAAAGCAAGACCTACAATGTAATAAATGGTTAAGATTCTTGTTGATATCTTTGTCAAAAATTTTTATTTTTCCATATCAGTTTCTAACTCCCATACTGTACACAACTATTAAGAGTCATCTAGGGGTTGCCCCCATGGCTGAGTAGTTAAGCTCTTGTGCTCCGCTTTGGTGGCCAGGGGAATATACAACTATGTACTGGGGGGCTTTCATGAGAAGAAGAAGGGGAAAAAAGAAGATTGACGGCAGATGTTAGCTCAGGTGGTCTTTAAAAAAAAAAAAAAGGGAGTCATCTATTGGGGCCACCCCAGTGGTGTAGTGGCTAAGTTTGCACACACTGCTTCAGTGGCCCAGGGTTTATGAGTTTGGATCCTGGGCGTGGACCTACGTCATTCATCAAGACATGCTGTGGTGGCCACCCACACACAAAATGAAGGAATGTTAGCTCAGGGACAATCTTCCTCAGCAAAAAACAAAAAAAGATTCATCTATTAATTGAACTCATCTCTCTAATACCCTTCACCCTGAATTCAGTTGTGCAATTAAATCTTACTTAGGACCACTAAACAGTCATCTGATTTCCACAGGACCTGCCATCAAAACTCCTTGAGGGTTTGCTGATCTCCTAGCTTTGAGTACTTCTATATTGGGAAAATTCTAATAATAACTTTCTGTTTTACAGACTGTTCCTAAAGTAACTGACACAGGTTTAAATTCTCTTCTCTCTGACTTCCTTTTTCTTCTTTTCTTCTTTTCTCTGTATTAGAGGTCAAAGCAATAATGGTTAACATTTATTGAGGACTTACTATATACTATCAACATTTTCTCCCTTAATCATCCTGATAACTCTGAGTTCAGTGCTGTTCTCATCACACTCACGTTATAGAGGAGGAAATGCAGGTAGAGACAGGCTACACAAGTTGCTTAGAGGCACACAGTTCATAAGTGGAAGAGCCTGGATCTAAACCCCAGCAGCCTGGCTCCAGAGCCTAAGCTTCCACTATCACATAATACCACAGAGGTGGAAGAGAAAGACAGACAGACTTTCTATAAAAAAGAGTCTAACAGTATTTCTCTTCATCTGCTGCTTTACTCCCTGGATGAATTTGCAAACACAGGATAGCAACATTTGAATATCATATTGCTGTATTATTAGACTTTTCTGCTCCCCTACTTTCTCCCTCACTTCACTACCATTTGATAAGATGGATTTTAGTGGAGGGAAAGTCTGAGGGTTGCCCGAGGAGAAGAGAACGGAAGATGAATGAGTGGGGAAGGAAGAGAAGGTACTATTAGCCATTGTAGTCTGAGTTTGGGGGAGAATTTTTGTTTTTGGGGGGGTTTTTTAGGTTTGAAGAGGATTTATAAGATATTAAGATGTTTCGGTCTGTGATATAAAAGAAATCCTACGGCATACTTCAACTCTCTATTTTGTTATATTTTGATAGACTTTGTTAGAAAATTAGATTGCCTTTCTTTCTTATTTCTCACTGTCTTTCTCTCTTTATCTCTCTTTCTTTCTTCCTAACATTTAGCCAGTGCTGGTATTTCTTGTGAATGCCTCACCAAGCAGAGCGTGGACATCTTTATCTGTGCTGCTATTTCAAACTCCCTTAGTTACGTATAGAGTTCTATAGCAATGTTGTATGGGAAAAAACCCTCTATCTCTTAAATGAAGAAGAAAAGATTATAAGGCTCTATTCAAGTGTTCAAGTGGCACCTTTAACCTAATTTCCTAAAAACACCCTGTCTTGTATTTTTCCTTCTTTACTAACTCCCTATTATCTTTGGCAGCCTCTTAACAGTACACACTACCTCAGTCTTTTTATCTGTAAAGTAACACTTCTTCTTCTTCTTCTTCTTTTTTTCAGTAGAACAGAAGTTAAGTGAGAAGTACCTAATGAGAGCAAAGCATCTTAGGAACAGGAAGATTATTACAAATTCTAGAGAGTGTTATGTTCTTGGCCGAATTACATCTTAGTCAGAGTCTGTTCAATAATTTCCCTTCGGTTCTAATCCCTGGGCATACCCCCAATCTTTTTAGGCCCCCTCTCTTCTTTATTTCTATCTGTCCTTAACAGTTTTCATTCCCCTGGTTCCTTATCTCCTTCTACTTCTTTGCTTATCTCCAACTCCATATCTGATTATCTAAATGACTCTTAGATCACCCTCAATTTCCTTACATTCTTTCTCTGCTGCCTTCTCTCAAAGAAATCTCAAACTTGCATTAATGCTAAAATATGCCTTCTGTGCTCCTATACCCTAGACACTGAGCACCTGTGCAGAAAATGAGCAAACCAGGCAGATTGTGATCATCTCTAGCACAGTTTTAAATCTCAACTGGTTCTTCTGCCCAATAGTTAATGTGTTTATTTGTCCTTGGCCAATTCCTTCTTCCATTTCCATCAGTGATTATTCCAGATCCCACACTCTCTTCTTAAATTCCCTGATCAACTCCCACCACCTGCTTTCCCAGCAGAAGACCTTGTCTCCAACTGTGCTGATACTATTGAAGCCTTCAGATACGATCTGTTTCTACTTCTGGGCTCCAGATCTTCAACTCTGCTTGTATACAAACCCAAGCTCATTTTCCTTCCCCAGTATCTAAGAATTCAATGGCTTCGCATTTATTTTAAACCACTAAGACTGTGCCGTCCTGAGTCTTTTGGAATCTTGCTCTGCTAGCAAGGATTATTTCACCTCTGTGTTTTTGGTCTCTGCCTCTCACCTGGCTCCTGTCTCTGGGCCTATAAATATGCTCAGGACTTCCCCAGTGTAACAAACTTCCCTTTAATGCAGCATTTCCTTCTAAGAACCATCTAATCTTTCTCAGTCCTTTCTCATCCAAACTTCTCCAAAGATTAGTTTATATTTCTATCTCTACTTTGTCATCCATGCGGTCACTCCTAACACATGGTAATAGGGACACTTCCCCATCACAACCCTGGACAATCTCTCTAAAATACTAATGATTCCCTTATTCATGGTATCTATAGGTGAACATTATTCCTTACTGTTCTGGGCTTTTCTGTTGCAAACAAAATTGATCATTGTTCTGTCCATCTCTCTAGGAACAAATAGAAACACATAAAATTTTCCCCTTAATAGGCTTTATTGACACTTTATTCCTCAGTTTAAATTTTCTAATGCTTTGTAGCCAATTCTGTTTTGTCTTCCTACTGGACTTTTTCTTCTCTGCTCACTTAAAACTTTCCAAAGACTGTGCTGTTGGACACCAGTCCTATTCCATACTATTTCCTGGGACATCTCGGCCCACACTTATTATTTTAACTACTAGCTATAGGAAAATGATTTCTGAATTGATATTTCTGGTTAAAAATCTCCTTTGAATTTTGACTTTTATATACCAATGTCTGCCAGACACCTCCATTTGAATGACCTAAAGCCCTCTCTAAAATTAAAAGGTTTCAGCATCAGCCCATCCTCTTCCTCTCTAAACCTACTTCTCTAGAACCTTCTATACAAATTAGAAGTTTGACCATCTACCTAGTCACTCACACTATAAATATATATTCTTAATTATCCCTTCACCCTTGTCTTCCCCATTTAATAAATGTCCTGCTGATTTTACCACCAAAATATTTCTTAAATAGATCTAGTCCTCTTTGTTCCTGCTGTTACTGCATTATCTTTAAAATGGATTATTTTAGCAGCATCCCAATTGGCTCCAAGCTAATCTTCTCAAATTCATTCTCCATATGTCTACACCTGCTAATAGTCTTTCTATGCCTCTCCATTGCTTATAAGAAAAAGAACCAAGATCCCAAACATGACATAGAAGGTCCTCCACAATCTGGCTTCTACCCATCCTCTAGCCATCCATTGCCACTTTTGATCTTCCACTTTATGCTTTAGCAACATTAGTTGAGTTCCCTGGATACCATCTGTTTTAAGCCTTTCTATCTTTGCTGACTATTTCTGGTCTCAAATGCCTATCCACCTTTATCTGACCGATACCTGGTCATCAATTAAGAAGCTTCCTCTAGGAAGATTCCCCTCCTCTATTCCACTTGATCCTGAATCCAGGTTAGAGTCTCCTCACAAGTACTCAGACACTGTGCCTATCTCCTCATTGGACCACACCCTATTCGAGAGCAAGGGCCATAGCTTTCCATTACCTAGCATGATGAGTAATAGACCCTTAATAAATATCTGAAAACAATGAATGAATGAGTAAATGCATTCTGCCAAGAACAATGTTGATGCACCAAATTTAACCTAAAAACTCCTCTGTATCTACTCTAAATCCAACTACCACTATGTATTTTTGAGAAAGCTATCATTATTTGACTGTCTCTCACTAGTGATCATAAAGGTTAATTTTAATAAATTAATGTTGAATCATTATACTTTTCTTCCAGGAAAGTTCCTTGTCATAACATCTGGAATATAAAATTATGCTATAAAATCATTAAAATTATAAACTTTTGATAATGAAAAAATTATGATAGTAAAAAAATTATGTTTTAAGAGAAATAATGCATGATAAAAATACACAGATAACCCAGAAGTTTATTATTAGCCTATTGTAGATTCTTTCATACCCAACTTCTTACCCAACATAAAATTTCTGATGTTTATTTTCAACTTCCTTAAGTTTTCCTGTGTTATGGTTTGATGGTATATAGACTTATAGAGAGAATAAAGAGAAGCAAAGAATCAGAAATATTGAAAACAATTTACAAATACTCTCTCCAAGATTATATATATATATATATGTATATTAGATGTGCAGTATGGCAATATCCTACTATCGAGATAATATGGGTAGAAACTGGGCAGTTCATTTCAACGACAAAACCTTAGGTATCTCTTATCCTGTAAAATAAAGGCCTCATTAGCCAAGAAAGGCCCTTTATAAAGGAAATAATGATCCATAGGGGCATGACCTGAATTTAAAGATAAATTATGTACTTTGAGTAATGTCAAGTTAAAGATGCCAAATCAACAAAACTCTATTATTTGAATTTAGCAGCGGAAGGGAGGTCATCCAAAGTTTCCATTGCAATTCCACACATTGTAAGACTGTCTCTAGCAGCACGGGCAAAATAGTACCAGTCAGTAACCACAGATTCATATGATTTCAAACAATGAAAACATGGTGTCGTCTAAAGCAATAGAAATTACCTTTTGCGTTAACATATCTCAAAAAAGAAACTCTGAGCTTTTTATAACTTTTTGCTTTAAAATGGAAAACTACCAATAATTATATATATAATATACGTCAAATATAATAATAAAAAAAAAGTAAAGAGGATGAACTAAATTTTGCCAAAGCTTCAATCATTAAGCTCAGTTGTTATTTGTCAGGATGCAGTAAGTTTCTACACGGTTTTACAATAACACTTTCTGTAAGTTGACAGACTTTAAGAAAAAAGTTTAAGATCCAAAGCATTCTAAGACTTAAGGATTATTTTTGGCAATCTAACCAGGTAAAATTTAAAACGTCCTGGATCCTTATTCCAAAAGTGGAGATCTTTAAGAGATCAGGGTATTTTAGTCCCTTGAACTTTCGGTGGCATTTAGAATATCTCTGAGAAGGAAGTGGGGTGGTGACTTTTATGTTTTAATGTTTCAAAAGGCTTTCATGACATCATAAGAAAGGAGCACAACAAATCCTTCCAGTAACTGGCTTTCTGGAAGCTTGCCTCTGCTGTTTACCGTTTAAGTACATGAACTTTAGTCATTGAAGACCTCTCAATATTTATCAACTACTAATTTGCTTTCTCTATTTGTATTTCCAAGTAAATTCCAGTATCTGCCGGATGCCTATTTTCCTCTTCCGCTCCACAGTTGACTTTCTTCTGCTATAAAGAGTTATTCGTGGGGATTTGGCTTTTATTATGAAAGAACTAGGCAGGCAGAGTTACCAGGAGGGACCCTAAAGATACCATAGAGTCAGATTAACGGACAGAATTTCCTGGTGCATTTCTGAATGGATGTAAGCAAATAACAGTTTACTTATGAAATGAATTTAACATTTTACTCTAAAAGTTTACTCTGAATAGTGATTGCATTTTAAAATTTGTACTTTTCTTCTGCATTTTTGCCAGTTAAGCTAAAAAACGAACATGCATTTGATTAACCTTAATATAATTACGATAATACTAAAAGGATTAAAAAGAGGATGATTTAAAAACACACACACAAATACAAAGGCTACACTCTCATGATAATTATTTTAAATTGGAGCAAATTACAATGAACTGATTTTAGTAGTTTTTCATGTAACAAATTTTAGATCCAAAATTTCGTTACTAAATTTTTTTGTGTGATTGAAACCTCACTGAAAAAGGTTGTGATGTCTTTAAATTGGGCCAAGGGAAATAAGAGTTTCTCAGCAACCCCTCCTGACCTTATTAGGCTTAGGGAAGTGTATAGAGGTAAGCTCTTTCCTAAAGGTCAGCGGTCAGCGTCTCTGAGGATAGAAAAGGGATCAGGTTGCCAAATGACGTTCTAATTCTCATGGTTGGGCCTGCTGTCTGGAAAAAAGTCATGCTCTATTTAGTAATTCCAATGTTTCTTCCTCTTCCTGTAAATGAAGGGTGCGGGAGCAGGGAACACATTCATTCACAAAAAAGGAATAAAAATATATATCCCGTGGGAAGGAGCCATTTATAGAACTGTCTAAAAATACATATTTGGGCAGGTCAGATGACATTTGGCAATATTATTGCAATGACCAGTAGGTTTGTACACTGGCTTTGAACATAGATTCATTTCTAAAGCAGGAGTCATTTTGAACAACTAAGAAAATGGGCTTGCCAAAGAGATAAATTGTTATATGGCTAATTTCTTTGTATCTAGTTCAAACCAGCTCCCGTAAGCAGAACTTACAGAGATCTATGAAATTAAAAAAGGAACAGTCTACTTAGGATTCCTTACCAATGACATTATCCTCGTAATATAGTCTTCCAAGTTATAGTCTTTTTAATTTAGCATATAATTTTATGACTTATTAAATAGGTCATAAAAATAACTGGGCAAGGGAAAACTGAGACACTGCAGGAGAAATCCAGGTCATAGAGCTCATCAGGCACAGTTGACTAGAAAGATGATCATTCTTAGACTCTGCTGATTTGAGGCATAGATTGGTTTTCATCACAGCTAATAAGGGCTATTTGAGGATAGGTACAGGATGACATGTAAGGGACACAGATTATTGAACAGGGGTCTTGGCTTCCAGGCTTTACCACATCCCTGCTGGCCCATCGCACACTGGTGGTCTGGGGACAAGATGTTTTTTAAAGATTGGCACCTGAGCTAACATCTCTTGTCAATCTTCTTCTTCTTTTGTTTTTTTTTCCTTCTTCTTCTCCCCAAAGCCCCCCAGTACATAGTTGTATATTGTAGTTGTGGTTCTTCTGGTTGTGCTGTGTGGGACACTGCCTCAGCATGGCCTGACGAGCAGTGCCATGTCCGTGGCCAGGATCTGAACTAGTGAAACAGAGCTGCTGAAGTGGAGCGTGCGAACTCAACCACTCGGCCAAGGGGCCAGACCCTTGGGACAAGATTTTAACCTCTTTAAACCTCGGTTTCGAAACCAGGAGTGAGGATTGAATAATTTCTAAGGCTTTTTCTGGCTCTAAATTCTGTGATTCCGTGATGTACTATCTTTAGCTCTCTCTCAATTGTGAAGGAAAACCATATTTTGCTTGTGTTTTCATGTTCATCCAAGTCAGTATTTCACCTGAAAATTAACCACAGTTTTGTTTTCTAGAATTCCTCATTAGACTTTCTGTCTTGCATATCTTCTTATCCATGAGACAAACAGGATGCATCATGCCCTGTCCTTCAGAGAAAATCTACAGTGAACTTAAGGATGGAAATAGAAAGGACTGAGGTCACACTCTTCCTGAGCTGATGGCCACAGTATGCACGGCCGGCTGATTTCCCTTGGAAGGCACATCAGGTCATCCTACCTCTTTACTTCCTCACCCCTTTAGCTTCCCCAAGACCATCAGGCTGTATATGCAGCTACATATGATTTTCTTTGCTGAAGTGTTGGTGCAATTTAAGATGAAAACTCAAAAGAGGAAAACAAAAGCTTCATGGTAAATCGCATATTCTCAGTTTCCAAAGTGGAAACACACAAGTTAAGTTCTTCGCAAGGGAGTCCACTCATAGGTATCTCCCCCATACTTTCTACTTACCCCCCCAACCCCCCAAAAATTCACAGCAATCTCTCCTAGTGTTTCCTTTTTCAAAACTTCTCTTGGCTAATCTTCACCCGTTTTTTCAGGAAACTTTGGCACTACCTGTTCCCTGGATATATTGTTCCACAGTGCATTTTCCCATGTCTGAGTTATACAGCCTGGATTCTTGAAGGGGAAGGATTTTTACCATGTAATAACAAGACAGGAACCAACTAACTGGCCCGACAACCCTTCCTTAAGATGGAGTAGAAAGACCAATGACCCATCTCCAAGTCCTTGTCTTTGTCCTAAATCAGAAAAATGAAGCAAGGACCATGTTTACATTAAGAGATATTATTCTGCCTTTTCCCACTATCCTGGTCATTTGGAGGTGTCTGGCCTTGTGGAGGAAGGAGATGCTACACAAAAGTAGGTCAGGGAAAGAAGAGCTCAGTAAAATCCAATATTAGCAGTAAAACGCAGGAGCCAACTGAACCATGATATAAGCAAGAGCCAAGTCTCGATTGTAATGTCAACCACAGAGAGGAAGTTTGATGGAATGTCTAAGAGGTTTCCAGTGGTCTGGCAGTAAGGGAGAAGAGTTGTGCCTAAATTTCACCAGCTCTGATTTCTGTTTTTTGAATAGATTTCTTGGGAGTGAGTCTAATTATCCTATTTCCATAGAGAATCTGCCACCAGTTCATCAAAGTAACCCCTAGTTATACTCTGTTTCCAAGATTTAGTGGCTCTGCCATCCGGAGAACCAAAAGATTCCTTTACCACATATAAATATGTACACTTGTGAGGATTATTAAATGTTGTTTGGTTTTGAGAGTGGTATTCTCACCTCACACAGACAAATTCTATACCCATTGAGAAATAAACAGAAGGACCAGATAGAGATGAAAATGAATTACTGACTTACATTTGATAAAGCTGGATTAGAAAGCCTCTCTTGCCCATGAAAACAAAATGGGTTTCTTCACATGTCTAGGCATTGAGACTTATATTAGAGCAAGCTGAGTCTGCAAAGTGGCACACACCCTATTAGCTGCCTCACATCAAGCTGTACACAAAGAGTTCAAGAGGAAAGGTCTCATATGCTGAGCACCCTTGAGCATATTGACATCAAGTGCCAGAAAGAAGAGATATAGATCAATGTAAGTCAGACTCCCACCATCTCACCCATCGTATAAATCACTCCTCCTTCCAAGGAAAGGAACAAGTGAGAGATCAGAGAAAAGCAAGTGGTCTTGTTGTCACATTTTTGAGAGAGTGGAAGTTCCTTATTTATGAACAAAGTAGAACGTGAGAAGAGGAAATGGATGGTTTCCCTTACAATGGTAATGAGACTGAGAACTTTTTGCAGATTAACCTGAATTTATGCTATGAACAGAATGTTAATTTTTTCAAATTACTAACTATAGAACCCGGATCCTATCTAATGATTTTAATAGTGCTGCTATTTGTTTCTTTCTTCAGAGCTTATGGTAGAGTCATTCCTTTATTTACTCAACAAATGTAGAGTCTTTACTTTGTGACAGATACTAGGGGCACAATAGTGCCCTTGAAGAAAGCATGGTATACTTGAAGAGATAAACGAGTGAGTAAACAGCTTTAATATATGGCAAAAAGTGTTACAGCAGAGGAGACCGATGGGAAAGCTTCACAGAGGTGGTGACACTGAAATAGAAACTCGAAAGATGAATCAGAGTTAAACTGGCAGGCAAAGAGAGGGGAAAGCATTCCAGGCAGAGAAAGCATCATGCCCAATGTGTGGGAAAGCAATACTACTTCAGGGAGCTTCAGGTAATGAGTGTGGTTTGGCTGGAATTAAAGGGGCATCGGAAAGGATTTCTTCAACTGCCTCAATTACCATTGTACCATTTCCTTCCTAGGACATCGCTTCGTACTTTTATGCAAATTACTTATTAGACCCTCTTTCCCCACCAAGGTTGAGACAATAACAAAAATGAAGCCATACTATTCTTTAACAATTCTTCCCTACTTTCACAAAAAGAAAAGTACCTTCTAGCAAGACCGTGGTTTATTTCTTGGTAATATTTCCTTAATCTCTATCTTTGGGGGAAAGAAGTTTTCTTATATTTATACTTTGCTTTGTTTAGAGCATAAGCCCAATTTTTCCCATATGTATTTTTTTAAATTATTTACTGTCACGTCTATTCCTGGGGATATTTGCCGAAGTTCTTTCCTAGGACTCTTGTCTGCCCAACCACACTTTAAACTCCATGAAATTGTAAGAGAAAATGTCTTATTCAGGAAAGCAGAGGTCATGAGTGTACTATTCAGAATACATCTGGGAAACGGGACAAAATTTGATCATGGAAAATTAGGCAAGTGCCAGCTGTTTAAGTCTTGAACTCTTCATAAAGAAGTCACTTGAAGGAAGTAACGTGATCATATCTGTGTCTTAAAAATATTTGTGGTGAATGGACTCTAAGTGGGAAGAAGACTGAAGATGTGAAGGGAAACTAATTGCTGAACTGCTGCAGTGTTCATGGGAGTAAACCGTCACTGGAGCTTCAACTAGGACGAGCTTAAAAGGAGAGAAGAGGTGGATCCAGGAAATGTTTAGGAGGTCAGTTTGACAGGACGAGGTGGAAGGGATGGAGTAATTAAGAGTAGAGAAGGGTAAAGCCCTTTACTGAGATTAGAAACATAGCCCGAGAGAGAGCTGACCGGACAGTAAGTGTGGAAAAATACTGAATTTAATTTTGGACATTTTTAGCTTGAGACCTCTATGGGACAATCAGATCACAATTCTTTCGGAATATTTTCAGTTAGTAAAATGTCTTTCAGGAGTGGTTTCAATTTTTCAAAAACTGGCAAAATTACCTTAGAAGTGGAACCGCTATATAAAGCATATTTGGTGTGAAATGCTCTGTTTTTGTTTTCAAGGAGTGTGATTACAAATTAGTTATGTATGTGATTTTCTATAACTTAACTATAATGTAACTTAACTTTTTTAGCTCAAGTTGAGGCAACTTGACATAGACTAAAGACCCATGAAAGATGGGTATGCTTAGGCAATCAAAAATAAGATTAAAAACATCTAGAGTCAGAAAATAAAGGAAAAAATTCTTAGCGGAAAGATAGACTATATCAGTCAAATCTCTTCCACTTCCCTCTCATCTGCTTACTCAGCGCCAGGACATATTTTTATTCTGTCAAGTCTCAGATAATGTTTCCAATGAAACATTGTTTCTTAACGCCTCAACATATCTTCCACAATGAGATGAAATTTCCTTAGTTAAGATCCATCTCCTTTTTGCAGATTCTAAAACAAGAAGAATTTAAATAATAGAAGAGAAATGTATTCTTAAATATATAAATCCAGAAAATGGCCAATCTCTTAAGAGTTTATGAACAACCTAATTTCATGAGCTATCATCAACAATTATCTGAGAATTATTCAGAATATTAAATTGCAATTATCTATACGACTAATGATGAGGTCTCAAAATGCTACACTTTTCTTCAGAGGATTCAAAATAAACAAATGAGTGTGCTCTACAGCTCTCTTGACCACACAGCCAAGGTCATTGATTGCTGTAGTGACGTTATTCACATCCAGTAAATACTGCATTTCCAAAAGGAATAGAATTTTGCCTTACAGTTTTTTTCAGATTGGGCAATGGATGATATTCCCAGGAGGGCTTTGTTTTGGCAGCACAAGTAAGGGATGAATTGAAGTTTATCTAAATGCTCAATAGTCTAAGAAATGGAAAGTAGACAGAGGATAGCTATATAGTATAGAATTCTAGCAAGGTTTTAAATTCCTAAATAATAGTTTTCAAAACTACAGAAACTTTTGCCCTGAAAGAATAGATAGAATTTACTATATTATTCCATAAGACTACATTTTAGCCCTCTAAAGGTCCAATTTTTATAACTATTTGGTATATTGGAAATGGGCAAATAACTCAGTCTTAATGTATAGGTTCAATGTTAAATAATTATTTGGATACCTCATAACAATCTTTTGCTAATGGAGTAAGTTTTCAATTAAAATCTACACCATTCCATAAAGCATGTGGAATGACAGGTTATTAAACTAATTTTTAATAGAAATAACAATACATTTATGTAGTAAAAATATCCAATAGGAAAAAGGCAATCAGATAAGAAATGTCTTCCTCCCATCTCAGTAACCCACTACCTGTCTTCTGCAGCCTCCCCACCTTCCTCTCTCCCCACTCACCCATAAGCAATTAATAGTTTTTGTATAGTCTACTGGAAATATCCTCTGGATATACAGGTGTATATGTTATCTATCCATAGACCGATCCCCTTTTTAGCACACATATGAATACATCATAACCTATTACACTGTTTAATTTTGGTTTTGATTAATATATCTTGAATATTGCTTCACATTAATAAATAAAGAACGATTTTTTTCTTTTTCATGGTGGAAGCATGGTGTTCCATTGTATGAATGAGACCTAATTGTAGAAATAGCCTTTTCCTAAACATTATATAGGTTTGGTTAGAAACTATACTGGCTTTTGAAGGCTCAAGAGTAGAAAATCCACTTGCTTTTCAAGTCAGTCTCAATTCCATTTCACTTCCTGAATAATTTTATAGATAAGAGAAGAGTCTTCTCCCCCCTAAAAGGGTAAGGGTCTCAGAGATACTCTGTTCCACCTTGGGGAGTTTTAATCTGTTTCTTTCTTTCTTTCTTCTTTCCTTCCTTCCTTCCTTCCTCCCTTCCTTCCATCCTTTCTTCCTTCCTTCCCTCCCTCCCTCCTTCCTTCCTTCCTTCCTTCCTTTTGCCTTTCTCTTTCTCTCTCTCCCTCCCTCCCTTCCTTCTTCCTTTCTTTCCTTCTTTCTTTTTTGATGAAGAAGATTCACCCTGAGCTAACATCCGCTCCCAGCCTTCCTCTTTTTGGACATGAGCTGCCACAGTATGACTGCTGACACACAAGCGGCATAGGTCCATGCCAGGGAACCGAACCCTGGCCACCAAGGCAGAGCGCACTGAACTTAACCGCCGGGTCGCCAGGGCTGGTCCATAGGGAGGTTTAATCTTAAGAATACAGACTCTCAAAACATTTAGATCTTTGATATGTTAAATTGAAAAAGTCAGTGTAATTACAGATGGATATTTTCTCCCTCTTTACACTTAATCTGAACCTTCAAATGTTTTAGATTGAACATATATTAATTGGACAATTAGTTTTTGTAAACTTAATAATCTAAAGAACTTTAAGAGGATTGCAAGGTCAGGGAGAATTCTTGGTCAGAGGAAGTTTGTGCATCTGATTGCTCACAGGACTCATAGATACCGTCTGCAGGCTTCTGCCCGTTGCTTAATTGACTGGGATTCTTGAGTCAGGAAGTGAATTCCTGAGATAAGTAGTCTGTGGGAATTCTGTGTGTCCTTCTCAGATTCTTTTTTGAAGACCATCAGCAGAAATTATTTACCATTATGGAAGTTAGGCAGAGAATTGATCTCAGAAGTTTACTCAGTTCCTATGCTTGTATGTCATGAATCCACAAAGTCAATACCTACTCTCAGAGCTCACAAACCAGGGTAAATAGGCGAGTGTGGAGTCCTGCTCTTCCCCGTCACCTCTCAGAAGGCCCACAGAGTGCCTTCCAGAGATCCCAGCTCCTCAAGGACGGCTCGGACTAGGACCCAGCCCACTCCTCTAATTGAATAAAACTGGGAATCTTTGTGGGACTGTGTATTTCTCTGACAATATTTATCTACTGCAGTTTCCCTCTTGACTCTGACAGTTAATAATTTAACAGCATTTTACTGAAAATATTACTAAAACTTGATAGCGTGGGCCTCTATTTTGAAGGATTACAGAAGAGAAAAAGAATTTCGTGTGTCTGCAAGCAAACTTCATTTGAAAGGAAAGAATACGTCTAACCAGATCATGGATTCAGTGTAGCTGGGACCGGAAGTGTGTCCCCTTCCCAATGATACAGACTTCCATATACTCCATGTTGATCCTGGCCATCAGACAAGATTCAGCCTGAGTTTCCTTCCCTAAGAGTCTATTGTATGTCATTTCTCCTAGACTCCATTGCTTTTCTATCCGGCAGCGAAGCTACTAATTTCAAAGCTGAGGACTTTAGCCCGTTCCCTAGTCTGGATCCTGTCTCCATATTCCTGTCCACGGTTCTTCTATGTATAGAAAGTTCTCATAATGTCCGGCACTTCATCTAGAATTCTGTGCTGCACTACCCCACCCACTAAGCTAAGCCACTTGCTATCAATGATCACATTATGTTCATGGGAACTGCTGTGCCCATTAGGCACCATGCATTGGGTGGCCTCTGCGGAGGGCAGTTTTCTGAGGCAGGATCTGTAGCTAAATTGGTTTGTTTTGGTCTTTCCCTGCCTTTAATCTTTCACTGGAGCTTGGCTACTCCTTTCTTAACACCTTGCTTTATCCCAGATGTAGAATGTCTCATTCCTGAATCTATCTGAGTTACCAAATTTATATTTGAGGAAATTCTTCGTAACAACTAAATCTTCCTTTCCTGGCCATCAGTCGTACCCTAGGCCGGCAGTATTCCAGTTGATAAAGCCGTGTTCTCAAGAATGCTATTCTCAATCCCCTAAGACAAGACTGTCTGCCTTTACTATTTCTGTTATAATACCTCCTATTTATGCTAATCAGCACTTATCACATGATATTGTAATTGACTGTCAAAAATTGTGTCCTTTTCACCATTGTAGCCCAGTGTCTAGCATGTTGCTTGACATGCAAAAGTGCTCAGTAAAAATTCAAGAAATGAGTAAGTGAATGAAAGTCAGAGCCAAAAGAGAAAGAACAATCACAGAGAGGAATATGTGAACAAACAGAGAGGAACAGAGATGTGGCATAACCACCACAGATAGTTTCTCCAAAAGTATGTTTGTATTAGAAGTTAGTCTGACACATAACCATGAGTAAGCCTTGTACAAATCTGCCCATATATGGTAATATGATGGATTTGAGATGGATTTTGAACCAGAAAATGGGATAATTTTTGAGAGAAAATGTGTTACAAAGAACAGTTGGAGAATGAATATAAATGCACTTTGTCACAGATTGCTTCAAAGGCATTAACATGCAAGATGGCAAAATGATATTTAAAGAATATACAATCCTATGTGCTTTGTACACACAAGGCACATGTGTGTTTCTTTTTGAAATATAACTTTAATTTAAAAAGTATGATATAATGTTAACTGAAAAACAATGCTGCAAAAATGTCTAAATGATTCAAATACTACTATTACAACAAAAAATGTGTTCAGTGAAGTAAGAGGGAAACATCTCAAAATATTAACAGAGTTATGTTTGGTGAAAGAATTATGGGGGACATTTTTAATGCTATTTAATATTTTCCAAAATTGTATTTAATAAGCATATATTGCCTTAATCATTTACAAAGTTTCCATCCTTTTCTTGCATAGATTGATTTAGTGAACAAAAGAATGTAGCTCCCATAGCAACTGGACAGGTTGCAAATCTCTTCTTGAGTAAACATAACTTAGCCATTGACTCTTTTCAACACAACAGGTCAGTGAAACTCTATATTAAAAGAATTGTTAATGTCAAAACAAAACATATCATTACATCCTTAAGATGAGCACTAATTATAATTACAAAAAAAAAATTTAATGCTTTAAGATAACTGCAGGCAGAGACCTGAATTTTCTCATTTCTCTATAACAGGTGTCTCCGAGAAGGTAGGGCACCCAAGCGTGTTGAATAAGAATCCTCATCTATCCTTTTCCATATACAAATGTGCAGTCATACATACATACACATAAACACATAACATGGCCAAACATACTGTTAATGTCACAGATGAGTCCAGAGCTCATTTTGAAAAAAGAGAAAGTATATAAGTGGGGTTTATTTGAGCAAACTATAGAAGTTCCATACTCATATTCTGAGTAGGGGTCAGATGGAAGACCAAACACTGTATCTATAAGCATATTTGTATGCAAATGTGGATAGACAGATAGATAATAAGATAGATCTCTGCCTTCTAGGATCTAAATATAGAATCAAATATATCAGAATAAATACTGCTCTGCTTTTGTTAAAAAATATGAAGGTCACTGAGATTTTTGGTACTATCACAACTTTTACATTGTTCCCATTTTATTTTTAAAAATTGAGTTATAGAAGAGTTATAGAAGATTTAAACTAAAGTTCTAATTATTTATATAAAAGAAATAGCTAACAGCTCTGGTCATAATATCATAACTAAAATCACAGATAATATCATTTCGGGCAAATATCAACTGAAAGATAGTCCAACATCTATTAATAGAATTTTGCTCACCAGTAAAATTCCTAGGACATCAATTACTAGAACATCCTTCCTTTTAATTAGTGTTTAAATTGTCAAATTTCCTTTATGACCATTCATTTGCAAAAAAAATCTTGAACTATAATAGCTTCTGTAATGCGTTCTCTGGTTTCAATAATTAAATTTCAAATCCACAAAAATTAATTGGGTTTTATAAGGGAACATTATAGAAGTTAATGTTTTTAAAACTTACAGAAGAAATAATGTAATGATGTTAAAATTTATCTTTGAGATTTAATTACAAAATACATGAATATCTGAATATCATAATAAATCCATAGAAAAATCAGAATTTACTTTCAGCTATATAGTAAATATGAATTTTATTAAATCACTTTTATAAAACATTTTGACAACTGACTAAAAATAACAAATTAACTCCCAAGTTTTAGTTTCTTAACATCATAGCAGTTTGTTTCTTGCTCGTGTACTGGTCTGATTCTAGGGTTTATCTGGTCTGATTCTAGGGTTTATCATTTCCACGTAGGTGACTTTCCTCCACCTAGTAATTCAAGGACCCAGGGTTCTTCCACTTTATGTCTCTTCGCCTTGTAAGGTCAGAGTTTGTCTATATATACTTGGCAAATGGGGAGAAAAGAGCATAGGGAAGTACACCTACTTTGTAAATATCTTGGCCTACAAGTGATACACACCACTGCGGCTCACATTCCACGAACAAGAGCTAGCTCACAGCCCACCAAGTTGCAAGAGGAGCCAGGGAACGTAACCCCTATCTGGGGAGCCACTTCCCAGCCAAAACTCAATACCATAGAAGGAAAGCACACATGTTTGCGAACATATCATCAAATCTACCTCCCTAGCAATGATAATAACAATCTTTTATTAACAATTGCTTACTTTGTGCCAGACGTGTTTGATGTGCTCAATATATATATATGTTTAAATATATATAATTTAAAATATATCACTTAAAATATATATATATGTATAATATGACAAGTCCATGGGGTAGGAAATCTTCTCATACCTGTTCTATGCATAAGGAAACAGGTGCAAAGAGGGTTTCAGAGTATTTTTTACAAAAGATTTTCTTATGATAGAAATTGAATCTTAGCCTAGTTTTTCAAAAGAAATAGTTAAGTTCATTTATACACAATATTAAAATGGGATGACTATATAAATATAGATCAAAGTATCAAGATTTTATTTAAAAATACGTGTAATATTGGATGTATCATGAACAACATCTCGTGCTTGTTTTAAATCAATTTCATTTTTAAAATTTTCACGTGTGAAATTATTTCTTTATTAGTAAATGCTTTCAAACACTGCTTTTAACTTACAAATACTAGAAATTCGATCGCTATATCATATGTTTCTATCGTGTAAAAAGATAATTATTGAAAAGAATGAAAAGTCAATTTGCTCTACAGGCCAGTACTTCTGATTTAATCATTTTAACCTAAGGACTTTAATATTTCCATCACTCTACTTTAGATTTGATTTAGGATTTAGGATTTAGATTTAGGAAAGGGTTTGCTTTCTACATGATGATTGAGGAGCCTGTTTTAGGCCATTAAAAAAAATTCTTTTGGAATGACTGTAAATTTGCAAAACTGCCAAAGTTATATTTTTTAACAGACTGGTTAGAGGATACTTAAGAGAACACGCTCATATTAAAAATATGAAATCATCATTTCTTTTTTCCATTTCTACACATTGTCATCTTTCATTTCATAATTGGTCTTAGGCAAATAATTACACATCGATGTTTATAATCTTTGTAATTTTATAGTGCATGGAATCCATTAGGTTTGCATCTGAGTGTATTCTACAGAGAACACAACCCATAGGGGCTTAACCAGATAGGTTGTTCATTTTTCTCATACAGCAAGTTGTCTGATGATAGCAGTCCAGGCTGTCAAAGCAGCATCATGATGTCATCAAGTCCTCAGGCTCCTATCTTTCTGTCCCCACCATGGTAGACACAGTCTTTTATCCTCATGATTACAAGACTGATCTTAGACCTCTAGTCATTATCTCTGTATTCCAGGCAGAAAGCAGGGGGAAATGCAAATGGCAAAAATGCTTTATCTCAGCAAGAGTTTGCCTTTTTATTTAGGAAGGAACATCTCCCCCAGGGTCTTCTCCGCCATCTCACTGTCCAGGACTGGGTCACATAGCCACTTGAAGCCACAGAGCAGTCTGTTTTTAGCTGCACACATTATTAACTGAAACAAAAGTCTGAGTTCTCTAAGGAAGAAGGGTTCAACTAGTAGTAGGGTATCTTGTTTTTTAAGAAGCACATTTAACATTTTGACAGTTTCTTCTTAAACTTTATATTCAACGTTAGGACAAAAGCCTGCAGCCAAATCTTCCTGAGTGAGAATAGTTTATTCTCTTAAGATCTTCTAGGTATTCGCAGATAGATTATAAATTTGTCCTTTAATATATGGTTTTCAGAAATAATTTTGTCGCCATTTTTTAAACTTTTCTGAAAAAACTAATTTAACTCAGCGCTTAGATCTCATGAAAACTTAATTTTGATTTCTGAATAGGTTATTATATCAGTCTTGAGATGAGTTTTATTGCTTTGAATAGTATTTTCAATTTTTATCAAAATGTTTGGTGTGTTATATATCTTAGGCTGCATGTGTTGCAGAACCTTCCGTGTTATGACGGCTGACATTCAACGCCTTTTCCTAATCGGGTGGCTTTGGGAGTCCTCTCTGGATTCTAGAGGGAGAGTAAGACGAGAAAAGAAGGAAGCAGCCTAGGGAGGACTGGTAGCAATTCTACAAGCTAAAGAGAAGTTGTTCTATGTGCTCATTCTAGAAATCCAGATATTATCCTAGCAGATTCTAAGACTAGTTCTAAGACGTAAATAACCCCTTGGTGTACAGTAAGAGGACAAGGCGCTGCTTCAGAGTCCTCCGTCTTAAACAGGCAGCTTAAGCTGGTACTGAGGCAGTTGTCTGCCAATAACTTTTCTTGCAGAACTTAGCCTGGGGAAACATTTAACTTCATAAGCCTTTGGGTTGTTTTCCCATGTTGTTGAAAGGGTGAAAAACAGAAAGCTTCATGGCTTGGTCTTGGGTTATTTGCCCAAACTAGGAATTGTGGCATTAAACTCAATCCCCTTTTGACTTAACTTCCTCATCTCTGACTCTTGTTTCTCTAAATTGGGGTTTACCGATCTCTGAATGTCACAGCATGACCAGTAAAATACGGAACAGGTTTACTGCGGAAAGACTGAAGACTGGATTCACATTTTCTAGATGTAGAAACATGAAGGGGGATGCCATCAAAGTGTGTCGTAAAATACTTTTCCAACATGATTTAAAATGTGGGGTTTTTTACTTTCAAGCAATTTCAAAGAAAGTTAAAGTAAATCGAAATAAAGCAACTAGAAAAAAAGTTACCTTAGAACAAGAACTGAGAAGGAAATATTTTTTGAGTTCTACCTTGGATAAGGCTGGGTAACTTTACTTGAAAATTCTACTTTATATTGAGTTAAAGGATCAACTAGTGAGGAAAAATTGAATTTGTTTAAAATTGAGTTCACTTACTAAGTAAGTTCATATGAAATTTTTTTGTATGATTCTCTTTATTTATTGCTTAGGAGGTCAGGATAATAGGGTCCAATCATGGTTGCACTGTGCAGTATGGTAGCCATTACCCATATGGCATTTAAATTTGAATTTTAATTCATTAAAATCAATTAACTTGAAAAATTAAGGAAAAGATTAAAATTAATGAAAATATGCTCAACATCATTAATCATGAGAAAAATGCAAATAAAAACCACAATGAGCTATCAATTCACACTCATTAGAATGATTATAATCAAAAAGACAAGAAATAACAAGTGTTGGTGAGGATGTGAAGAAAAGGGAGCCCATGTACACTGTTGCTGGGAATGCAAATTGGGCAGCGAGTGTGGAAAACAGTATGGATGTTCCTCAAAAAATTAAAAATAGAATTACTATATCATCCAGCAATTCCACTTCTGGGTATTTATCCAAAGAAAATGAAAACACTAACTTGAAAAGATATCTGCACCCCCATGATCACTGCAGCATTATTTACAATAGTCAAGACATGGAAACAACCTAAGTCTCCATAAATGGATGAATGGATGAAGAAATTGTGGTACGTATATACGGTGGGATAGTATTCAGCCCTAAAAAATAAGGAAATCTGCCATTTGTGACAACATGGATGGACCTCGAGGGCATTATGCTAAGTGAAATAAATCAGACAAAGAAAGACAAATACTGTATGATGGTTCTTATAAATAGAATCTATTTTTAAAAAGTCATATCATAGATACAGAGAACAGATTGGTAGTTGCCAGAGGTGGGGGATGGGAAGTAGGAGAAATGGGTGAAGTGGATCAAAAAAATAAATTCAATTGAATTAAGTAAAATTTAAAACATGGGTCCTTGGTAGCACTAGCCATCTTTCAAGTGTTCAATAGGCACATATGGCATGTGGCTACCTTACTGAACAGCCAAGAGAGATCATTTCCATCTCTGCTGAAAGTCCAGTTGGACTGGGGTAGTGAAAAGAGCATGGGCTCTAAATTTAGACAAACCTCAGTTTATATCTTCAGCTATACGACTTACTTACAAGCTACTTTATTTATCCAAAGCTCAATTTTGATTTTTAACATAGAGATAATGTTTTCTGCTTCTTGCCATTGTTAGGGTTAAGTGTAGTGTCTTGGGTCAGGAAAGCCCAGTTCAGGGGAGGCAATACTGTGAGAGAGTTTGAAGCACGGGCTCTGGAGTCAGAAAGGCCTGTGTCTGAATCCAAGTTCTACTGTTGACTCACTGTTTGATTTGGGCACATTGTTTAATTTTCTAAGGATCGTTTCCTTGAAGTCCGGTTAATAGCACTTACCTCATAGGATTGTTGCAAGAATTATCTGAAAAAATACAATACTTTGCATAGTGCATGGTACCTACCAATATTCAAAAAATGCAGGTTAATAGGTGTTCAAAATGTTGGCTACCTATCATACCCAAGACAAATTTGTATGCTACGATGAACTTCCATAAATTCTATAAACCAAAATATAGAAATGATAAAATGTTGCCAAATATGTAAGTAATAGTCACTACTGTTATTGAGTGAGATATTTCATTAATTCAATTTAGCTGTTACTAAAATAAGGGGTTTTTTCCTCAACATTTTACTGATCATCAATGTTTTAAATAGTGCTTTTTCTTTCATAAATTATCTTTTACCTAAGTGAGAAGAAATTAATGAGTAACTGTTAAAAGTTGATGTTAAAACAAACTCAATAGAGTAGGATTTCTTTGCTGTAATTTCACTTTTAAGTAAATAAACTTTCCTCTTGCCGTATACTAAGGTATCCTAACAGATAATGGACTGTTTTCCCACCACATCTCAATTTTGAAAGATGACATTCACTCTAGGTTTCATGACCACAAGAGTTAAATTTTGAAATGGCCAAGGCTGGAATTATTTTATTTTTAGACACTTTCACGCATGCACATTAAGTTTACTCCACAGAAAGGCCTTCAATGGGTCTAAGCTCTATTTGGAAAAGCCTTGAAAGTTAATAGGAAAGATTTCCACGCAGTGGTTGGTTTGTGGTTTTACCACCATGATTTTTACGTGTGAGAGTCTTTAAAGATGGTAGTTAAATTTTATAATATATACTTTCATATTTTCATTTTAATCTATAAATCTTTTATACTGTTGCACTTTATTAACCATGCTGAGCTGTGTGTATATGTGCGCATATGGCTTGGAGCAATGAACTATATAAAAGAAATTTAAGGTAAAAAAAAAAAAGTGAATATCTGCTTAGTAAAAAATCTTAACACTTACATGGTTTATGTAGAAAGAATATTTAAAATGGAAGATAAAACTTGCTTTAACATATAGAAGAGTCTTATTAGAAAATATGTGCAAAGCACATGTATAATTATTAAAAATACTATTTAAAAACTTAAATTTAGTGTTTTTTGCAGAAAAGAAAAAAAACGTCTGTAGTGTTGGGTTAGCAATTCAAAATTATAGTTTCTAGGCTGACTACTATGGAAACAACTACAACCAATATTATGGTAAGTTGTCTTAGCTTAAAGTGCCAAGAACACCGGTGTTTAACCTCCCCAGGAAACAGTTGAGATATTTCCCGAGAAGAAAGGTAACTGCTGCAGTAAAAGCCAACTTAAAGTTTTCCAGGGCTGCTAGTTTAGTATTTACGGTATGTATTGTTAATTTCGGTACACTTCATCTTTCTCCAGTCTATAACCAGTTTATGAATTGCCTGCCATCTTCACGTATAGAAAAGCACAATTTTTAACAAGTGTTTGTACTCTTCATTCCTAGTTCATAATTTTAAAGCCTGCTCTTACCACTTTGTCAGTTTTGGAGAAAATGAAGTCCTCTTAAAAGGCAAAGGAGGAAGACCATAAAATCTTTTTTTTTGGCTGCCTTTTCAAAAAAAGATATGGAAAAACTCTGAAAGAAAGTATAAAATATGTGAGAAAATATCTACCCTTCCTAGTCTAAAGATACATAGAAAAAAAGAGAAGGAACGAAGCAATTCATTAAATATATCTATTGAATATCCTTTGTGTCCAAAGCCCCGGTGTTAGTCCCCATAGTCTTACATAATGATAAGTAGGAAAGAGTCTAAATATAAAAGGACAGTCTAGAAAAAGAAAGTAGAACTTGTGCTTAAAGGACAATAAGCTATAAGGGCAACGTATTACAAAGTCCTGGGGGTGGCAAACATACAGCATGTACTAGGCACACAAAATATTTCAGTTTGGTTGGAAAATAAGATATGAAAAAGAGAATGTATAAAATTAATTGAGAAAATGTTCATTGAGTCAAGATTAGAGACAATCTGCCTTCTAGATACCATATTGAATAGACAGCTGGGAATCCTAAAATCATTTTGATCATAGGAGCAATGTCAACAGTGTTTTTGGAAGACTATAAGACAGATTGAGGAAAGAAGAGATTAGATGTAGAAGCCAGTTGGGTGATTTTGTAACAGCCTAGAGATGGAATGGGGTGGCCCTGCACCAGGAAAGAGCAGTAAGCCATGACGTTGAGCAGGTTTATGGGAAGCATGCTCTCAAGGTAAAATCAACGACGCCTGGCAAACAGATAGGTGTAGACAGCAAGAGAGAACGAGAAAGCCAAGGAAGCTGGAACATTTGGGCCTGGGGCATAGGAGGTGAGGGTAACACCAACAGAATTAGAGAACTCAGAAATGTAAGCATTGTGGGGTGAAGTGATGTGTCAAAATGATGAGTTTAATTATTACTCATAGTTTTAATAAGTACTTATTGGTATCCTATTATGTGCCAAAAACCAAGCTAAATGCTGGGGATAAAATGCTGGGGAAAACCAGATAGATTAACGGCCTATTGAAGAGACAACTGGGCTGTTGGATATTTCAAACGAATGTAAATTTAAAGTACAACAAATGTTACAAGCACCATGAAGGGGAGATAGTTACACTTGTGGCTACAGCCAAAGGAGTGCTGGCGGTGCTTCTGGGGAGTGCCTCTCCCACTGAAATGACTCAGTTTGAAATCTGAGGCTAGCTGGTGGGAGTCAAATAGAAGAAGAGAGCAGCAAAGGGCCTTCCAAGCCACAGTAAGTATGTGTGTGTGTGTTGTAAACACAACCACCATGACTGTTACAGCACCTTGTGGAGAGCAAGAGGATGGCATGTGAGAAATGGAAAGAAGGACATGTCACTGAAGTAGAGACAGTGAGAGCATGGGAGGCGTAATCTCGGACAAGAAGGTCAAGAAAGAGTTAAACCATGCTGATCTTTGTAGTTTATGTTGAAGGATCTTTCACCTAAGAGCAATAGGATGACATTGAAAATGTTTAAGCGTGAAAATACCATAATCAAAGGATGGAGTGGTAACACAGACGAGCATGGTGGTAGTAGACAGGGGAGAAGTGAATCCGTTTAAGAACAATTTCAGAGGTAAAAAGAGTAGAACTTTATGATGCTTTGGAAGTTGCACGTTAGGGAGAAGGAGGCTCAAGGTGACTTCTATATTTTTGTGTTACCCAGTGGGATGAATGAAATGGGGATCATGGTGAAAGGTCTAGATATGAGGAGGAAACAATGAGCTGAGTTTTGGACATATGCAATTTAAGGCACCAGGATGATTTCCAAATAGATATATCCATAGCTCTTAAGATTGAAGAATAGATGTTCCTGAAGTAGGTGAAAATGGAGATAAAGACTTGAAAGTCACTGGCAAGGAAGCCATAGTTGAAGCCATTAGAATGGATGAAATCCTAAAGTAGAATACAGAATGAAATGAGGGAGACCAAAGATAGAACTTTAAGGCATATCCACATGGGTAAACATCCTTGGGAAGGTGGCAGGGAAAGAGTAGTCACAGAGATAACAGTAGAATCCAAGTAATGAAACAGGGGAGTTTCACGAAGACATAATTGCCCACGTTGTTCATGTATAATCCCCATTATTTATTTAACGATATGAACAGCATCAAAATGTGCAAACATTGCCTTTGGTTGTCTTCTGGATACCCTTTCCCCCATCACTCCAACACACACACACATACACACACACACCTGTTCACCTTCCAGGTTAAGCAATCATGAGTGAATGGTTACAAAAGCTACTCTTTATATTCCTCAATAACAGTTCTGCATTCAGACCAACAGATTCTTGGTATAATTCCACTGAGATCTAAAAAAAATTAGAAGTAAGTGAAAAATTATCTCTAGATTTAAGTACCTAGAAACTATAGCTATTGTTTGAGCTTAACATGTTGAGATAGTGTGGCATAGGGCCAGTTTACCAACAATGGACAGTGTCAGCGTGTGGCAACAAAGAAACGGGCTAACACGAAAACTATAAAAGGATTCTTGCTGCTTGTTCTTGCCCTTGGAATGCTCCTTCCTTCCTTTCCTGTTTTGTTGCTGCCATAGGATGTCAGCTCAAATTTACTGTCATTGTTGTCATTGGGCCAATGAATATCATGAAATGTAGTAGGCACTTAACCTTGTGTGAGTTCGCGAGCAAAGCAGTCTGAAGTCTGACTCGTCTAAGGAGGTTACAGGTTGACTCAATGATCTTGGAATATGAATGCTACAGTAAGGTGTTTCTTTTTTTCCCCAAGTGAAATATGCCCTTCAGAATTGCTTTGCATCTCATACAAAAGTTATGGCTTTTAAGAAGTACAATCTGCTTTCTCACACATTTTCAAAACTGGTCTACAGATTTAGGTAGCATCCTGAAATTTCATAAGCATTTCCCTAAACACAAAGACCTATTTTCACGGGAAATAAGCCTGAGGCAGGATTTTTTAACTTCAGCACTATTGCATTTTGGGGCAGGTCATTCTTTGTTGTGGGGGGTTGTTCTGCGCATTGTAGGATATTGAGCAACATCCTTGGCTTCTGTCCTCTAGATGTCAGTGGTACCCCTCCCCCAAGTTGTGATAATCAAAACTATCTCCAGACAGTGCCAGAAGTCCCCTGGGGGGCAAAATAACTCCAGGCTGAGAATACTGGCCTGAGAGAAGTGCCTTAATGTAAAGTAAAAACAAATCGAATTTGTAAAATATATGCTACGGAAACGTGATTTAAATTTCCCGTTGTCTTTCTGTCATTATGTGGTTTAATTGCACCCAAAGAACAAATAGAAACTTTTAAATAGTAAAACCAACTATCTGTAGCAATAATTTCTTCATCTTTCTTGTTCTAATGAAAAATTAGGTAGACACTCTGAGGTGGTATTGTTTTTTCCATAGTGTGTTGAATTTTACATACCAATTTCATTCATTCACTCATCCATCCACTCATTCATTATTTACCAAGCTCTCTCTATGCTCCAGTCATTAGGTGTCAGGAAAAAAACAATGAGTAGGACAAGCAAGTTGGCTGCCGTTCTCACAGAGTCTAAAGCTAAGTGAGGGACAACATAGTGCACAAATAAGATGCTATGAAGCAGAGAATCAAAACAGTTTGATGTAATTGAGCAGGAATAGCAACCTATGTTGGCCTGTTTTCTTGCAAATAAAGTTTTATTGGAACACAGCCACACTCCTTTATTTACCTGTTGTCTATGGCAGCTTTCCTGTTGCAACACCAGTCAATTAGCTGTAACAGAGAACATATGGCCTGCAAAGCCTAAAATATTTGCTATTTGGTCCTGTACAGAAAAAAATTTGTAGGCTCCTGAAATAGAGTGAGGCTGGGTGGCCATTTTTGATTGAACAATTGGAGAACAATTGTGATATTGACATTTATAATAAATACATATTTGGTCTTCAGCCACCTTGTCCTGGCACACAGCTCTTAAAACTCTTGGAATTTCCTAAATGAAAAGAGCAATAAAGGTGTCTTTTGTTATTCATAACAAGTCCCTTTCAACCACACCATATTCATGTAAATGAGAAGACTTTTGAAAAGCCCCTAAGGATGGGGGCAGGTTGCAAGGGGAACAAACCAAGTGATCAGAGGGTGGGAGCTTTCAGCGCCCCCACACCCCCTCTCACCTCCAAGATGGGGAGAGGGGCTGGAGATGACTTAGTCACCAATGGCCAATGATTTAATCAATCACGCCCATTTCATGAATCTTCCATTAAAAACTCAAAAAGGATGGAGTTCAGAGAACACCAGGTTGGCGAACAAGTTTTGTGCACCCAAGGCTCCAAAGGGACGGAAGCTCCTGTGCTCAGAACCCTTCCCAACCTTGCCCACCCTATCTCTTCATCTGACTGTTCATTCATATCCTTTAATATCCTTTGCATTAATAAATGAGAAATCTAGTAAGTGAACTGTTTTCCTGAGTTCTGTGAGCTGCTCTAGTTAATTAACTAAATCCAAGGATGGGGTTGTGGGAACCTTCGATTTCTAGCCAGTCAGTCAGAAGCACAGGTGACAACCTAGACTTGCAATTGGTGTCTGTAGTTGGGGCTGGGTGGGGCAGTCTCATGGGACTGAGCCTCTAACCTCTAGGATCTGATGCTAACTCAAGGTATATAGTGTCAGAACTGAATGAATTTAGGACACCGAATTGGTGCCCATCAGGGTTGGTAAGCTGCTTGATGTGGGGAAAAACTCTGACACACTTAGAGTACAGCAGTTTTGAATGAATAGTAGAGAAATAACAGGAGAGTTTTTCCTAGACAACCACATTTTGCACAGATGACATTTAAACTTATAGCTGACTAGAAGAAATCAGTCTTGAGAAGATGAAAGGGAAGAGTAAGCAAAAGGAGAGACTGGGAGAAAATCCCTGAGACAAGAATGAGCTGGTGTGAGTGAGGGACTGGAATGGTCAGAGATGAGATCTGGAAGATAATAGGGGCCAGGTCAAGTAGGGTCTTGTAGCTAATACTAGAGATGAGGGCTTTTACTGCAAGTGAGATGGGAAGCTGTGTGAGATGTGAGGATTTTTGTGATGTGAGCTAAGTTACATTTTAATGGGATACTCTGGCTGTTCTGCCAAGAATAGGATCTAGGAAGGCATGGGAGATCAATTAGGATGCTCATAGTCAAGCCAAGAGACAATGGTTTCTTGGGCTGGGCTGTTAATAGTAGAGACAGAGAGCATGGATAAATTTGGGATAAGTTTTGAAAGTAGAATTTACGTAACTTGCCAATAATGTGGATTTGAAGGATGAAGAAACAGCATCAAGAATAATTTCTAGATTTTTGTCTTAAGTATTTGCATGAGTTACAATGCTCTTTACAATATGGGGGCATAGGGAAGAAGTGGGTTTGAGAGTCTGTGATATCACAAGCTCTGTTTTGGGTCTATGAAAGTTTCATGTGGAAATATCAAATAGATATTTAGAAATAGGAATCTGATGTTGCAGGGAGAGGTCAGAGTTGGAGATAGGTATTTAAACTGCATATAGAGATGGTATTTAAGGCCATGAGAGTGGATGAGGTCATTTAGAGAGATGTTGACAATGGAGAAGGGCAAGAGGTGAATATAGGGTAGAGCGCTAGTCACTTCCACATTTAGAGATCCATTACAATAGGAAGATGCAGCAGAAGACAAGGAGTGGCTGGTAAAGTAGAAATAAAGCTAGGGAAGTTATTGTCTTGGAATTGTCGTTGAATGAACAGAACACTCCATCATGTTGTGAGACCAGCTATTTATGTTTCCACTTTACAAGAAACTGAAGGTTAATGTGATTGGGTGACTAGTGAGAAGGCGGTAACCAGTAGAGTGAGGACTAAACTCAGATCATATTCAGCTTACATACAGAGCTTGTAACCAGGAGATACCCAAGATGCACACGAGGTCTTTGCCTGTCAGCATCTAGACCTCCCCACTCCATTCTCACTCTGTGTGGCTAGAGTGAGGGCCCCAGTTCAGCACTTCAGTCTTCTGGCTCCAGTAACTGTTTTGGGGATGGTTTAATGATACAAGCCAAGCTAATCAGATCCTTCCCTGGGAGTTTCTTCAAACTATTGGGAAAGAGAGACTCTTTTCAGAGGCATAAGAAGCTGCAAGAATGAGGAAAGGTTAGAACTGCAGGTGGCTAACTTGCTACCACATGGGGAGAGCCTGCTTACGAATAGGACCAAAGCAGGGTCAACAGACAAGTGTTCGAGCTCCTGGAAACCCAGCTGAGCCTGAGTCACAAGCACTGCTCCCCTCACCCACATCCCTTGTTCTTTTGTTTAAACTGCTTTGAATTGGGTTTTTACCACTTGAAACCCCCAAATTTCTAGTACAATGCTTTTTCTTGTTTACTTTGTATACCAGCATATCTTCATTTGTACATAAAAGATGCTCAATAAATATTCATTAAGTAAAATTGAAATGGTGTTTAATGATGACATCTTGATTTAAAATGAAGCAATCAGCTTAGCTATTTAACATAGACCCATTAAAGGATTTTAAAAGCTTTTCTTCTTTCTCAAAAACACTGAGTTATGTGAGAAAAATAGCTTCAACCATAATTGTTGATCTATTCAAAATATCAACACTTTGAGAAAAGAATAATTTAGTTTATTTATTTATTTTTTTTAATTTAAGACCACTCTCTTTCTTCCCCCCTCCCTTTGGTTTTCACAGTTTGGTGGATAGACAAACAAATATTTTGAGGAAATGTTCTCAGACAGTTTCATTTGCCTTTCCATCTAGTCTTTAAAATACTATCACATTTACCTTCTTTCTTACATGTGCTACCCCTTGACATCCAACTTGGTAACCTATTCTTCACCATGAGTGTTTAGTATAATGCTTTTTGTACCCCTAAATTGCAAATAAACTTTTAAACTTATGAAAGAAAATATAAGTTAAAGTTATTATGACTATTGTTTTAATCAGTGTTTCCATTGTTATTACACCCCGTTGTTCTCCTGAAAATTCTGCTTCTGTAAGTCTGTATTGATATATTTTGTGAGTGAAGATGATTAGAAGTATGGGTCCTCCACTGTGTGGGGGATGGAATAGGATTTTCAAGTACTCCTCATTTTATTAGGATCAGAATGAAAAACCTGACTTCTGTATCCAACTGTTAAATAGTGGCCATCATCTTGGTGCCACTGTCATGCCCTCTGAAATGACGGACACTGTTTCCTTTTTTATTCCCAGAGGGAAAGTGATCCGCTATTTGCTGGGATGATCTTAAGGACGGAAGTAGTGAAATTGTGGCACCCTATGGGGTCTTTATTTGTAAGCGCCCGTCTCCAGGGCCCATTAATCTTCTGATTCTACCTACCAGTCTCCATGCTTCCAACGTCTTTACATCAGAAACTATAAATGGATCTGGTTTCTGGCTGTAAACAGGGTGGGTTCCATTGAAGTCTAAAAGCCACCAACCTCTGCAGTTAACTTTAGTCCCTGCAGACCCCATTCCCTCCATGGCTATGTCCTTTTTGTTCCATCAAACGTTATTAATTCAAGCTCTATTTGCACTTTTCCTGGCCTAATCTGATCCAGCTTTTGTTTTTACATGTCAGGTTATTAATTAAATTTGCACTGATATAAAGCAGTTTCCTTCACTGTCAGTACCTTCCCCCAATGTTTTCATTATTTGGACAAGTTAGCATTTATTAAATGCTTATTTTCCCACATCGTGCTTTCATGACTATGCTTACCTCCTCTTCCATTTTTACTGTGGATTTTATGATACAAGCATCATTGAGGCCTCTTTGGAATGAATCCCATCCATTCCATTTCAGCCTTTGAGTAAACCTTTTTGTTTCTACAGTAATAAGCTTCTTTAATTAGTTAAGTATTACATATCAGAAGCTGCTATGTATGAAAAAACACAAATCTAAAATATACAGAATAAGAATATTCTCCTCAAATCCTGATTCAGCAGATCTCTTTAAGTACTGCATATGAAACTATTGTAAAATTTGTTCTTCTCTTGAATTCCTGTTTCTTATTAAAACTTAACCTTTGCTGACACCTCAAAAAAAAGTTGAGGCATTCCAATAGGCTACCCATTTCAAGCATTAGCTTAATGTCATCTGATGTCTTGTGTCATATAAATGTGGAATTTAATCAGTAAGAGAAATTTTCTGAAGTGGATTTGAAGGCTCTTCATTCGATCCTGGTAAAGAGGTCCTTTAAGGTAAACTTCAAAAACTTTCTTGGATTTGGGCCTGCGGTGTGGGTAATTGTCCCATCCATCGATAGCATTCGGGTGCTTGTGCATGTTTTAACTGACGAATGGTGAGAAAGGTACAATTAATAACTTTATTTAAGCAATCAACAAGATAGGTAAAAAATAGCTGAGTAGCATTTTGGATGAAATATACTTGAGCTTAAATAAATGAGCCAATAGACCACAACTAATGGCATAGAAGGCTGCCTTAATAAACTTACAATCTGTGAAACGACCAAGTTCAACTATGTTCTGTAATGAGACCATATCTGCAACAGTATTCATATCTGAACAACATATTTTTTTAAGATTTTATTTTCTTAGAGCAGTTTTAGTTTCACAGCAAGATTAAGAGGAAAATATAGAGATCTCTCGTAGACCCCGCGCCCGCATACATGGATAGCCTCTCCCGCTATCAACATCCCCCACCAGAGTGGTACATTTTTTACAATTGATAAACCTACATTGACACATCATGATCACCCAAAGTCCATCATTTACCGTAGGTGAATCTTGCATTTTAAGTGAGACAAATAAATCCAAGTATGGCCAAAGAAGAAATATCAAAAGGTGAAAGGATAGAAACCAAATAACTTAAGGACCAGTTTAAGAAACCTGGAAGGTTCAGGAGACTATTTGTTGTCATCTTAATATACTTTGAAGAGCTTGTAACCAAAAAGAAGATTGCGTTTTTCTCTATGGTTCCAAGTGGTAGACACGAGGTCACTGAGGTATCTCCGAGGATGTAGATTTTGGCCCTGTGTAAGGAAGAGTTTTCCTCCACATTCAGCAGTGCCTCAGTGCCAATGGAATCCCCTCTTAGTGTGCTTACCCAAAGGCTATTATATCACTGAGTGTGGTTGCGTATTTGGAATTGACGAGATTTCCTCTATCCTAAGATGTTTCTCTATCTATCAAACTGAGGATTTTTTAGCCAGATATTGTTAGATATTATGATATAGAAGAAGACAATGAACCTCCATGAAAAAGACCTCTTTATGACCTAATATAGCCTTCAGCCCAGGTGTACGAAATTGAGTTCATTCTAACCCCAGGTCTGTTCCCCTTCTTGACTTCTCTATTTTAATCAAATACATATATGTGGAGACAATTATGTTACTTTTTGCTTCTTTTTAAAATCATATTCAATTAGAGTCAAAGTCACGATCCTTCTTCTTCTTTAAAGTATGTCTAACATTCATCCCTTTAATTTCTTCCCACTGCCGGGGCTACCACACCATACCAGACCCTAAACTGTTCCAGCCCAAACAGGTCAACAGCCTCCTAACAAGAGCCCCTGCTGCTCATCTCCTCATTTCCGTATTTTCTTAGATGGTCCACCATACTAATAATAATGCCCCTCGAATACTGATTTTATTTTATCTTTACCCTCTTCAGTAAACTTTAGAATTCCCTTTTGACTACAGAATTAGTACATACTCCCAATTATATCATTTAAAACATCATATAGTTTGGTTTTTGTTATCTGTTGAATTTTGTCATTTTCAGTGTGAGCTTTCTGGCACAGGGGCTGATACTGTTTTTTCCCTTGGGCGCAGAGACAAGTATTTATTATGCTTCCTGTGTACCCTACGTTCCCCAACCTTTACCCCCATCTCCGAACTTCAGTTTCTTCTTTCAACCTCCCTGAAAGTCTAGCTTACTTTCTCCCTGGGGCATCCCTTACCTCTTTTGCCCAAGTTAAACACTCATTTCTTTTTTATTTTTATAGTAGGCATCGTAATTATGTATATATATATCAAATACTGATTGAATAAGCTAGTAGCAGCCAATTTACAGTATGTATAAGAGAAACTCCAGGTACATAATATAGTCCTGTTCATTTTCTACCAATAATATGGCTTAATTGTGCATATGTAATCTCAGTTCCACACTAACATTTATTTCCCGCGTTAGACTCTAAATAACATGTGGCAATCCTCTATCAATATCCACAGGTAGGAGGAAATGCTTCCATCAGGTGCATTATGGCTAAGAGGCAGAGGATAAGCTATCCACATTGAAATTTAGAAAAGAAACTTGCTTGAAAGCTGGATGAGCCATGGTAGCATCTCAAAGAGTTTGTTATTTTTAGCTCTGCCAAGAAATAGCTAATTTCATGCAAGAATTACCTTGCCCCTGACCCTGAGCAAAGCCTGTCTGGCTATTCTTTATATATGTTGATGCAACAGTAGAATTGCTCAGTGCTTTGAAAACCAAGTAAGGAAGAATATAAGAAAAAGAAAGACTTGTAGGTTGTGAATGGTTTTACTTTTTCTTTCTCTCTCTCTCTTTCTTTCTTTCTCTTTTGGCAAACTTATCTGTACCTGGAAAAAAAAAAAAAAGCCTGTCAAGAGATTTAGCAACTGGGAAGAATTGTAGTGGTTATTTTCCCCAAGAATTTTTATAAACTTTTTTTCTAATGCTCCTTTAGGAAACTGACTAACTTTAGCATGCGATGGTTAGGTCTCTCTCTCCTGCTGTTCACATTCAACTCAGACAATCCCCTCATTTATCCTTTTATGTATATTAAAAAAGAATCAATGTTCACAATTTTGATTGCCTTCTCAGCAATCTTCTGGTGACCTGTGAGAGTAAGATGGAAATTGAAAAGAGGTCATTTAGAGAGCAGGCACCAGGGAAGAAGACTAGGAAATCAATTGTGTTCATCACCTCAGTCCCTTCCCAGAGGATGCCTTCCAAATGTCGCTTTTTATTTTCAAATTCATTTTTCTTCATATTTAGATGCAACTGTACCTGGTAAGAAAGGCTCTGACCTATATTTCATAGGTAAGTATTATTCATGTGAAGATTGCTTTTCATTACTATAGAAAATGTAATCTGCACGTAGCTCCTGACTGAGGCCTCTGCCTCTCATCCTTGCTCACTGGTCATGAAATCAAATTTTAAAAGTACATCTGTTTTTTCATTAATACCAAAGATTAAATAGCAACATGAGGCCTTCTTGATCTTCCCTTGTAATGTTGGAAATAGATGGTTTCTTCTAGTCGACAAGTGAAACAAAACAAGATGTGACGGGGAAAAAAAAGAATGTATATAAGTGGACCAAGTGACTTCCCGCTGGGGAGGTGTTTGATGTGGTGGGAGTGGGGGTGGAGTGCACATAACCAAAATCATCAACCCTGCACAAGCCTGGCACTTCATAAAATGCTACCAAATGAAGACATCCTCTTATTGTGGAATAAATGTAATGATTTGGAAAAAGATAACAGATTGAGCTCATATACCTACCACGTGAGAAAATTTGTCATAATTTTTCAACCATGGCTTTTCTGGCAGGCTGAGGCACATTAACACTCTGTGTTAAAAAGATAACCCTCTTTTCTTTCATATGGACCATTTCTTCCTCCTTGACCCATCTTGAACCATGGTTGGTCATCTGAAATGCTCTCGCACCAAAAGCCTTGATTGCTGTTATTCTCGTATTTCGGCAATGTCTGCTCAATTGAAACACAAAGCTATTTTGAAGATACAATCTTACTTCCCCAGCACCCTGCTAGAGAAATTTACAAATTCTTCCAGGTTGGTATCACTGTCCAATTCATAGTCTCCAAACTCTCCTGTGCCCTCAGAAAAGATTTTCACTCTTTTTCTTACTTGTCCTTTTCCTTCAACTCAAAGCCTCCACCACTCTTCTCAAGTCTCCTCCAATTTGAGAAGAAAATTTGGTCTGTTACTTCATCTAGTAGAGTTGGAAGGCATTAAGCGTGGTTGCCTTCAACCTCTTACCACCTCTAGAAATTTATTTATATGTGTAATTTCCATGCGTCCCCTTTTTATGCTCAGAGGTCTCTTTTATTCCATGCTCATAGGATAACATGCTCTTTTATCTCTTTCTTTCTAATTTGTCTCTCAAAATATACACTCATGCTTAAATTTCTCTTATTCCAAAAATTTGCCTTCCCTAACCCACCTGATTCTGTTTATTTACAGATACTGTCTAAATTCTCTTCTCCATCCTTATACAGATTTCTTAATGACTAAGCTTTATAGTTCATCATCTCGCATTCTTTCCAACTCATTCTTCAATTGACATTGTTCCCACTAATGTCACAAATCACCTCTCAATTGTTAACTCCAAAGCATATTTTGCAATCTTTTTTTTTTTTTTTTAATTGGACCCCTCTCCTGCATTTGAAACTGTTGTTTGCTTCTTGGAAATACTGTACTACCCTGGTTTCCAGAATACCACACTCAGCTGTTTTGTTTTGTTTTGTTTTTTCCCTGCTATTCTATTCTAGCCTCTGTCTTTTTGTGATTTCTTTTTTCTCCGCTTTTCTCTGAATGTTGGTTCTCAGGGTTCAACTCTCAACTCAATGCTCTTCTTATCCCATATAATATTCCTTTGGGACTTTATAACTCTCAGGTATCACTCACTTGTGAATGTTTCCAAACCTATGATCATATATATCCAATCATCCAACTAAAATATCTTTCTGCTTACTCCATAGCTGCCTTAAATCTTTTATTTTCAAAACCAAATTTATGCCCCCTTTCTCCTAAATAGAATGTCCTTTGATATTCTCTCTGCTAGTTGTTGAGGATATCTTTACCAAGTCATCGGAGGTAGAATAATGGCCATAATTCTTGACCTCTCCACTTTCTGTATGTTTCATAGTCATACAATTATCAGTGACTACTAAATTAACTAATCTGATTCTCAGCTTCAGTTGCTAATTAGGATCACCTGAGGAGCTTTAAAAATATTCTAGATCAATCAAAGCAGAATCTCTTGGAGTGGGGCCTGGAAATTTGTAATTGTAAAGGGCAGAGAGGATTGGAAACTACTTTTCTCAGTATTTCTCACTACGGCACTTGTTTTTTACCTTCACTTCCACTGCCCCATTTTAGGTTCTCACCATCACTTGTGGCACCTGCCCTCACTGGCCACCCTGCCTTCATTCTCATCTCTCTCCAATCTGTTATCAATCTGACCACCAGGGTGAACACCCTGAAATACAAAGGTCACAGTGTCACCTCTCTTGCTCTTCTAGTCCAATGCACTCTCCCTGGCTTAAAACTCTTCAATGGGTCCCCATCCAAAAAAGGTTCAAATCCAAGTTCTTTAATTGGGCATCTGGGACCTTATTTTAATTTACTCGTCACTTGCTGCTTTTTGCCTTTTATTTACCTTTCTCTGCTTCCCACAAAATGGACCCACTTATTCCCTGTGTCCACAGATGTTTTCTTTCTTTTATGCCCTTGCTCATGAGACTAATAAATGACTAAAATGACACTTTTGTGCTTAACCGTTAACGCTATTTATCTTATATGTCTCAGCTTTGTAATCACTTTTTCCAAGATGAGTTAGATGCCTTTCCTCACTTTCTCATAACGACCTTCGCCTACAAAAATTATTGTTTTTACCATTTGAGTTTATAATGATCTCCTTGTACGCCTGCTTTTTCTTTGGAAACTGACTGGTGCTTAACCATCTTTGCATTCCCCAGGGTCTAGCATATACCTGGCATATACTGGATGCTCAAACACGGTTTTTTGAATAAATGAGTGAATGAGCAGTTAGGAGTCAGAGCTGATAAAGATGAACACCTAAGAAAGGGTGTGCTCTGAAACAATCAAGAGATTTAACTTAGAAAAGGATAATGTCTGTACAGAGAATGAAGAACATGTAAAGCAATAGAGAACACTTTCTGCAGCTCAGAATATCTTAGATCTCTACTGACATTACTAGTTACTCCTGTAGGTAATGTGCTCCTGAGTTATACATTCATTTTGGAACTTCTAGTCTTAATTTGGCTTTTTGGGTAGAAAAATGAACATATAACTGGTTTATATTAATACTGGTCTGATTAGCAGTTATATTATGCACACAATTACATAGTTTTTAAGCTATACATTAATCTCCTGTGAATTTGGGTTTATCATCTATATTTTTCAGGATCCAATTACCCCGGATAAATTTGCCAATTTCCAGATCTGCCAAACTGAGTGATGTGATCAGTACCAAGATCCCCTTCAGCCTTGAAATTCTGAATTTTTATTTTAATTGAAAGATAAAAATAAAAAATCAATATTGTATTCATGTGGTATAAATCAAAACGCATAGGGACTGAAGAGAAATTATTGTGACAAATTTCATCAAATTTTACATTTTTCACACAAACTCCTGAGGGAAAAGAAAATTATCCATATTTTTCTGAATCAAAGCATGTTAGGGGAACATGGAAAATGTTCTGTGAAATGTGAATGCAATGAAGAATGAAGAATACAATGAGAGTATGAAGGAATACAAAACTGAGACAAAGTGGTAGGTTTATTCCAAGTTTTGAAGTATCTGTATTTAACACTTCAATATAAATTCTTTGTACTAAAAAGAACAACTGCCAAATAAATCATTGTCTGGAAAAGAACTAATCTGGGAATACACTGTCTGGGAAAGAAACTCTCAAAGAAGGAATTTTGAAGATGTTATTTTTTTTGGATATATCGCTTTAATATGATATAAATTTTAGGAGGAAAGGTATTAAGGAAATTGCTTACTTAATTTTGCCCATTCCGAACCTTGTGATACTCAATTCTTCAGGATTATTGAGTCAGCATGCTGTAGTGAGAATTGTATGTAATTTGCTATATATACTTCTAAATAATAAACTTTAAGAATATTTGTGTCCAGTAAAAGCAGACACCAGTTTTTCTAATAAAGTAACATTGTAACATATATATATTTTATATACGTTTACACATAACATGCATAAAATTTACATATGATATATATACAGTCGGCCCTTGGTATCCGTGGGGTATTTGTTGCAGGACTCTCCGCGGATAGCAAAATCTGCAGATGCTCACATCCCTTAGTTGGCCCTCTGTATCCACAGGTTCCACATGTGCAGATTCAACCAATTGCACACGGTAAACACAGAACACATAAACATATATATACACACATATATAATATAGAATATATATATATGTTCTGGATTTAATATATATATAATATAGAACATATCATATGTCCTGGATTTAATCTGGGTATCCCAAATTTTCATTATCTCATACCATCTGCATTGGAATCTCTAGTTTTCGCTTCAAGAACTGATTAATCATAAGTTTTAATTCTCAGAACAAGACCTTTGTGGTAGTATTTGCCGGTTTCTTGACAAATATATACTCACTCCTTACTCTTTAGAAAGAAAACTCAAGCTTTTAGCTAGTGATATTGCTTCCTATAATAAAAAGCACATTGCCTTCCAGACATTTTTGCAGCTAAGTTTGGCTATGGGACTGAGTTTTGGCTTTGAACTATTAAAGAGAAATATTTACGGGAGTTCTTTGAAAATTGCTGAAAGGGAATTGATTCAGCTAGAAGTTCGATATAGCTTTCCACTTCTCCTCTTAGTTTGTAGCCTGAAAATCAGCAGTGATGGCTGGAGCACTAATAGCCATCTTGTAACATAAAGTGAGTCTGAGGGTGGGAAGCCAGGTGTTGGGATGATACAGAAGAAAGACAGAATTTTGGGTCCTTGATAAAGTTGAGGGGTCACCATTCCTACCTGTAATTCCTACTTTCAGACTTTTCCTATGTACGAGAGAAGTAAGGTTCTATCTTAAGTCCTCGGTATTTTTGTTGTCGCTGTTATTGTTAAGCAAAAATTCCAGTTGAGCCCAAACTAGTACTCAGAGTCTGATTATGTCTGATGAATCCATAGATCATCATCCGTCACCGCCCCCTATTTGCATGTGTTGGTGAGGACAGATGGAAACCTATTCCTCTTAACATGGAATGACTTGTTAAACCCAAATATGACTAAGTAATAATACTGCTCTTATTTCTCTCTAGCCTGTGAATTTGTATCCACGTTTTCTCCAGAAGATCAGTTGCTTGTGTTGTGTCATTCCTTGTTTCTGTGTTAGGAGGGGTACTGTAAATCCACCTTGTAGGAAAAGTGACATCTTGCTTGGAATTGTGAATAAAATGGATTCCCCACAGCACAGAAACAGGGACAGCTTTATACTTCCTAGGCAATACCCTTAAACAGCCAATGGATCATTCAACAAATATTTTTTTGAGTAGCTATTAAGGGTCAAATAAATTATGGGAGTGTTTTGTTATTTAATCAAGTCATGTCCAGTATCACATGGATCACCTTTGATTTTGGAGAAAGTAGAAAAAAGAAAAGAAGAAAAATTGAACTGAATGAGAAAAGTTTAAACACTTGCTCCAAATAGTTGTCTTTTCTTTAAAAAATTTTTTTCCTGTGTTCAAAGACAGGACTATAATCTGCATTTTCCAAGATGGCACCAATCTATGATATAAATATTAACATCAAATATTAATGCTCAGATTACAAGGGTTCATTGCTGCCATTACAAAATCTCTCAGTGCATGCCGGGAAGTCTCCCAGTCTTTTCTGGGAGTGCTGGGGGAAGGGTCTCGCGTGTGCTTATGATCAGTTTGTTCATATTATTCCCCTACTGGTTGCTACGGTGTTTGCAAGATTCTTGGGTAGGAGTCTCACCATTCTGCCTGTCAGGATCTTCCAGGAGAACTGTCCTCGCCTGTAAAGATGCTGTACCAGGTTCTCTCTAGGTTACAAATCACCATGCTGCCAAAGGATGCTGTGTTCATGTTAAACTGCACCATTTTGGAGATAGACCTGTTCTATGTAGAAATGAGGAGAATATTTCTCTAGCTAATTCTGTCACTTTGAAACACTACTGCTTGTGGTCTGAGTATCACAAAGTCTTCTATGAAAACATTTCTTTGTGCTCCTTTATAGCCCCTCAGTATGCAGTCTTTTCTTCACTCTCTTGTGTCTCCATTAGAGGCACCTGGGATATGAAGTTTTATCCCAACAGGTCTTTATTCTCCCATGTTCATCACCTCATGGTAATAGTTTGCAGGGAGGGCTACCTCTCCCCCCACCCCCCGCCCCCCATCAATTCATCAGATATAACCCGGAGTCCCTAGTTTGGGCTTAAATGGAAACCCGGCTACACCAGAACCTAACTTGGACTCTAGATGGCTTTGATAAAACAGCTCGTTGAGAATGAAGCTGTCATTTCTTGATATTATACGTGTATGTAAATGTGTATTATGTGTGTATATCTACATATATGTCTAACCATATCCCACAAAACTTATAATTTGTATCAACATAATATGCTTGATACCATAGGCAGTGCCATTTTCTCATTGTCATCTCTTTCAGTTGCAAAACTAATATAAAAGGAGTGCCACATGCTAGAACACATATTTTGCTTATTCTACATTTATGCAGATATGATTAGGAATAATATACTTAGTTAGAATGTTCCCTTAAGCCACTGTTTTCCTACATGCTGAAAAACCTTCTATACACAGTTTATATTCTCTTTGGATTCATTTAAAAGGTGACCCAATAAGATTTTCCCTTTTGCAGTCTCTTAGTAAATGCAGCTACTGTTACTATGAGTAAAGGAGATATGCATGGGTGGAGGAGATACCGAGAGGCCAGCACTTTTGTAGATAAACACAATGTGAAAACAAGGAACTACTTTTTAATTATTGGCAGAGAAATAATGGCAAAGAAACAAAATTACTTCCTGAACCACATTTTATCTGACTAGTTGCAAAGAACATGTTTTGCCTGTTTTAATCAAATGAAAATCTTAACCATATGAATTTAGGGCTGTAAAGTATGTCTATAACAACTCAGGATCCTTGACAGTAATAATCACAGTACTAAGATGGTTACTTACCTAGAAAGTAGTTAGAACCATTGAGAAACATTTTATCAGGTTAATTGGTTAGAGAAAGAATAGAATTTTTTTTTAAGGCACAAAAATATCACATGATCTGAGAAGCCCAAGGTGTAAAGTGTATTCAATACTATCAGCTGTAGTGGAAAGAAAATTCCAAAGCAGGACAATCCAGAGCAATTGTTATTAGCACCTGTGGTAGGGTTGAAGTTACATAGAAAGAAATAGAAGACATTTGTTTAATTTATGATCTTGTTGAAAGAAGGGTCCCAGCACAGTAGCTTTTTCCTTTTAAGACTTGCCAGATGTGGGCCTTTCTAAGGGTATATGGATGGAGTCACAGAGAGATTACGAGAGATTAAAAATGCTGGGAGAGAATGGCAGATAGAATAAGGATGTTTTTAAGACGGAGAGAAATCTACGTAGAGTCAATGTGACTCAGACAAAATACGAAAGCTGTTTCCTCTTCAGTCATTTTTGCAGAAACTTGTAGTAATTAATAAGGTGCAATGCATATTTTATAAACTCCCAAGGTCTGGTTCTTTCACTGCCCTGACATGATGAGTAGAGACTATTTGGCCAGCGCTGTCAACTATTTGCTTTTTCATCAGCCTAATGTTTGATCTGCAATCCCTCTAGAACTAACAGTAAAAGGGAAACACTCAGAATTCAGGAAGTTTTGGTTGGCACTCAGGTGTTAACCCTACTCTACTCTACGTGAGGCTCATGCTTCATCTTAGAAGCGTGGTGACTGTTGCTCTTTTTGGATAGCCAAGCAGCGGCAACGCAGTAGACCTGTTTGGCTGCTGTCCTGGGCAGAAGAGTTTGGCAGCCCTAGGGAGATGAAATTCCTCAGCCTCGGACCCGCCCAGAGCAGAGAAGTAACACCCTCAGCCACTCACTACTCTGTTGCTATGAAACAAAAGACGAGGAAGGTGAGCGAGGCAGGAAGTCCCGCCTCTTGGCCCCAGTCGGCTTCGGCTCCCGCTCCCACCGTTCACGCCCACCCGCCCACTCCTATTGGTCACCTCCCTAGTCCTTGCATCCTCTCTTCCATTTCCTTTCTCTCTCCCACTTTCGTTCTCGGTGAGTCGAGCCCCTCTATTCCCCCCCGAGGCCCTTTCCATTTGGGAGGTGCGGCGAGCGGGCCTTCCTTTGGGGCCATTGTGTACTGTGGCAGACGTGGACGGGGCGGCCGTGCGAGGAGGACGGGCGCCTCCCGCCCATTGGTGCCGCCAGCTGTCGGGCAGCGCAAGGGCGAGCGGGATTGGCTCGGCCTCGCGCGGCCCCGCCCCCTGCCCCGCCCCGTCCCCGTCTCTGTGTATCCTCCAGGGGTGGGGTGTCCAGCGAGTGGTCTCCTCCTCCAGCCAGTGCCGCTGCGGCGTCCCGCGGCCTCCCCGAGTCGGGCGGGCAGGCGGGGAGCGCGGGCGTGGATTGGTCTTGACGGTAATTGTTGCGTCCGCGTCTCGGTGGCCGTCCTCCCGGGCGCTCCTTCCTGCGGAGCGCGCTTCACGGCGGCTGCACACTCGCTGCCCGGGCTCCCACGCACCCTGGGCTCGCGCGTGGGGTCGGGGCCGCGCACACGCGTGTCTCCAGACGGCCGCGGCGCCGGCGGGCCAGGCGGGCAGGGGGCGCCGCGGGGCTCGACGCGTCTTTCCGGCCAGGGGCGCCGGGGCATCCAGGCGCGGGCCACGGAGGGAGAGGGGACAGCCCCGGCTTCCAGCTGCTGCTGCCGCCGCCGTCACCGCTGAAGAGGGGTATTTAAAGAGCGGAACCGGGCCGGGCCGCGGGAGGAAGGGGAGTCCGGGAGCCGGGCGGCCTGGGCTGCAGACGGCCCGGGCGGTGCGCCCACCGGGCGCCCAGAGCGCAGCGCCCGGCACGGACGGGCTGCGGGCGCCGGCGGCGCCAGGGGCTCCTTCGTCCTTTCTCGGTCCAGCCTCCTCTCCCAGCTGGGGTCCGAGAGGGGCAGGGGAGGGGCCTGAGCGGGGAGGGGACACAGACGTCCCGAAACAAAGCTTTGGACCCCCCGCCCTCTAGGGTGAGACGACAGGCGAGGAGCAAAAGAAGTGAACTCTCTCCTCCTTTCTGAGCCGCTCGCTCTTGTCAGTTTCTCACTCTTTTGAAATGGGTTGTTTGTTGGTTTGTTTGACTCTTAACTTGGGGATAACTCCTCATCGCGTTGGTTTAAAGAACTGTGTATTCGTGGGTCCATGTTCATGGGGCTGCACTCGGTGGTTTTAGCGGGGAAAATCCAAGTCCTAAGCTTTTGTTGACAACAGACGTGACCCTTATGCTCGTGTAGAATAATCTGTACGTTTATATAACTTGGCGAAATCTAACAGTGAAAGTGCGCTGTTTGAGTGAGGCTCCCAATCTGTTTTGTAGAGGCTTCACTTCTAGTATTTTGAATTGGAGTTAAGGCAGTGAGGAAGAGAACATTGTGTTCTTAATCTAGTTGGAGGAAACCTCTGTAAGTTGATTTTTTGTTGTTGTAAGGAGTTGGGTATTAATCAAGCCTTCACTACGTGAAACGTGAGAAGGATGCGTCTTTAACTCTTAGTGTTCCAAAAGCAAATCTCAAGTCATTGCTGCTAAACCTGTTTGTTGTGTGTAAAGGTTGAGAGTGCAGTTCACTTACTATTGAAAAGTTGAATCTGGGACCCTGGCTTTTGTGCTCAGTGATGGAGTAGGTTGTAGTGGGTACAAGTTAACCTGTTCAGTTTTCTATTGGGTAAATATTTTCATGATCAGCTAACTTTTCTTTTTCTTTAATCTGCCTCTCAAAGAACTAAGATTCCAGATGGCAAATTCTATGAACGGCAGAAACCCTGGTGGTCGAGGAGGAAACCCCCGAAAAGGACGAATTTTGGGTATTATTGATGCTATTCAGGATGCAGTTGGACCCCCTAAGCAAGCAGCAGCAGATCGCAGGACTGTGGAGAAAACTTGGAAACTCATGGACAAAGTGGTAGGTTCTGTCTTACTGTGCCTGTGCATAGCCCTATTCACCCTGGGTATGGTTTCTCCAGTTCTATTTATACTATTAATTAATAATAATTATTCTTATGGCAACAGTCTTTTGATTTGGATTGACCATTTTTCTTACATCCACTCTGTGAGTTTTGAAAAGTTGGATTCAGAGCAAAGACTTGTTTTTTTTCCCTTTTGTCCAACTCTTCAAGGTTCAAAGTTCCTCTATATGACTCAGATATGCAAAGTTGTTACTGTTGGCTGCTCTTATAGTTTGGATGTGTGTGCTCTGTTTTATGTGAGGTTGTGTTGCTGTTAGATAAAAAAATAATACAAACAGTTTAAGAAAAGGCTCTGATGAACCGCTGATGACAACCACAATGTATGGTGCTGAGAATATTTACTGGGGAAAGAACTAGATTAGTCCTTAAGTGAGGAAGCAGTATTTAAGAGAGTTTCCATTTTCATCTTCGAGAATTCATCTTCATTAAGAAACTTTTTTTTTTTGCTGTTAATGGAGGAGTTACAGTTTCTTTCATCTATTCCATTTTGAAACAGGAAACCTTTTCGATTGCACATTGTTTATTGTGAAAGGAAAATTTATGATGGAGGTGGTGGGGCTGAGAGTATCAGAAACCTCTGTGGTGTGGTTTCTGCATGTTGCTTTCAGATGATTTACAATTTCACAAGAAGAAATGAAGCTGGATATCAGTACCCAGAGAAGTCTGGGCAACCAGAATACTTCACAGGGGTCTATGAGAGAACTGTGGCTGTCAATGTCCTATCCTACTAAGTAGGATTATGTAATAAATATGATTAAGCTGTAGCCTGCTGCTGTGCAAAATTAATAGTTCTTGCTTTTGAAGCAAGATATTTTGAAGCAAAATATATTTACCTATATATTGGTAAATGTTTGTAGCAGCTTATTGTTTTATTTTGTAGATATTTGGGGCTAATTATAAATTTATAATGCAGAGCTCTTGATATGTTTATAACTGCAGAAATGGAGGTTTAAAGAAACATTCCTTTGTAGGGATGTGCTGAAGCTTCCGTGAAATCATATGGTAGCTGTCTCCTTTACTTTAGTTTGTATCTGTGTGCAAATGTTTTGCCGCAAAAAGCCACTGGCAGTGGTATTAGCAATACAGGAAGGTGATAAGATTTACTTTATTTTCATTTACCCCTATGGAAAGTACAGATGGGTAGATGACTGATAGGCCTGTCATTCTATGGCCCGTGGCGCTAAATGCAGAGCCAGAATATTTTTGCCAGATAAATATCCTTAGTTTTGGGCTTCAGCGTGACCTATTTAAGCTTCTGCCAATTTATTCAAATTGTGATATTAAAAGTGCTCCAGACAGAATGATGTCATAGTGTCAGAACATTGCAACTTGCTGCTTGAGGTCAGGGTTTGATGGTAGCATTGGATGGATACTTAAGAATGAAGAGAATGCAGTTGGAAAAAGTGCATGTATTTGGCAGACACAATACTAGCTGTCTTTGCCTTTTTAAAGAGCATGCAATTGAAGGTCGCTCTCATCGCCTAAATCGTTAGTTGGGCATAAGAGAGAGAATTCGAGGTTTTTCTCTAACTTATCTGTTATATGAGTGGGCAAGAAATGGGTCAGATTCTCTCAGGGAGCTGCTTCTCCCTCCCCGCCCTCTTTGAGTGGTCAAAATTGGTACGTTTGTGAGTGAGTGTTAGAACATCAAGTGAGAAGGATTTATAGAAGGAAGTGGTGAGCTATAGTTGACATGAAGTCATTATTTTTGAAACATTAAAAAATGTGTGCATAACTTTGTCTGTAGCTGATTGTTAACGTAAGTTTTATCCTCTTTTAATTATTTCACCATGAGTTATGGTAAAATAGATGGTTATTTGATAGTTAAGCTTCTGCCGTTGTTTATTTTATTAACTCTTCTGTGGGTTTGGGTTTAGCCTCTCCAATTGAGAAGCTTGACTCATAAGGAAATCTATTATCTACAGTCTCTACTTAGTGGGATTCGGGTGCAGGTGTTGGCAGAGGTGCATTGTATGGCCTCCCCTATTTGTCTTCATTATTTGTCAAGGGTGAAAATTGTTGTCTTCATTTATGAACGCATTCATGGGCCTTGTGGAGAGAAATCACATAAATCATTGTGAAAGAGGTCAGCATGTTTATTGCTACTCTCTCGCACAGTAATGAAAAGGCATTGATAATTGCTAATTAGAAATGTATTTTATTTGTGTAATGCAGAAGCATCCCCCACACGTGTTTATCTTTTCTTCTCTGTCAGTGGTGAAGGAAGCGGTTCATAATATCCACATTGTCCTGGTAATTACATCAGGAACTTTATTATTAGTCCAAAAGTTAATCCCTTGACACATTACCTAACTGTTTTGTAGAATAATAGCAAGAGCATGAGCTTAGCTTGTGAATAACAGAAAATAGTAACTTTCAAGTCTAACTAGTAATTATGTAAAAGGTAGGGTTAAGTGTTTAGTTAGCATATTTTCTTTATGAAGCCTCGTCAACGAGAGCAGATCTTAGAAGTATAAATATGAAAACAAGCTTCAAGTTCAGTGTTTCTCAGCCACTTGCACAGTAAAATAACTTATTTTACAGGGGGTCTGAAGCAGTCTTCGACGGTAGGGGAAATATCTAGTAAGTGTGTAGTTTCATCATTCCCTGGCCTCCAGAATTTAAAAATGGTCAACTGAGATTTCAATTTCAGCCAACTGTTATGTTTTCAGAGGGCAGGCTTCCTATACAGCGTCACTGGATAGGCGGGAGTGATCGCTCAGTTGTGTTCCTTGTAAGACAAAGTGTTTTGTAACAAAACATCAGGGCCACGGAGTTAGCATGGTACCTTTACTGAGAAAAAGAATGGTAGCCTGCCCCACAGCATCCCATTTAGACATACTCTCTGGCCTTAGCTCTCTGTGTCGTGTAAGTCAATAGCTGACCCTCAGTTCTTCAAGTCAGTGGATGCTGTGTGATAGAGTGACAGAACTGTGACTCGTGACTACACATCTAGGTTCAGATACACCCAAAATGTGGAGTCTGTTCCAAACCTATTATAGAGATGGACTTTCTTAAACATTCCATAAACATTTGTGGAGGGCCTGCTACGCTCCTACGATTACTGGGGATGCAATGCTAGAGAAGATATCACTCCGCCCTTGATCCTTCCAGGAACCCAAGACCAGGGTGAGAGCCAGGCACAGAAAAGGATAATTGCCATGTAGTATGGACAGGGCTGTAATACAGACCCATGCAAAGTACAGTGGGAGCAAAGTAGAGAACATCCACCTTGTTTTGCTGGCCAGAGTTCAGACAGTTGTCTGTCTGGATTCCGCTGGCCACTGCCTTTAGGAACAGCATTATTGTAGTCTTGTTGGAAATGCTGCAGTGAGGCTAAGGAAATGATTGCTAATCAGTATGGTAGGAATGATCATTTATTAATGTGAGGTTCTTGAGCGTGATTTTCACAGACATCTTAGCCAGGTGATGGAAAATGGAAGAAACAATTTTCTATCTAATAGAGACTAAATGTACTGAGCACACATGGATATTCAGGAAATTAAAAAATAATTAATTGATGCCAAAGAGCAAACCAAGTTGAGTACCTGCCTACGTTTTTGTCTTGCTGTCCTTGTCATTTATCTGAAATTACATTACTGCAAGAGTTTTAAAAGCATTAAAAAAGTGATGATGCCAAACAGCTTTTCCTGCCCTTTACTCTCAGTACATTTAGTACGTTTGTCAAGCTTGGAATATAATTTGTCCTCTCTCTTTATAATTTCCCTGCAATCATAATGTACTTTAAAGTTTGTCAATCAGAGATGCTTGGATTAGCTGTTTAAACAATAAGAGTAAGGATTCTTTTCTAAGAACAATTCCTCACACCTTGGAAAAATGTTGCTTGCAGAGTAAAATGAAGTTTTGAGGCCTCTTGTTTCTGTCTCTTGGTTTTGAGAATGTCACCTTCTCGGGCCTTTGGAGCAGGGAATAGCACTTATTTGAATTCTTCTTCGCCTCTTTCCTTTTTCTCAGTGGAGTTGTCTTGTGTTAGCAGAATCAGAGGACGCTGGTAGACTGGGTAGACGGTAACACAGTAAGTGTCTGGGCAGTTGTGTTTCGCGCTGAGTTAGATTTTGAGTTTGTGCTTAGATAAATGAAGTGATGCCAAAGTTGGCTACTTGCCACTTCTAGGAAAAGCTTTTGATAAAAAGAAAAGACTTAAAGCAATTCTTCCAAGAGCTACCTTGGTTTATCCTTGTGATGTAGGGCCTACACTTAACAGAAGCCTTCATCAGTTAGTAATCTTTTAACTCTTACAAAATTTTAACCATCCAGATTTTGAATCAAAATTTTCCTTTCTTTCAAAGTTGCTTTATATGCTATCTGTTGATTTCATCATTCCTTTATCATATCTCAATGATGGAAAGGTGGAGACTTATAAATAGCCATGCCATCCTGTAGAATGTAGTAAGTGCTGTAAAATGATATTGATAAAGTGCTGTGACATAGCACGTGGTGGAGGTGAATGTTGCTGGCTAGGGATGAAAAGTTGGTGTAGGATGCAGCATGGTGGCGGTACCATCCAGCTATTTTTTAGAGGATGTTTTGGATTCCAGCGAGGTGGAGGACATGTCAGGCTGAAGGAATGATGGGTAAAGGGAGATGTTGAGCCAGAGAAGGAAAGTTAGAGAAAGATGAAGAGGCTTTGACCGTTCCGTCAAGGAACTTGGACTTTCTTTATTTGGTAGACAGAGAACTGTGAACAGCTTTGAGCAGAATGGGGAAAAGTGAAGGCCTTGCTGTGATAGGTTACTCTCTTGATTCTACAGAGGACGGAGTAAGAAGAGACACTTAAAAGTAGGAAGAATGATCAAAAGGAATTAAAATAGGCCAGGCAAGAAATAATGAAGGGTTGAGCTGGAGAATGGACAATGGGCATAGCCAGTGTTGGTTCCAATGTGGGAGGCATTTTGGAAGTAAAATCTGCAGGTCCTGGTGACCCTTCAGAGAGAGGATGAAAGAGAAGTGAAGTGAAAGTGACTCTTGAGGTTTTCAGCCTCGTTGACTCTGAAGGCAGTGATGCCCTTAATGAGGTAAAGAACATAGGAAACAAAAGAGGAAGCATGGGAGTTGGTGCATAAGAAGTTTGTTTTTGGCCATGTTGAGTTTGACATGTCAGAATGAAATCCATTTTGAAGTTAGAAAAATGAATGTACAGTTCAAGAGAGAAGTTGAAAGTAGAGACATGTGATTGGTAGATATGCCAGTAAAGGTAGCATTTCAAGCCATAGAACCACAAGAGATTTGCAAGGCAGAGGAGAAGGTGAGAGTCAGAGACGAAGTCAGAGATTGGAACTGTTGGCTGTGTGTGGGGTTGTGTCTATAATTATATGGCAATGAAGGAAAGAGAATCCTGCAAAGAACAGTGATGAGAGAGGTAGGAAAAGAATTAGAGCATACTGATTTCCTGGGTAGAGACAGCTTCAGTAAGGAGAGAGTTTCAAATTCTGAGAAGACCAAGTTCAAGTTCAAGTGAAGAAAACGGAACAGGATGAAAATTTAAGAAGTCATTGAAGAGACCATTCTTGATCTTTCAGAGTAGTTTTGCTGATGTGATAGGGCTAGATGAAAAAGGGCGTGTGGATTATTTAAAATTGTTCTAGAACTGCGACAACTAGTGAAAAGGAAGAAAGTTCTGATAGTTTGAGGGTTTGAGCAGAGCACAACTTTGTGTGTGTTTGTGGGTGCTGTGGAGAGTTTCATGGGGGGAGGGGAAGGCATGCAGGGAGGGAGTGATTTCAGGTGTGAGGGAGGAAGTACTGATAAAGGGGCCTCTTGGATTACAGTGTGGGAGGTGAAGGCGAGAAACAGCTGGAAGAGTAAACCTTGGTAGATGACTGTGACTTCCACTTAGACAAGAGGGGAGTAAGGAAATACACCAACAGGTTTTGAAGGAATTTGTAAATTTTTATTTTTACTTTTTTGCTGAAGAATTTTCACCCTGAGCTAACATCTGTGCCACTCTTCCTCTATTTTTCAGTATGTGGGCTGCCAGCACAGCGTGGCCACTAACAGAGCAGTGTAGCTCCGTGCCTGGGATCTGAACTTGGGCCACCAAAGCAGAGCACACATAACTTAACCACTAGGCCACCGGGTCTGGCCTGGAAATTTATAAATTTTATGTTGGGTTGTCAGGAAGTGATTTAAGGCATAACATTTGTAGTGTTTAAACCGTGTTTTAAAATTGTATATTATAGAGTAAACAATATGTATTTTAACTAGTTTTCCAGCAATTAAGAGGGTAAATAAGTAAAAAACTGAAATGGAAATCAGTTCTCATCCCTTGTATTATCACCTTAAAAACATGCTGTAACTTAAATGATGCCACAATGCTGTTTGTTTTTGAGTATGTGTGAGGAAGATTGGTTGGCCCTCAGCTAACATCTGTTGCCGGTCTTTCTCTTTTTGCTTGAGGAAGATCGTCGCTGAGCTAACATCTGTGCCAGTTTTCCTCTATTTTATGTGGGATGCCACCACAACATGGCTTGATGAGCTGTGCTGTGTCTGTGCCTGGGATCTGAAGCCGCAAAACGCTGGGCGGCAGAAGCAGAGCATGTGAACTTAACCACTACACCACTGGGCCAGCCCCCTACCACATTGCTATTTTTATCTACTCTGCTTGGGCGTATATTTAAGGCTTTGTTTTTTAAAATGTATTTGTAATTTGCTGATTTTTTCCTAATAATGAAAGAAGCATTTTGAAAATATCCAGCTAAATTTTTAGCTCTGTTACATAGTAATATTTAAATAATTGTTAAGCTCACTTGCGCTATCTTCTAAGACCAATAACAAAAATAGTTATCAAACTAAATGTTCTGCCGGTTAAAAGACTCCACATGAGCTGAGTGCTGCTGTACTGATGCCTCACTGGGAGTGCTGACCTGGGCTTATTAGCCTCATTTACTGCCTTCCTGCATGAAGCAGGAAACTTTTTAAGGGTTGCAGGTAGTATGAAGAAGTTTAGGAACTAAAAGAATTCTTAATGATCCCCAACCAAGTGGTCAGCGCTCTTGGTCTAATTCTCACACCTTTGCAAAACCTGTGGGGATCTTGCCACGTTGTGATATAGCACAAAATATGGAAGGAGAAGAAATACTAAAAAGCAGGGAGTGCCAACTATGTGCCAGGTACCGTGCAGAGCCCTTCACATTCTTCCTGTAGGAACTGTTGCATCCTAAGAGGTTGCCAGAAGAAGAGACTAGCCCGAGGTTGTAAGGCCAGCAAATGTCAGGACCAGGTCCTGGGCTTGATTGATTCTAAGGTGATAGAATCTTGTTCATAGTGTGAAGATTCCAGCACGCTGCTCTAGGAAATAATATGATTCTTCCTCTTTCCATGAGAAGTAAATGAAAAGGATCTTTACCCCTTATTCTTGGTAAGATCAAGTCTTCTCCAGACTTTGTACTCATGTTTAGTTAGGTTTGTTGAATATAGGTATGGATAACCTATTTGTAATATTACCTCACGTCTTCTGAGAGGTTCTTCCTTAGTTCCTTTCCTCCTTTTATTCCTCCTTGCTCACGTTAAATATTTATTGTGCATCTGCTATATGCAAGGCAGTCACCCAGGGATGGTCTAGTGGTTAAGATTGGGCTCTGCTGAGGCCTGGGTTCGTTTCCTGGTCAGGAAACCACACCACCATCTGTCGGTTGTCATACTGTGGCGGTGACGTGTTGCTGTGATGCTGAAAGCTCTGCCACCGGGATTTGAAATACCAGCAGGGTCATGCATGGTCGACAAGTTTCAGCAGAGCTTCCAGACTGAGACAGACTAGGAAAAAGGACCTCACCATCCACTTCCGAAAAAATTTGCCATGAAAACCCTGTGAATAGCAGGGGCAGCGCTGGAAGGGGAGAGGATGGCGCAAAAAGACTGGGCATGGTTCTGCTCTGCTGTCCACAGGGTTGCTAGGAATTGGACTTGAAAGCACTAACAACAAATTATATGCAAGATTCCATGTTAGGTGATGGAGATAGACCAGTGAGATAGATATGTGCTCCACCCTGAAGGAAGTTCCATTCTCATTTTGAAGAAAGATAGTGAACAAATGAATACACAATTGATATTTTCATATGCCAGTCTTCTATAGAGACCTTCATCAAAAACCATAAAGGAATCGATAGTTCCTCCTAAATCCCACTATGATTAATATACTAGGCTCATAACCAATTTTATATGCTAACCTTGTTTTGCCCCATTAATATTCTATGTAGAAAGAGTTTTGTATTATTTTTATACTTTTTTACATGTTATACTGTATTCATTTTTATACTTCTATATACTTAGTGATGATTGCTGAATTAAAATGGAGAACCCGAAGAGCTCATAGATGCTTTTTATCATGACATACTTTATATAATTGCAATAAGGAGCCTCTTCTAACATTTATGTGAGGAGCACAGACAAAGGATCTTTCAGGCTTTCCATACTGTTTTTGAAAAATGGGCTAGTTCACCTCTTGGGTACATTACTTGATTTAATGTAACTGAAGGCTCGATGAAGTGAGGTATGCTTTATAATGAAAGTCGGCTGTTGACGTTTCCACTTGCTTCAGTAGAATTTCTGCCATATGTTTCAGGGGCTAGTTTGAACCTTGTGTGCGAGAAATATGTTAGCTGACCTAATACTTCTTTGCTACCTTTTGGCTAGAAATTTTAATTAAGGCACAGTCAGGAAACTCTTTAAATGCGAAAGTGTTCCAAGAATAATTAATGGCTTTGAAAAGTTTTATAGTACTGGTAAATCCTATGTTTATATTTATGCCTTTGCTTTGATATGGTTGAATATATATTTTATGTATGTGGATATATATTCATGTGTTTATTGAAATACATATGAGGTATGTATAGGTTAGACATATTTTTATGTATATGAAACATGCGGACATATACACAAAGGTCTGCTTAAAAGTCTTAACTGTGTTTCAGCAAATACAACAGGCAGTTGTCTACTGTTATGGAAGGAGGGCCTGGCTCTGAAGTCCAGACATCGGGCAGTAAAGTCAGCTAGGTTCCATTTCTGTGTTGTCACTGTTGTCATGTCAAAAGGAGAGAGTTGGTCTTGGTGATCTGCAAGGTCTTCTTTAGCTGTAAAATCCTTTCAGTCAATGACTATAATGGAATATTTAGCCTAATTCCAGTACTAAATGTTTTGCCTTTTAGTTCAGAAGCGAAAAGCACCATTGCTAATGAACCAGTCCTTTTATGCATCAGTTGGTGCCCTAAAAAGTTCTTGTTTGTATAACGTGACTGTGGACTTGTTCTTTTTCGAAATCTCTTCTCTGTTGGGACGTACTTTCATTCAGGGAGAGACTTAGATATTTCTAGAAGAGATCTAGGTGTTTGAATCTGAACTTGAACCTTATGATGAGCTTGGTTTTTCTCCTTAATATGCTGCTTTTAGAAAAGCAATTTTTCTTTCCCTGGCTTTCGCTGCTCCTTGCACATAGCAGGTACTCAATAAATATTTATTGAATAGAATTGAATTTGACCTGCTTAGAAGTCAAAGTCCTGGTGTAGGGTTATTCATTTTCAGCAGGAGCCATCATAAATCAGAGTTTAATACTAATCCAACTGATAGACTGCACACTCAGCGGCATATTGTAGTTCGGCATTGTATGTTGCAGTTTCCCACGTGCCAGTGTAGACAATTGTGTGGCCTGGAAGGGTCTTGATGAACTGACTGTCACCTGTTTCAGACATGCTTGGACCACTCCCCTGCTGGCTTCCTGTGCCCCCAACTTTTAGAATGACCACACTGACTCCTCTCTTAACACACCCTGCTCTCAGGTGCCTCTCAAGCCTTTGCACACTCCTCTGCCTGGAATATTCCTTTTGCAGACTTAGGACACTCCCGTGTCAAGCTGTGAGTGAGCCGCTGCTGTCCCCCAGCACTTTGTGCTCTCTTCCTTTAAGTCCCCTGTGATTCTTTGTTAAGCCACCCGTCTTTTTCACCGGAAAACAACTAGAGGACAGGCCTGTGATTTATTCCCTCCTGTATTCCCTGGGGCCTGAAACAATGTCTGACACATAAACCTTTGCGGAATTACAAATGGGTCCTGAAGTTCATGTAAATTTGCAAATGGAATAAAATAAAAATGTAAATGAGTTTAGCCAGGGATCATTAATTATGTGCCTAATTCTACTTAAATCATGATACAGTTAAAAAGAAGATCAGGCTGAGATTCAGAAGTTGCAGGCTCTTTGGCTGGATTAATGGTTTTTTAATAGTGCCTTAATCTTTGTAGTTCTTAGTTTCTTATCTGAAAATGAATGGATTGGACTGGATCCTTACTAAGATCCCTTAGAGCAAGAATTACATTGCTCCTAAGTTAATTATAGAGAACTAGGTCTCTTCTCTCAGACTCCTTGAGGCAGGAAGTGTGTTTTAGTCATCTGTAATTTCCTGGCACTAAGCTCAGTGCCTGGTATATAGTAGTTATTCAAACAATTTTACCGAATAAAGAAAGAAATTCCCAGATAGAATTACTGTTTAAGTAAAGCTAATGAGAAAAAGGTCGGGTAGAGAGTAGTAAATTAAAAATCTGTAACACTTAAAAAAATCTATTAAAGAACAGTTATTTGGAATGTCTGAAAAAAACTACCTGTGAGAAATTTTTTATTTATTAATTAAAAAATTCACCAGTGGAGGAAATGAATTTGAAACTGCCCAGTTCCCTAACTACAAGTTAATGATTTATCGATCTGTGACATGTTGTACCAGGTTTTATGTTGCTGAAGTTAAGCTGTAGCCTGCTGTAGGATGTTGGTGGTGATATTTTTGGAATTTGGGTATATTTGTGATACTCTCTTTTAGTTCTAAGAATTGAAAAACTACTTCAACGAGGATTTGTTAAATCATTGACATATTTGGGACTTCGTCAGTCTCTAGGGCAGAATGAGTTTCTCTGATTATGTCAAAGTGTCACAAAAATGAGAAGAGGGTGAAAAAGCTTTATCAGCCCTTTTAACTATACTTCTGTAAAGATTTGGCATTATTTAGTAAATTAGATGTCATCTTACCTTCCTAGAATTTCTTTAGGAGATCAAAATAATGTTCTTACATTTAAACTGTGCTTATATCATTGAGTTATTGCTTTGAATACTAGTACAGTTCCATCATGTAAATAAGGAAGTAATATAATCATATACTATTTAAGTGTAAAAAATATGTATAAAGTATTCCAAAATCAACTAACCAAGTCATCTCTACGTCCATTAATTAGTTCTGTACCGTGTGCTAGACAGTTCTGTTTTAGGCACTGTATACAAAGAACAGGAAGATATGATGCCCTGGGTCAATGTGACAGATGATTGTCTTAAATTAGGGGCTGATGCTTGATAGTTTGAGCTAGATTTTTCTCCCCACAAAAAAATGATATGGTTATTTCTTAAAGAAAGCAAGTGAGATAGTAAGTTTGGGTACTTTTTCCATTTGTTGTTTCCTCGTTTATTCTGTTTTTGGTTCTTCAAATTATTATTATTCAGCTGTTTTCTATTTGGCCCAGGTACTTTTATCAGTACCTAGGAGTGGATCCATGTTTGTGGAACCTGAAATTTGGAGGGGTCCTTTTAAAGAGAAGGAATGCAAAAGGGCAATTACAAAATTGGATATGAAAGTGAAGTTTTTTAGAATGATAAAGTCACAAGAAGTTATAAATTTTTTAAAAGAAGGATAAATCCACGAGCATCAGAGACATAATCTCAACTCTGTGCATTTTGTACTTTGATCTCTTCCATTGCCCATGTATGCTTCCTGTCCTGGGTACCAGGATTAGACTAGACCTTCCTGCTCCTGTGCGGGGCTGGTCAGCACCTGAAGTATTCCTGAAGCCATTCTTTTATCACAACGGCTGACAATAATGTCACTAGTTACAGAAGTGACTGCGCTCCTCACATGTACCTCCACTAAAGCCAAACTACGTGTATCTCCAACTCGAATTCCCATTAGCCAGATTCCAAAAATGCCCGTGGCCACCCCAGTGCCACCCAACAGGAGGCTAAGTGCAATGAAGGGAAGTCATACTGGAAAAAGATGGAAATCTGAACCAATTGTGCTTAAAATATCCTACTCTTGAAAATTTTACAAAAAAATACATGAGGAACACCTTAGAAGGGAGCCGAGTATTTGAGGGACCCCGAAGCTTACGCTTCACTAGCTTCCTGGTAAATCTGCTTTTCTGTGTACATTTTGCCTTTGGTAAGGGTGAGCACCCTTACACTCTGTATGCCCTGGTGCAATCCCCAATGACATCATAAAAAAATTGTTCAATTGGCTGGTTCCTTATGCCCTGATTCAAGAGGTAAGAATGAGATGGGTTCACTTACGTTTGACCGAATCACGTGAACATGTAGAAGTGAATATAGTAGTTGAGTTACTAGCTTTTCCAGTGAGCAGAAGGTATTTTCAGTTCTGCAGGCAGCCCTGAACGCCCCAGTGGTTGGGTGGCACCTGATGGGTGACTAAACCGTTATGTAGCACGTGTTTATAGGCATGGGAGACGCTCTGGGAGTGGAGAAGACTCGTTCTGACCTGACACCCATTTGCTACCTAATGACTCCGTTATTAAAATTGCACCTCTGTTTCATTCTCCTCGGGGTTCAGGAACAGTAGACCAAAACAGTAATTAAAATATGTGAAAGAGCTTTAGCTCGGTGTTCAGTGCAGTAAAATTATAACTAAACATGAGACATTGGTTGCCAGCAGAAGAGGCCTATTTCCTCATTTTTGTTTTAGAAAGAGACTATTATTGGCATACAGTAATTAGCACACTGGAGTTCTGTTAAGCCACAAACAATGGGACAGAAGAAAGAATGAAAACTTTAGGAGTTGAAAGTAAAGGTATGACACACAAAAAACTGAATGGCAGGAGAAGAAAACAGTATCTAATTATATTAAGACATGAATATTTACCAGTTCTTTGTAGATGGAGATAGTAATTTTTAGATCAAAATTTATATTATGGAAACTAAAGAAATAGTACATAGTTTCATAAATTTATGATTTTTCTATGAAAGAAATTATTATGGTTCATGTGAAAGTATTTTATTTCTGTCTTTGTTTTTAGGTCAGACTGTGCCAAAATCCCAAACTTCAGTTGAAAAATAGCCCACCATATATACTTGATATTTTACCTGATACATATCAGCATTTGCGACTTATATTGAGTAAATATGATGACAACCAGAAACTTGCCCAACTCAGTGAGAATGAATATTTTAAAATCTACATTGATAGTCTAATGAAAAAGTCCAAGCGGGCAATAAGACTCTTTAAAGAAGGCAAGGAGAGGATGTACGAAGAACAATCACAGGACAGGTAAGAATATTTCAGATTTTATTTTTCTTAGCGTTAAGGTCATTTATTGTTGCTTTTTAAAAAAAATATTTATTTTTTAATTTTTAAATTTGTTTTTGGTGAGGAAGATCAGCCCTGAGCTAACATCTGTTGCCAATTTTCCTCTTTTTGCTTGAGGAAGATTGTTGCTGAACTAACATCTGTGCCAATCTTCCTCTGTTCCGTATGTGGGATGCCGCCACAGCATGGCTGATGAGCGGTGTGTAGGTCTGAACCCAGGATCCGAACTCATGAACTCTGGGCCTCTGAAGCAGAGATGCGCGAACTTAACCACTACGCCACTGAGCTGGCCCCTCTGTTGCTTTTTGCTTCATGGTTAGCACAAATGTCACTTTGTATTTGTTTTGGGGGACATGTCATTACGTTTATGTATTCACTTTTCACATTCTTTAAACCTTGCAGTTTTACGTAAATTTCTTTATGATAGTAGCCAGTTCATGAGACAGTGTTCTTTTCTTTTCAATAGACTTTATATTTTAGGGCAGTTTTAGGTTTTTAGAAAAATTACTCAGAAAGTACAGAGTTCCCACATATCCCCACGCCCCTATGCAGTTTCTCCTGTTATTAGTATCTTGTATAGTGTGGTACATTTGTTACAATTGATGAACCAATATTGACATGGTATTAACTAAAGTTCATAGTTTATAGTGAGGTTCACTCTTTGTGTTGCACAGTTCTGTGGGTTTTGAAAATTTATAATGTCATGTATCTACCATTAGAGTATCATATAGATTAGTTTCACTGCCCTGAAAATGCCCTGTTCTCCACCTGCTCATTGCTTCCCAATGCCCTGACGCCCACCACACACTTCCTGAACCCCTGACAACCACTCATCTTTTACTCTCTGCAGTTTTGCCTTCTTCAGAATGTCGTATAGTTGAAATCATATAATATGTAACTATTTCAGACTGGCTCCTTTCACTTAACAATGTGCATTTAAGGTTCCCCCATGTCTTTCCATTGCTTGATAGCTCATTTCTTTTTATCCCTGAATAATACTCCATTATGTGGCTGTACTGCAGTTTGTTTGTCCATTCACCTGTTGAAGGATATCCTGGTTGCTTCGAATTTTTGGCAGTTATGTGTAAAGCTGCTGTAACTATTCAGAAGCAGGTTTTTGTGTGGACATAAGCCTTCAGCTCATTTGTGTAAATACCTCAGAGCCTGATTGCTGGATCTTGTGGTAAGCCTATGTTTAGCTTTGTAAGAAACTCCAAGACTGTCTTCTCAAGTGGCCGCACTGTTTTGCGTGCCCATCAGCAATGGATGAGAGTTCCTGTTGCTCTGTATTCACCAGCATTTGGTACTGGAGACAGAGTCTTTAAGACACAGTCTTGATTGGATGTGTGTGCGTGTTGGGGGCGGGGTGTAGATGTGGGTGGTGGTGTAGTTTCAGTTCCCATACTTTAACTGACTACTAAGTGAGAACTGGACTGGGGTGGCAAATACTGAAGTGACATCAACTGAATCCTCATTTTATAGCCTTTTGACTTAGAGACTCATCATTAAAGTTTGTTGTTTGGCTATTTCAATGTTAAATTTCATCATCTATCTTAAACCAAATAAAGAAAATAATAGAGTTTTCCATTTCTGGGATATATTAAATATATCTAGAATATTCACTGATAGGAGTCAATTTAGATTTCCAAATTGGAAAGCAAATATTAATTAAAATGTATAATGTCTTAACATAGTTAAGTTGAGTTTTAGTTTAAGACACTTAACCTTTCTGAATTATGGTTTCCTTACATATAGGAAAACCTCTAAGAGACCTCTAATGTTCCTTTCGGGTCAGAAAAACTAATCTGGCTTAGTCTAATAAACCATAGAATTGCATAATAGAAAATTCAGTTATGTAGGTATGTGGCGTCTGAAGTTGTCTGTAAATACCAGCTAAACAAGTAGCCAGAGTGAGTAAAACCATCAAATTCAAACATAGAAAACCCTCTGCCAAGTGTAAAATGTTTACTTATTTATTATTTACCCTCTAAATTAGTGATGAACCTTCACGTAATCGTAGGAGTCTAACCACTTATGTAACTGTGGGCTCATCACTTAATGTTCTTGGACCACAGTTTACACATCTTGAGGGGGTGAATCTTCCAGTTGCCTTTTAGCTTTAAAGCTCTGAGACTCTCTCCAGGACTACCAAGGGGAATTTGAATTGCCACCAGGTACCAGAAGTGAGCTGGAGAAATATCATAGTGATTGTTTATTCTTACAAACCTTTCCAAAATGGCCAAGGTTATGCGAAGTCAGATGTTTATGTTTAAAATTATGTTTTCACTTTGTCGTTCTACCATTGATCTGATAAAACTAAGTTGTTTTATAGATGTCTTTATACTTCTTACTGAAACTTAGTAGCCCTGAAATTCTTCCTGATTCAACAAAGTAATCTTTTAAATTTTATTTTTTAGGTTATCCAAACAGTGAGAGGTGTGTGACTTATAGGTCTAGGAATTTGAGTGGATACAGTGTTTTAATTAGATGCAGTAATATGTGCTATGGTAAACTTGTATCCCACTATCACTGTCTGCTTTAGAAACTTGAAATGTTTGTGTAATTACCATTTTATTTATAAATTTTGATATTTTTTGGCTTTTTATGTGGGAGCATATCATGGGGGAATCTCTGTAAATTTTGGTTGATTGCACGTAGATTTCCATAGATAATGATAGATTGCATGATGCTCACTGATCACCTTGAAGCAGCTCTGTAAAGTCTGTTTTAGGTGTTCAGGTAAATTTTTTCACTCTCCTAAATTCAACCCTGTGACAAAGTTTATTAGTTTCTATACTGGTAGAGCATATTCCTCACTGAATTTTACTGTCATCCGTGTTCTATTTTCTGATGGAAGAGAAAATGTTCTGTGTTCTGTGACTAGCTGTACTTATGCAAAACTTACATTTGATACATGTTTAATCACAATTCATCATAATGTACCATTCTTGATGCACTGTAACAAGGACATAGATTTTTAATTTATGTTTCTTTTGGTAGTAATATATTTTTACACATTCATTTCCAGGTTCCCACTAGGATTTCATATCCAAACTGAGGCTAAAGTGTGCCATTGTACATGGAGCTCTGGGGCATTTTGCTCAGCAGAATATAAAAGAAACTTCTTAGAATGTTCTCATGGCTGTTAGACAAAAGAGTACTGTATGTGGTAGAATGACTTATCTAACCTGTATGACACACTGATTATTGAGAATATTATAAATTCTCTGAACAGTCTTTTTTTGGTTCTCCAAATAATGTCCGTAGGGACATTGTATTATTAAGTTAAAAGTAAAGGGGACAGGAATAGCAGAAATAGTAATTTGAAGTTCAGTGACTAAACCAGCATTGCCCCGAGTGGTTATGTACTTTATTGAAGAAAACTGTGCTGGATGAGTTTGTGAATCAAAATGTTTATTTTAATGTTTCTGTTATGTCAAAAATAAACTTCTTTGTGGATTTGTTTTAAATGTAAGGGCAAATGGGGAAAATTTGGTTATCAGTTTTGAACTAGCTCTGTTTTAGTTGATTCCTAAAATGTGAGTAGCCTGAATTTTTAAAGCAATTTCACATAAAAGTGATAAATATAATAACAGATAGAAAAAATAAATATAACACATGGCGCACAATGTATTTCCTGTGTAGAAGGCGAGAGATTGGAAATTATAGTTAGATAAATTTATTTGCTACTGAAATAGGTACAGAGGGCATAGGGCAAGCCTCTTATTTTGCGAATGGGTGGAATGATGATTTCTGGGAGAGGCCAGCGCGTGCCCCACTTGACTTTTACAGTAAACCTCTTGCTTCTCTAGTACCACTTGTCCTGAGTTTTTGGGTTTTTTATTTTCCCTTACAAACAAGTGAACCTCACACTGAGTTGGTGCTTTTCCAGCTGAGTGTCTTGACTGTTCTGAGCTGGTATTGCTAGGAAGAGTAATTCATTGACTTCTGGCACGCATCAAGTGTTCATGTGTATGTGTGGAGTGGGGTTGGGGATCATGTAGAGAAGGGAGAATTTATAGTTTCAAGCGCAGAGAAGAGGAGAAACATTTATCAGATTTCTTAAAGTTTTCCTGACAAAAGTCTAAATGGGTGTGAAGGTAGTTACAGCTGACAAATCGACAGTTGACAGGATTGTACATCTCACCTTTCTTGAGCAGTTTGACTAGCACTTTCATGCTTTGACCATTTCAATAGTAAAATTGACTCTTTTATAGAAGAAATTATGTACTAATCACCTGTTCGGTGAAGCCTGGGATTGGACACTGTTTTTGAGAATACCCAGAGGTGGTGGCCCAGGGATGTTCAGATTTTCCATATTTTAGAACCGCTTCAGTGAACCAGAGTGCTAAGACCCAATTTTCCCTCCCACACTCTGGTTTACAACCACTGAAACAAAACCAGAGGCAACCGAGGTGGAAAAAGAGCTTTGCATTTGATGACCTAGCTGTGAAGAAAATAAAGGCTTTGAAAAAGTTCTTGCCAGAGAGTAATTCATCGATGTTGTCATATTATTAATGCCATTTCAAAGCCCCTGGACCACTCCTTATGCACATGCATTGTAGAAAACAACTCATAGTTTAAATAGCTTTTGTAATAATATTCATTCCAGTTAAGACTTTTAAAAAAGTATTTTGACATACATAGAAAAATTAGTCCTACAAGGTGCTAGCCTAGCCTTTATTTAAAATCCTTCGGAAGCATCAGGCCAAAATCTTTCTCCATTGACCATTTGGCTGAACAAAGAAAAATGTATAACCTGCTACATTAATAAAGTGCCTTTCCCCTTAAGGGACCACAAATCACTGGGCTTGCTGTCTCCCTTTGTGTAATTTGTGAGATAGTGTACCAAGAACATTTTGGAACTGATACATTAAATATACATGGTTGGTTTAAAAGTTGAATCCAGACAACATTAGCTGCAACAGTAACAAGAATGAAAGCAGCAATGAAACACACTGCTGCAAACAAGCCTGCTTGCTGTCCTCATACCCCTGGATGACAGCATTGCTGGGACCAAAGAGTAATGTTGTATTAATTTAAATGTTTACGTTTTTGTAAACACAAGTACATGTTGATTACGTGGTTATGGAAGTAGTTTTGAAATTCATCATGGGTTTTCAGTTTACCCATATAAAGAGATTGACCTGTATGCCAAGTTTGGGCTTTATGTGATAATTTTAATTATTACTTGATTTCACAGGTTCGTGGCCTTGTTTATAATGCCACAGTAAGTTCCACATTTTCTCATAGGCGGCTCTGTACATTGTTAGAAGGAAATGAGGGCAGAGTGCTGTTTCACCAAGTAAGGATCTCGTGGTCTGATGCCCTTTCTGCTCCAAGTGTTCTCTGTAACTTTGATTGGTTTCCTGACTCCAGTCTGTGTTTTCAGTCTTTAAATTATTTTCTAGATATTCACAATATTTTTTTGACTCAGACATTGCAGCATCATACAATGAAGATGTAGTTTGTTTTAGACTAAATGCTACTGTTACATCAGTCTATTAAATAATTTTTCAAATCCAGTGGTAGTTTCTAGTACAAATATTGTTTTTATTACAATGATCATTTGCAGGAGAGTTCATCTTAGGGAAGTTATGTCTTTTATAAATAATTTGTACTGCATTGAATGCATTCCATTTATTCCATGGAATATCTTATTTATTGATGCACGAGAGGGAATGGTTTATACTCTTTTTTAGAAATAATTTTATGTTTGCAAAATTAACCTAGTCTTCCTATTTTTCTTTTTTATTTAATGGTAAAAGTTTCAGTTAGCGTTTCAAGAGGACAAGGGACAAGTTGCAAGTAGAAACAAGATGACTTTTAAATAAGTCAAAATAAGTTACTGATCTTTTTTGAACACAAGTATTAGAAATATACTCAATTGCTATTTAGTTTTTTTCTCTATTTGCATTCTAGGCATTTTTTCCTTTTTGTTGGAAGTCTATAGGAATGAAAAGATTAATTTCTGTCGTTTTAAAGTCATAAGTAACTTGACTTCAGAGGACAAACAGTAGTCAGTCTTTTTAAGTAGAAGTGTGTCTGCCAGGTAGGAAATGGAATTTTCTTTAGAAACTTGAACATCTTCTTAAGACTGACACATCATAAATGAATAAAAAGTTTATTTAGTCTTGATAAGAATGCTTTCATTCATATTTCCCGCCTCTGAGAGATGTGAATATAATTTTTCTCAAGTTTGGAAATGAAAGGGCTTATTTCTTTAACACACCATGGAAGTAGAGACCACAAGAAAGTTATTTAGACAAATGTTTTCAATGTTAAACAAAGGAAGTCTGTTAGAGTGGGCAGGTGAGAGCTTGCGGGATGCATCTTTGACTGTCAAGGACTTCATGGCTCACTATATCCATGCTGTTTTGCTAACTAGCTATAGAGTAATTTTCTTGGTGATTTTCATATGAGTGAAAAGTGAAAGGAGTTTCTCTAGCAACTTCTTCTTTGCGGTACATTTTCAAATTACAAAAGAAAAAATTATTCAGATATAACTTGAAACTAAATGAACTGTTCTTAAATTTTAAATAAAATGTTTACATATAATCTATTTATTTGCCGCTTATTTTATTTATGCCTTTTCCAGCCCTGTGTTAATGTCATTCAGCCCTTAACTCCTGGTTTATTAGCTATTAAAAATTTTATTGCAATTTATTTAGATTCCTTCCAAGTCAAACTATATTATACACACATGATATTTTGATTTTAAAATTGCAGAATTTTTTTCCCTGCGGTTTAGAGTTTATTAAATGTTTATAAATTCCTGAGAGTGATAACAGTTGTATTATAAGACAGTAAGCTGACTCACAAGACTCGAGTGAACTTGGCTTTATGGTTGAATACCTTTTATGTTTTCAGTCTTAAGGCAGCTTATTAAAATTGATGTTTTCTTTTCAGTAAATATCTGGTGACATTCAAATTTGATAATTAAAATCCAGAAGCACTCAAGAAAGAATGCCTGTTTTTAGTTTCATAATAACAATACTCCCACCAAGAAGGTTCATGAATGATGTCTTTCAAGTGGCCGATTTGTTATTTAGTTAAAGAAAGCTCCTGTGGCAATTTCTTACAAAACTAAATTGAAGTTTGTTTATAAAACAGGCAGGCTGCAGTGATAGTCCTATAGCCTGAGGAGTCTTTGGAAATCTAGCCCAAGAACCTGCTTTTTTTTTTTCCTCAAGTAATTTAGCAAAGAAGTGGAGTTTCTGGGAATCCAAACAGATTAGCATCCAGCACTAATTGGGTAGTTCATAAAATGGTACTCATGTCTGACTGTTTTGAAATAAAGTGCTTCGGAAATACTCAGTTTTCTAAATCCATTTTTAATGTTAATCTTTTGTCTCTTGAAGCTCATTATTGTTAGAGCATGAGTTCTTGTTGGAGTTTGTATTTATACGTCAGTTGTTTATAAATGTGCTAATTCTAGCAGGAGGCACATATGAGGTCATTACAAAAAGTACCCAATTATAGATTCAGATAATAAAGAAAGATTGAGGTTGCCTGTCTTTTTTGGTTGAGCCATTGAGGAACAGATTAAACAGAAAGATAATTTAGACACATATATTGAAATGTGTCACTTTGATCATCTGATAGCGTGACCCTGTAGCCACGTGTAATCCTAGACCTGTGACTGTGTCGGTCCCCTAGGGCTGCTGTAACAAAACGCCACCAACTGAGTGCCTTGAACAGCAGTCTAAGTTGTTTAGGTTGATTCTCTCACAGTTCTGGAGCCTAGAAGTCTGAAGTCAAGGTGTCACCAGGGCCATGCTCCGTCAAATCCCCTAGGGCAGGAAGCTTCCATGACTCTCTGAGCTTCTGGGAGCCCCAGGCATTCCTTGGCTTGTGGCAGCATAATTTATGTCTCTGCTTCTGTCATCACATGGTGTCCTCCTCTGTGTGTATCCAGATTTCCCTCTTCTTACAAGAACACCAGTCACATTGGATTGGGGCCCAGCCTAATGACCCCATCTTAACTTTATTACGTCTCCAAAGACTCTATTTCCAAATAAGGTCACATTGACAGGTAGGGTTGAGGTTAGGATTTCAATATATGTTTTTAGGGGACACAATTCAACCCATAACAGTGACCAAATGTGGCAGTGTGAAATTTATACTAAGGAGGGGAAGACAATTGAAACTCGTTAGAGTGTATGACCTAAGTGTGAAAAACTGCCTGGTAGAAGAAAATGCCAAACAAAATTACTTAAAATTATTTTTTAAGGGCCTTGTAGCTCAAATAATTTTTGTAGTTCTTTTGGATTTGTAATAAAAAGCATGGTGAATTAATTTATTGATTAATTTCTGTGGATATACAGACATGTCAGGGACAGAGATACGTTCTGAGAAATGCGTTGTTAGATGATTTTGTCGTGTGAATATTGTAGGGTGTATTTGCACAAACCTAGATGACAGAGCCTGCTGTACACTTAGGCTATATGGTATTAGTCTTATGGGACCACTGTCGTATATGTGGTCTGTTGTTGACCGAAATGTTGTTATGCTGCACGTGACTGTATTGAAAAGTGTGTTGAATTCAACTTTTATTGGTAAGAAAATTTTCATATACATCAACATAAGTGAATTTATAAGTACCTTCTTATAACAGACATTCTTACTGATTTCGAAGTATAAAATGCCATCTCTCTTTAGAAATTATTAGTACTATAAATATGTATATTTAATTAAAACTTAGAATATTAATAGCTCTGCTTATCCTTGATTAAGAATCCCTGTTTTGTTCGTTTATTTTGTGATAAACTCTGGAGGATTAATTAAAATAGTTAATTATGACTTACATCATCATCATTAAATCTGTTTACAAAGTTTTCTGTATTGCAAATTAAAAAAAGAGAAGGGAGGTGTTTTCCATGTTGGTGACATAGTGAAGGCTACTTCACGTTCCCTTTGTGTCTTTAATATTAAGATATAAGGTATTATAAGTATGATTCCAAATTAAGATTTTAGAGAATCAGTTGAAGGATTTTAGCTTAGACAAGAGTAGTAATTGTTTCGAAAGATGTCATGTTGAGTAGCTTAAAGCAGGGGTCAGCAAGCTGTAGAGAGCTAGATAGTAAATATTTTAGACTTTGCCAGATGGTCTCTGGCAACTCCTCAGCTCTGCCTTTATAGCAGGGAAGCAGACACAGACAATATGTCAGTGAATTGAAATGATTGTGTTCTGATAAAACTTTATGTACAGAAACATGTGGAAGACTAAATTTGCCCTGTGGGCCTCTAGTTTCCCAAGTCTTGGCTTAAAGTATTAATCTAAATTTTGAATAGTAGAATTTTAAAAGTGTTCTGTCAACATAGATTGAATACATAAGTTGCATCAATCAGGAACGTGTTGGATAAAAGTGACAATGCCCCATCAACTGTAGTTTACATATAAGAGGTCTGTGTTTCTCAACAATGTGGTTAGAGACCCAAGCTCCTTCTGGCTTTGTAGTCTCCTTCCTTAGTGTGTTGAGTCTGTCCTCATTCTGGTCGCCTCATAGTTGTGGAATTCCTGCTGCAGCTCCATCATTTTTAAGGCTACGAGACTGAGGACAGAAGGGCAGCACCACATATTTCTGTCCACTTTTTATTATTGATCAAAAAGCCGTCCTGGAACCTTTCCACCCGACTTGCTGCCTCCAGATTTCTCTTAGGTCGTTTTAGTCCTGAAGAAATCTGACATCCAGCACAATAGTGAGAACTTTTTAGTGTAAGTTTTTTCTATTCTTGTTGGCTTTCTAGGAAAAAAATATTTAAAAATGCAAGAAGGAATCCAAAAATTGAGGCAGTTTTATCTAAAAACTCATCCTTTAATAGAGAAAACAATTGTTTTCTTTTTTCATTGAATAATACCTCATTCTCTTTTAAACGTTGACTAATGTAAACTTTTGTTTAGACCCAAATAATTGAAAGCAAATAATTAGTTTTAGTAGGTAAGGAAGATTGAAATTATGTTTTTAAAGAAATATATTATTTATCTTTGTTATCAGTGTCTATCCCTCATAAATGAGTGATAAGTATTCTAATTCCATTTTCAATCTGGAGCAGCTAAATTGACTGGAGGTTACATGACTTGACAGGAGTTGTATACATTCACATGTGATGTATTTCTAAATGCTGTCTCATTACCAGTTGGCGAATGTGAGCCCGCAGCTGTTGGCATCTGAGGGGTATCAGCATTGTAAACGCTTTCAGCTTTGTTTCAGGAGCACTCATTTGAACAATTAGCACATTTTATACTTGTGAAAATGAGGTGTTTTCTCATCTTCATTAAACCAGTATTAATGTTGTATGTCAAATGGTCAGTAAATGCAGCTTTTTTTTTTTTTTTTTTTACGAGACAGCTTATATTATTAGTTAAATTTAGGACAGTTTAAAGCTTCATTTCTCAAGCATGCCTTTTTGTATACATATTTCTGTGTGTGTGTGTAAGAAATGTTGCCTGTGACTTCTTAAAGCTTTTCATTTCTCTAGATGAACAAAGTTTTTATTTTTTTCCCTGTAAGGAAATAGGAAAGGTTACCTAAATATTTTTCCTGAAATATATTAATGAAAATGTGAACTCCTTTTACAGATGCTGCAAACACTTCAGTTTTTGTTGTAAAGGGTTTTTATGGGGTATGTTGATTTTCTATGATTGTGACAGCATGTTGAGCTGTCAAGTTCATTCTTTTTCCAGAAATTTCAGACAACTTTAATTTGACTGAAGATCTCAATTCTGGTCAGGCGAGTCTCATTTATCTGATTAAAGTAGGTTTGCATGGATTCAAGTTCTAAGAAACAAAAAAATTCCCCTTAATGAATTTTTTGTGATTTTTTTCCTGTATAATTACAATTTTAGTTTGTCCTCCTGACAATTGGATATGTAAGAGTTATGTTTTTATAAAGTAAATGAAGTCTTGAAATTGGTAATTGGTTACAGTGCTGTTTTCCACTTTATCACTACCTGGTCAACCGGCGCTCTTGCCGTAAATAAAATGTCAGTGGCTCGTGGACGTGCCCATCGTATGGCTACAGTGACAGAAGGGAGTATTGCCACAGAGTATATGGCTCACAAAACTGAAAACATTTACTGTCTGGGCCTTTACTGAGAAAGTTTACTGACCCCTGCACTATTGAGACCCTCTCCTACGGCAGTCTTAGAAACCTGGCATTTTTAGACAAGCATTTTCTTCCTTTTCGTTTCCTTTTCTCCCCTTTTTTGTCAGTGATGCCGTATGACTCACTGATCATGGTGATCTTCTAAGGGCAATAAAATGGTAATGACAGGTGGTTGGCGATTGAGAGCTAAAACCCCGTTAGACCCCTATTTCCTGTCTTGTCTCAGTATTCTCATGTATATGATCATTTTAAAGTGCAATAAATTTACACTTTTTTATAGTTTTTTTTTTTTAACACCAGATATGTCACTAAGGTCTTTCGCAGTGATCTTATCTAGTGGTTTCCCTTCACAGTCCGCGGGCCAGATAATGCAGTCTGTCCCCTGGAATGATGAAGTACAGATCCCTGACTTCACTCAGTACTTCTGTCTTTACCAGTTGGGATCCGAGTATCCACATTTTTTAAAAGTGCCCTACCTATTTCTGATACCCTGCCTGCTCTCAGAATCCCCATGAGTCAAATCGTCTCACTTTGTGTACACAGTTCCCAGGGGCCGCTGAGGTGGCTCGGGTGGGACTGGAATCCTGCGTCTGCTCAGAACTCTTCACTCGAATACACTTCCTTCATCAGCTCTGTAGGGATCCTCTCCCTAGTGTGAGTCATTTTAAAGGAGCTCCAAGAAAGATAAGTTTCTGTAATGCCTTTGAAGGAATTTTGTTGGAAAAGAAGAATTGAAATTATCTTTTTATATTCTTTTTAGATTGGCCTAATCACTACCTTTAGAGTTTATCTTTGCATGCCAGCCCTAAATCCTGCCATTTCTCCTTCCCTTCCTGTCTCCCCCGTTTATGCAGATCCTCTTTCTTATTACAAAATGTCTCTTTTTCCTCCAACTGTAGCATTTATCAAGGCCTTTCATGTGGCACTTAGTGATATATTGTCAAATATTGGTCTCTTTTTAAAATGGTGACAAATCTGGTTATCTTAGGTGTCTCATTATAAGGTATTTTTTTTAAAGATTGGCACCTGAGCTAACATCTGTTGCCAATCTTCTTCTTTTTCTTTTTCCCCTCTTCTCCCCAAAGCTCCCCCGTACATAGTTGTATATTCTAGTTGTGAGTGCCTCTGGTTGTGGTATGTGGGACGCCGCCTTAGCATGGCTTGACGAGTGGTGCCGTGTCCGTGCCAAGGATCCAAACTGGCGAACCCCTGGGCAGCTGAAGCAGAGCGCGAGAACTTAAACACTTGGCCATGGGGCGGGCCCCTCATTATAAATTCTCTAAAGGCAAAAATCACTTCTTCTCCTTTGTGTCTCCCAAGGTATCCAGAACAGTGCTTCACAGTTGGCAAACACTCATGAAAAAACTATGATTTTTTCTGTAGAATTACTGTAGGATCATTTGAACATCCTGATGGATTCCTTGATTATGAGCTACTGGGGCCTGGAAACAGGAAAAAGTGAAAATGTCACATTGGGAGGTGTCCTGTGAGGTGTCCAAAGGCTCGCTTTTAGAATTGTAGGTAACCTCTTAATGTCAGCTCCTGCAGAGCTGGCAGTGGACGCCATTGATTTTAGAAGGAGGAAAGGTCCATAAGCATTGTAACACCATTGTTATTTATTATAGATTATCTTTTAAGACAATTTTGAATTCCTTGTGTATATACAATATCTTTAATGTAGTTACCCTTTTGGATAAAGTTGGTGAAGTTACTGTGGTTGGAAGCACTTGCTTAATGGCGTGTCCTAGTAACCCCTTTGCACCTGTGAGATGAATCCCTGAAAAACCCATTCCGCCTGTTCCCACAGACCGCACATGGCAGTGAGCCTACTTCATGGCCTTCCTACTGACTGGCTAGTTCTTCCTCTGAGCTCTTATGAGTGTTTTCACTTCCTCTTATTCTTATTTTAACATTTCTTCAAAGACGGTTTTTGTTTCTGTGCTATGTTGTATTTATGACTCTAAACACACAGGACTTTTCAGCAACTGGGGAATCCTCCCAAACCTATGCTTTCGACATGAATAGTCCAGTTTCGTTTGGTATATATTGTTGACAGAAGTGCTCCGTCTTCTTTATAGCTTGCTGTGCAGCATAGGGTCATCGCACGGCTTTACGCTCTTCAGGGAGCGCGTCAATACATGTGCACAGGTGAAAAAAGTCTTAGTATGGTAATCATCTTGTGTTCTTATTGATGGAGTTCCCTGTTATAGATAAGGATTTTCAAACTTGAAAATCAGTTTTCAGATTTTAGCTATTTGTGTATTTAACTGCCATCTCTTTTTCTTTCCTTTTAAAAGGCAGGGTTAGACATTTGGATCGGGTATTCTTGCCATATACGCTGCTTTTTTGTGTTTTTGTGGGATGAGTATCCCAGCTCGAGGGACATCTGAGACATTGTGAACATGTAGACAGGACTTCTAAAGAAAGGAATTGCCGTTCTCTTACATCAACTGTGCAGACTTAGAAACAGACTTTGAAGGAAAACAGAGGCATGTGTGTTCTCACTGTGTGTTATTGTTGCGCCCCCTCACATAGCTGTTAGGATTTGTCAGCAGTTTATTTTGACTCACTGTACCAAAGTGGGGGTGGTTTTGTGTGTTTTTGTAAGTTAACTAATGTGGGATGTCAGTAATCTCAACTTTACCATTTTGATTGGCTGTGCTCCATCCATTTCTTAGGCCATATTTTAGTACTGAAACTTGCCTAAAAATATTTGCCAAATAGTTTTTCTCTTCTTATAACTGTGGAGATCAAAACCGATCCTTAAGAGGTATACTCTTTTGTTTCGTTTTGCGTTTGTGGTGTCTTCATGGTATTTCCCCAGACTAGTTTGGGAACGTCCTTGAGTTGTTCTTTTCAATTTATCCTGATAGTTCTTCTTACATAATAAAATTTAATTTTATTTATTATGGGAAGATTGGGGCTGCTCCCAAATCCACATTTCGTTTGCTGGGAAGTGCTTTTAGACACACATAACCCTGATAGATTGTTTTGTTTGGGGATGAGGAAGTCTTTGAGACCTCTGTCTGAAAGAGGATGGGGGCTCCTAGAATTGATGGAATTGGTCTTCTTATTTCAGGAACCGTTTGTGAAGAGAAGGTGGCCGAGATCTGTCTTGACCCTTTTACTGTTTCCTAAGAGAAATAGCCCTCCAGGGAGTTGTGCAATATGGTGGTCCTGGTACATCTTTGACATGACTTTAAGGTTGGGAAGTGAAGCTTTACAGATGGGACTCAAAAGGCAAACAGTGTTTTCCTTTAGTCACCCAAGGTGACCATTACGTGTAAAGATCAGTGTAGATGTTGTGTCCCTGATAACTTTCCATTATGTGACTGCTCTTTATTTACTTCCTCTACATATATATGTCATTTTTCCAGCAGCAAGTTAAATTCTTCTTTGTATGTATGTATTGTAAACTGTCATTTATGTGGGATTAAAATAACTAGAATTCTTTTAGCCTGTTCAGTACTGGATATTAAGGGAGAGACAGATGGCAAGTAAACAAGATGAGAGCAGGACTTTATTTGCTGTATTACAATCTCAAACTACTGTAAAGAACTTTAATGAGATGTTATTTTAGGAAGTTTCCAATTCACTGCAGGTCACCGAAGCTTGGACAGAAGCAGAATGTACATCAAGTATTTTAATATATCAACAATCTACTGCATTTGGTTGAAAGTTCATCTGGAACTAGTAGGGTATATTTTTAAGAGCATAAAAGTTTTTCTGGGTGCCAGTGTGCCTTAGAGTAAAATTACTTTTTTACTTAATTTTACATAGCACTATTTTAAATTTCTAGTTGGAGTTCAGAATCAAGTTGGTTTAAACATGTAAAGTTTCTTCTAGTATCTTCTCTCTCCTTTTTAGTAAGCTCACATTCGTTTTTCTTTATGGTGATTATTTTTAATTTCCCACAGCTCTACTAGAGATTTTCTTCACTGTGCAATAGTAGTTATTTCACATAATTCAAAATTCAGTTCTTCAGTTTCACAAAGACTTTCTATGAGAAATGACTTCAAAATTGTTGGTCTTTTTTTTTTTTAGACTGAAGTTAGTTTGTAGAACTGTTCATAGCATAGGAAAATAAATTCGTATATGAACCCTTCCCAGGTTATTCTTTGTAGAATTACATATTTCTTTTTATCTGTACAAGTAATATGAAGATCTTGGAAAAACATTTGCTTTTCACCCATTAAAATAAAAATAAAGAGCCTTGAAAAATGACTGGTGCTGATAGTTCATGGAGGTTAACAAGTGATATGCAAGACGCAGACTGTCCTTCAGTTGCAAAATGTTACATAGTTTGTACAACTCCCCGGCTCTGGGGGGAGCATGTATTCATCGTTTAATTGGTGAATAAGAAAAGCTTCCAATGAAAGGTCCAATAGATGACCTCAAGATTCCAGCATTTCTAAAGAATATAGAGTCTCTCATGACATGTAGTAGTAGTAGTTAAAATTGAAAAGCAACTTTCTTTAATTGGTATAAACTTAGAGAATATAATAATAGGCTTTTGAAAAAGACCTGTGCACGTTACGTGCTTTGTTTTTTTAACGTGAGTCCTTTTTGTTTCCTTCTCATTTGGGGTTTGTAATCAACTTACATAGTGAATTTTGTGCTAAAATTTATTGTAAGTAAACATGATGTCGGTAAGATTTAGTCCCCCCTCCCCCATTTAGTTATATGAATCTTCTGATTTCTCTTCAATTGCTAGAAATATATTTATGTTTCCTTCAGCTCTTTTCTTGGTTTAAGGAGCTCTTAGCATTGTTTCATTGGAGCGATACCACTGACTGTCTACAACTATGTAAGAAATAGTTTCTTGGATTCTGAGTGAAAGCCTTAGAAAATTTCTACCCGGAAGTCTCCTGTACCCCTCTACGTGTGGAGTTGTAGGAACTAATTCTCCAGATGAAGTCAGTAAGAGCAAAGAAGTGCAGAGTCCTGATGTTCTCATTTGGGCTGGATTTTCCCCCATGTCATCTGTTCTTTTATGAACAGAGCTTAATTCAATCCTTAACAGTTTGTTTTCAAATTTTTGAGCTCATTTTAATGTACAAAGGGGACATTTTGATTAATATGGTTTTCAAGGATGTAGAGTTAACGATCTCATTTGCCGTGAAAACAAAAAATCAGTAATAAAATAGAAGGGCTATTTAGTGGATAATTTGAGAAGGCCAGTTTATTCTGGACTTGGCAAGCTCAAGATCTAGAAGAATAGTAACTTTCATTTTTTTTTTTTTAAAGATTTTATTTTTTCCTTTTTCTCCCCAAAGCCCCCCGGTACATAGTTGTGTATTCTTCGTTGTGGGTTCTTCTCGTTGTGGCATGTGGGACGCTGCCTCAGCGTGGTCTGATGAGCAGTGGCATGTCCGCGCCCAGGACTCGAACCAACGAAACACTGGGCCGTCTGCAGGGAGCTTGCGAACTTAACCACTCGGCCACGGGGCCAGCCCCCATTTTTTTAAAAACAATTAAAGGTTTTGCTTAATTATCAAGTTCTAATTCCTTTGGGATACCGATGTTTAGTGATTAACTGTTTCAGAGGAACTGTTATATGAGGCTTAGAATTTTTGTTTTAAAATTTATGCTGCTCCAACAATAAAAAGAAAAAAGTCTTATCTCTAGATTATTCATTATTGATGTCAGTAGATTTAAAAGAGAAGCATATTTGATTTTTGAAATTTCCATGAATAGTGGAGTTATTTGAATTATAAGTGAAATGCCTAGGAATGTGAATCTTACTTTTTACATCGGAATTGAACTGAAACATTTATGCTTACAATACCCCTGGATGGAAAACAAATCTTAACAGCATTTCTTATTCAGAAAACAAAACTGATTACAAGCAGAAAGAAAATATCCTACTGAGTATTTGAAAGCCAAATGAGTTGTAAAAAAAGTAAAAATCACTAATCTTTATCTTACATTAAAGTTTTTAATTTTGTTTATTTTTAACTGGTCATGGAAATTAATAAGCCTGTTTGTCCCAGGGAAAGGGTAGCTGGTCGGCTTTCACTGTTCTTCTTGAAGCAGGATTCTGGAAGGCTCTCCAGAACCATTGTGCAGAATGAGTCGTTTTTATTTGCTAGCCACAAAATCTGTTCTCTTTATACAAGACCATGTGGTTGAAATGAATAGAAACTGTGATGGCTATAACCTTGAGTAATAACACGACAAAAGCACTATTTATTCATAGGAGTGGTTCATCACTTATATTTCTCCATTATCTGCCTTTCTAGCCCCATCTCAAGACGGTCTCCCTCCGGTCTTTTTGCTCCAGCAACTCACATTTTTCAGTTTTTAAGGCCTCCAGGACCTTCATATCTGTGACTGCTCCTGCCTGAAGCTGTTTCGGCTCTCTAACTCTCGCTCATCCTTCAGATCACAGCTTACGTGTCAGTTCCTCAGAGACACCTTCCTTGACCGGTCACCCAAAATTATTCTGCACATTATTTTATCTCCTGGTACTCCGTTTTCTTCTTTCCAGATCCTGTCACAATCTGTATAAGGTTCTTTCTTTTCTTCACTACTCTCTCCGCAGTGCCTACAGCAGTTCCTGCATGTAGTAGGGACTCAGCAAAGATGCATTAAAAGAGCGAGTGATGAGTGCGCACTAATCTCAAGCTACATGCTGTTTAAGGAGCATCATAAAACTTGGCAGGCATTATTATACCTGTATATGGACAAGAACCATTGTTGGTTTTGGTTTGTTTTGTTCAGTTTTGTTTCTGTGAATGGAAGGAGAAATTTAGTAGTTATTAAGCCAGAGAAAGTTAATTAAATTGGGCTTGTTAATCTTGTATGGTCCAGAGAGATTTCTTTTCATCAGCTGAGTGTTATATTTTTATGTGACATTTTAGGAAGGATGAAAAGGACCTGGCAGCCACGTGCATCACTCTTTTGCCTGCTGATCCATAATTAGAACCAGTGTCTAGAGTCTGTTTTAGCCTAGAACTAAATAGCATAGAAAGTCAGACTTACAAGTGAAACCGCTTTCCACATATTTGTTTGTTGTACTTTAGTGCTTAAAATTAGCATATTTAAAAGTTTTACTGAGAAGCATGAAATTGGAACTCCATGCATCCATATTATATTTCTTCTTAATGCAAATTAAAGTAAAATTTCAAAATCCTTATAACTTAGGTGCTATTGGGTAGTTTCTTGGTCTTAACTTTTAAGTTAATGAGCATAATATTATGACTGTGTCATATATGGGGGTCTTTGATACATGGAACGGGTGAATAGTATTCAGGCATTACTTTACACCTCTTTGAAAGGGTTGTCATCTTTTGAATAATTATATCATGCCAGATTATTTTTATAACAAGTTTTTAATGGTACCTTATTTCTGGTGGTATCAACCTAAAACTGCTTTGACCAGCCTTTTGGCTCCACTCTACTTCTCTGACCTATATTCTCTATCAGTATCCCATACTATAGTATTCCCTCTTTATAGCTTTGTTTATTTGGTTCCCTTAATTTGAAATAATTAAAAAACTACCGTGGAACTGTCTTGCTTCCTCTTGATTAACATTTAAACTTCAGCCTCACTGGTCTAATCTTGATTCCTGAATTGCGCCAAAATCTTTTCCACCTTGTTGCCTCTTCAGATTGCTTCCCCTTTCTGAAAAGCTGTTTCTCTGGCTCTACATTTTTAGGGCAGGGACAAAGCCTCGGTACACATATCACCTCCTTAGATTGGCCTTCTTTGACCGCCCCCTCTAAAATAGATGTCCTGGATGGTGTTTGGAATGCTTACTGATGGTTTCTTCTTTTTCTCACTTATGTTACGTGTCTGTCAAGGTATAATTGAAGTTCTCCTTCTTAAAGCATTTTCTGAATACTCGAGTGCTAGAATTTGAGTCTTTTGAGCTTTCACTATGTGTCAAAACACTGCAGTTGGTGGTGTAGAAGCAGAGTTCTATGTTGGTTCTTCAGATGCCCTGTATCTAGTTGAGGGATACTCAGGGTCCTCAGTGCTCGCAGAGGAGGGCGCCCGAACCCACCTAGGGGTTGGGGAAGACCTGCAGTGGGGAATTATGGGTGAGCTGAGGCTCGAGGGTTGAGGAGCAGTTAGAGATGGGCAGGGGATGGTGTCATGGAAGACATTTTAAAGGAGTAGGAAGTACCCACCAGGTTTAGGAATATGGGAAAGGGTATTGTGTTGGGATGCTGTGGTTTGGGGTATCTTAGCAGGGTGGGAATTGGGGGATTTTGGTTTCCTTTTCATGCTTTTTCTCTTCTGCTCTTCTGACTTCTCACTATGAGCATGGTTGTTTCTGATGGGGGTGGGGGAGTATATATTGGGGGAAAAAACAAGAAAGGAAGTTACTCTGACAGTGTACCACAGAATTTCATATTTAAATGACAACGTTTTGCATTTTGGGTATTTCACGTGCTAGCTGTTCATTTTGAAGTTTGGTGCTGCTGGTGCGTTTTCGATCCTGCCTTGCTTCAGCCGTGTGCTAGACCACGTGCATATGCACGGTGGGTGCTCAGTTAACACCTGCAGGGAGCGGCCGACTTCAGGGAACAGGGTTTGCCTTTTCGGCTTGAGGATTTTCCTCATTGTGCCCTAATTGAAGATGCAGTGGACATTGTGCTTCCCATGAGGCTCTGCCTGAGACAAGCATTTGATCTACGCAGGCGTGTGCCTGACTTGATACCCTGAAATGGCTTTGTCTCTGAAATTATGTAGTCAGATATTTTCCTGTCTTAGAACTTCAACTTTAAAATTTGATCTCAGGCTGCAGGTCTTTTGGGGTTTTTTTCTGAAACAAACTTTTGGAGACAGAGATGGTTCTTTAAAAGAAAGAAAATGTGTAGTTCTCATCTGTCTCCTATCTCTCACAACAAAATCTGATTGATCTTTCTTGTTACTATTTGATGCTTCATAAGATTGATCCAGTATCAAGGTTCCCAACGCTTCCCCTAACAGAAGGAAAACGTTCAGATCCTTGTATTGCTGACTCGGGGAAGTGTTACAGGGAGAAGAAAGCCTTCGATAGGAAATGTTGCTTCCTCTAGGAAATGAAGTACAAGGACCTAAATGTCCATCAAATAAACAAGGGACAACCTTATTAGGCAATTTTGAACACCTATTCAACGCCTTTATTAGGAGGCTTTTCCTATCGTGATTCTCAAGGATTTATAAGGTGATTATATCACATAAGTTGTTTTGATGTTGACAGCAGTGCATTATTTGGGGGGCGGGGCGGGGGTAGAAAGTACAGATTATAACTGTACGTTATTGCTCTCTTCTTTGTTTCTTAACATCTAAAGCAGTAGAATTCCTAAGTGTTCCAGTGAAAATAGACCTGATCGTTGGAGTTCTTGGGTTTACTGGTGTGCTAATTACATATAAAGTGAGGTATTTCTTTAAGTTAAAGCAGTATTTGAAGATAACGCTTCAAATTCTATTATTAAGGCTGTGTTGAGTTAAAATTTCAGCATAATAAATGATTTGCACTTCTTGTAATGGCTTTCGACAGCAGGAATTTTTCCTGCAGAGGAATAATCAATTAGAAATGTGAAGCAATGTTTCCAAAGTTATAATAATGTATCTTTTAAAAATTTTGTGCAATATGCTAGACTAAGTGATAGGAGATTTTAAATTAAGGTGAATGCTCATTAACTTTGAAAGGATTTTTTTTTTGAAAGGAGAAGAACAAGATAGAAAAGTTTGATTTGGGAAAGAGATCTTCTTGCATGTCGTAAAGATAGCTGCAGTTGTGTGTGTGGGAGTTGGTCTGCCTTCACTGTGAGAAAACAGCTGTGCAGACAGACAGACAGTTTTCATTACATCTAGTTCACCTGTGTGTTTGATACTAGAGTGTTTATTTTGTCATAAGGTACAAAACCGGATTTGGAAAGTAACATATTTCCTGAAGTAAGCATATTTCGTGAACTTTATAAAAACGATATTTTAAAACATTATCATTGTGTTAGAGGATATTACAGTATATCTTTAGTAGTTACTACATAGGGGGATAGAAGATTAAAAAGATGTTACTTAAATTGTATGTTATTTTTCGGAAGACTATAACTTAAAAAGAATTGCAGCCAGTTGTACATGTTTAATTTTCTGGCCTAGAAATGTGGCCTAGAAGTTCCCTAGAAGCTTCTGTTCCATTGTGGTTGAAATGTTTTCTCACATTTTTGAACTACCTCATCACTGCTCATGTAGGTGATATCTTGAAATGTGCCCAGAGAAAGTTGTGTAAAACCTCCTTTGACCTTTTCTGGGCTGAGGGCTAAGATACCTTAGACTTGCTGATTATTTTAAACATCTAGTAGATTGTGTTCAGATAACTTTGTTAAAATACTTAAATTTATGGTTTATATATAATCATCTCTCACTTGTAAATTCATCACTCAAAGAAAGGTAGAAAGTATTTGCCCAAGGGTCGAGAGTAGTATTACTTAAATTTGTTGTTGCATATTTATTTATTTGCTGTTCTATGCTAGAACAAGTTTGAGACTAAAATGGGAAAACTGTTCATTTTGGTGTTGGTTTTTAAAAATGTTTAGTCTTTCATATGATCCTACCTTTGAAGTATCTTGGCATCTATTTTAATATTTTCTCCTTTAAGGAAAGATGAAAATTAACAATATTACTTCTAATTTGGCTCAGTGCACTCCATGAAACTTCATTTTATATCTCATGAGAATCATTTTGTAGTTTCCATTGTCATCTGTTAAAGATTGCTGATTGCCCCCAAAATTCATTTTGCTCCTTGTTTATCATAATATATTTCCTCACTTTTATTTACCCGTAGTGAAGACAGTATTTCCTGGGCTCGCATGGAGCTGATGTGGCCCTGTGAGTTAGTTCTGACTAATTGGATGTGAATAGAAGTGAGGTGTGCAGCTTCTGGATCATGCCTTTAAAGGGAGGCCACATGCCCTCCTCTCCCCCTGTTTCCTGCTCCTTGCTGGCTAGAATGGGAAGATGGTTATGAGTCATCTTGGGCCACATGGGGGAGAGCGATGGCTTAGGGATGGCAGAACTTCAAGGGAAAAACATTGACCACCTCGGACACTAGAGCTGCTGTGCTTTTAGGTGAGAGGGAAATAAACATCCGCAAAAGCCACTATTGTTTTGGGTCTCTGTCACACAGCCAAAGCTTAAATCCACCACTGTCTGGAAAGGACTCACCATTTCTGCCACATTCTTTTGAGATTTAAGTTCCAAATTTATATAATAGTAGTGAGTGAAGGCTTGGCTGTGAGAAATAAAGCTTTATTAACGATGCCTTACTTAGGTAAAAGCAAGCACTAGGTTCATGCTAATGAGACTCTTTAGTATTACATTGTTGTGACTTATTTTATGCAGTTATTCTCTGTTAAGTCATTTTGTGACTATCCCCGACTCTGCTGGATTTTATGACCCATTGAGGGTTAAACAGGATATTGTCTGTTGAGTGTCCAGATTTCCTGTGGTTTTAGTCTTTGTGTCTGTCCTGCCATACCTTCCTTACGTTTTTGGTCCCTCATCTTTCTCTTCCTCTTCTGCATTTGCCTGGTGTCTGGGGAAACTCTGGTGCAGCTTTGCCTGGCCCGCTCGCCAGAGCTCTAGGACCTTAATAGAGACCAGGTGCCTGGCATTGGTCCTGAACACACACACTGGTGAAATTCATTACTTACTCAGGGAGTTTGTGGGCTCATATTATAATGGATGGAAAAATGCCCCATGCTTTGCAACCTTTTAAACTAGGTGATACCACTTACAAGAAATTGTGAATGTTATAGGAACCAACTTCTGTGTGGGAGATGAGTATAGGAAAAAAGAAGTTTCATAATGATGAGTGAGAAGTTTTCAGAAAGCATTGTTTAGTTTGTCATTTTCAGTTCAAAAGGCAACTTACATCATCACACTGGAGATGGGACATAGCTTCACTGAATAATATGCCTTTGTCCCAAGTTACTTAGATGTGTTTCATTATATTGACGTACTCCGCCCTTGCAGAATCATCATAAATTACGTGTGAGGCTCTAGATGGGGAAAGTTGAAAGAAGGGTAGTAGTACATTACAAGAACAAAGCTGTCCTGTTGGTGTCTTTTCCGAGCTCCATATTTGTGTCTTGTGCAAATTCCATCACATTTTGTATGTGTAGATATAGCTGCCTGCCAATACCAGGCATCTTGCATTTTATAGAAAACTAGGAAGTCTCCGTATGTAATCTTCCTTGCCTGTGATTCTTTCACATTTTAAAATTCATTTATGTATGATGGGAAAATGGAATGTTTCCTTCCGTATCAATATAGAAAACCTTCTAGCACCACAGTCTCTGTATCCTGATCCTTGGAGCAATGTTGGAAGTCTCTTGTTTTACAGGAACCGCTCATGTACCATTATTCCTGTTTGCTTTGGAAAATCTTTCCTGGCAAGGCTTCCACAATCTTATGACTCCAGTAGCAGACACGTCCTTGTAGACGTCAATATTAGTCTTCACAGCTTACCTCAGCATTGGAAGGGAACTTTTCCCCACAGGCTTTTCCCACTCCAGGTGTTCCTTTCCTTTTAGGCAACTGTAATTCCTGCCTCATTGACTTCACTCTGGGGACTCTTAGAATTATTCCACTCAGCCATGTGTGTCCCTGGCCTCGTCATGCTACCCTTCGGAATCCTTAATTCCAAAATCTCATTCTGTGAACACCCCCCCAGGCCTTCTACCTCTCATTTCCTTGTACCCAGGAAATCTGCTCTTGAGCTTCGTTGGTATTCTCTGTTATTCCTACTCCATTCTTCTGGTTTCTTCAGTCTCTTCAGGCTTTACTCATTTCCGTACCCAATTTGGATCATCCCATTAGTCATTAGCCAGATAGATCTGAGTTCAAACTCTGTCTAAGTTACTAACTGTGTAACTCAGGTAACTTACTTAACTTCTTTGTGTCTCAATGTCCTTCCTTGTAAGAAGGGTTTTGTAATATCCATCTAGTGGAGTGGTTGAGAAGATTTAGATAAGTATTGGTTAACTGCCTAATGTAATTCCAGGCAATTAGTGGTTATTAAATTAATGCGAGCTGCTTTTATCTTTAATGTTATTATTTGAGAAAATGATAAAAGATGATGAGAAGGTGAATGAAGTTGGGGGCAAAATAATGAAGGGCTAAGGAATATGGATTTGATCTTCTAAATGCTGTGGAGAACCATTGTAGTTCTTTAACAGTGAAGTGGCACCATTTAAAATGCATGGGGAAGATTAATACAGTTTATGTGGTGGTGGTAAAGACTAGAGAATGGAGTAGGAAATTTGTTGGATTAAATACTGAAACTCTGGTGTTGCCAGGTTCGTGTGTCTTGTTTAATATTTTATCTCTTTTTAGTAGAGATCATGTTTTATACTGTATTGTTACGTTTTGTACCACATGGGTTAACTACTTCTTAATGAATGACTTCATAGAGACCATTTTATGTAGCAAGTAAATGTGAGTTCATTTCTCTGGTCAAGGAGACAATGGATTTCTTTTGAAGTGTCTGCTACCTTGTTGCCCTCATTGAGTTGTGCAGTGAACTTGGGTCTCCATAACCGAAATTGAGGACATGTCATGCTGGAGCCATTTTAGAAGCCTAACGTGCTGGGTTTTAAACTTCAAAATCATTTGGATTTGTTGTTTAAGTGCTTAATTAAAGCAGTTGTCTCAAAAATTTATATCTTATTAAATTGAGTTTGTCTAATTTCTACTAATTTATATGTTATCAAAATACTCTCAAAGATGCCATTCAGATTTGAAATGAAATATGAGTGGGAAGATTGGGGTTCACTTTGTGATGTGCATTGTTTGTCAGTGAATGTTCGTTAGTGAATGCCAGAACGTGAAGGCGGAACGTCAGCCTTGGATGGTGACATAATGCTTCTTAAATTATCACCTTCACATCTCTTCGTTGGGAACAGTCAGTCAAAAGCAGGGGATAATTTCAACTAACAGCAAAGCACTTTGTACCTTTAAAACAATTTAATGAGGAGTTGTTTTTAATCTTGAAACAGGCAAGAGTTACATGGCAGTAAAATCTATTGTTAATTTACGTTACTCTCAAATGTTTACTAAGTCATTTAGTTTTTCATTGGTTCCTTCAACCTGCTGGTTGAGCACCTGCTCTGTCCCGGCCCTGCTTTAGTCACACAGCATCATGTTGAGTTCTTGAGCCTGATTCCTCTTCCGTATGGTTTAGAGAGTAGGCAGAAGACATCAGGAAAACTAGACTACTTCCACGTTTTGCTTTGAATGTCTTTTTCCGTCTCCCCGTTGTCCTTTTCCTCTCCTTCCCCTTTCCATCTCAGCTCCTCCTAAGTCTGAAAGGGAGAAGATGGAAGAGTGAAGTCTCCCTCCCAGTGGCTGGTGTGAAGTGGGAGGATGTGGGAGCACCCCTGTGCTCAGTGCGCTCTCCCTCGTGGGGTTCCTGTGTTCCCTGAGCTGTCTGTCTCCTCCTCTCTTTCCACTGCCTGGAATTCCACAGTTGATATCAAAATCCTCTTTTAAGTTGTTATCCCTTAAGCCAGTTGTGAGTAGGAATGGGCTGTGTGGTGGGCACCAGCGAAGGGTACAAAGAAGGAAGGGGCCCGGAGAGTGCAGGGCAGAATTCACCAAAGACAGCCTGAACGTCACAGTTTCCTTGAGCCACGGCTGTGTTTGTGGTATTCAGCCCTCTTAAGGTGAGAGAAATATGTGCCATTTGGTTTAGGTTCTGGGTACTTGTTTGTTAACTCAAGTAGCCTTCCTTGGACCACAGAAACCCAGCCCCTGGTCTATTTTACATGCATAAGCAGGGGAGGGGTTTGACATTTGAATTCCAGGCTGTGGTAACAGTCTCCACAACTAGTACCCCTCCAAGACCCCTTAGGCATACATTTGCCCTTTAAAGAAAGGAGACTGCTGCCACTTCACATTGATCCCTGAAGAGTGAGCAGGGCTGCGGAGGGAGTTCTGGAGGATTTGACAACGTGTAAATCTGGAGTTTGGGAAATTCTGAGGCTGCAGGAAAGAAACACCAGTAGGCTTAAGTTTAAGACTCCCAGTTAGCTGCCTGCTCCTCCAGAGGACTGATGATGGAGAGAAGAGTTTTGAAAGGGGGAGTTTTAGAGAACCTCAGAGTTCAGAAGGTAAAGTAGGAATGGTAACAGTGTGGGGAAAAATGGGGAGAAAAGGTGATTTGGGTTTTTTAAAGAAGAAAAGTATAGTGGACTATCTAGAGTCAACTATTGCTAATTAGTAGTAGGGCCAGAGTTTGGGGGGGTCATTGAGGAAGGAGAGAATGGAGAAATGATGAGGATGGAAGCCCCACGGAACATGGTAGGGTGCTTGTGCCCTGGGCAGCAGAGGATTTCTGGGTGTGGAGCTTAGGGGATGTTCGCACCTTAGAGCTCAGCGCAAGAGAACATTATGTGAAACTTGAAACAAAGAGCGTACTTGTGACCAAGACAGAAAAGCATCCTCCATGTCAAAGGTCACCACTGCCGCGGTGCATGGCTCGTCCATGGTGGGCAGTAGGAAGACTAACCCAGTGGGAAAGGCAGTACCTTGTTCATCAGAGTGCAGGTGACTGACTTGCAGGGATTTGGAATAGATTGATTGATTTGGAAGTAAGATATAAGTGAATTAAGGAACATGAAGTCTTCTATGTGTTTCCTAAACTGATTACTTTGAACTCAAGATTTTCTTGTAAAATAACAATAGTTTGTGGATCTGAAAATGTCTATGCTGAACTGCTGTGGTTCCGAAGGAGTCTGGTGGAGCAAGAGGAATGCACATCCCAGTGGTTGAGTCTGGAGGGGGAGCTGTCTTTCCCCCGTCTCCCCTTAGCGGTGGGGATGGAAGGTCTCCAAGAGAAGCAGAGATGGGATCAGGCCCGGGAGCCTTCTGTTCTGTGCAGTTTTGTTTGTCAGTGACACTGATCATAGCCAGAAACAGCTGTTTCAGTGAAGTTCAAACTTGCCATCTATTTTTGGTAGAAGCAGGAAGAATGTCAGAGGCGATGTTTGAATTTTAGGGCCTTTTATAAGGGCCTAAGATAAAGCTGTTTAGACCTTCTGTCCTCTGTCATTTCACTTATCAAATACAAGCACAGCCTTTAATTTCAACACACTGAACTTCTCGGGATGAATAGGGCATTGAACGGGTTTTATAAACAAGTACTTCTCTGAGCCATAAACAGGAACACAAGCAGCACGAAGATAGCATGTCAACAGGACGGGATATGATGAGAGGGACAAGGCTGGAGAGCTCTCTCTGCTTCAGTCTGGGGAGCAACTCTCCTCTTTCATTTAAGGAGCAGTGAAGTTATAAATCAGAAAATGCTGGTGTCCCTACTAGCTGTCATTCAGTTCTCTACACAGTGCTGCTGGGTGATTTGTGAATAATGTTATATGTTGGTTAAACACGTTGCTTTTTAAAGAAACCACAAAATGGAAAGACAAAACTAAATGGGAGAGAATTGTTTGGGTACTAAGAATAGCAGAGGAGACTTTGAAGAACATTTTAAATCCTGTCAGGTGGGAGGTTTCTTTCCCACCCATGTCTGAAGGGTCCTGCTGTTACCCTCACTCTAGTATTTTAGAGTTAATGGTTTGTTTACCTTGGCTCTGAGTGTGCCTGAAGGGACACTAACCCCCAACAAACGTCACTGAGTGAGAACATTGCTTTAGTTCACTCTGGGAGGGAGGAGATCCCATTCACAGTACCCAAAATAGAGAGAACCAGTTCATTCCAGAATTAACCAGCCATGGAAAGACTTAGAATCTCTGCCTGTTACCGTGCTCATCCTAAGAATAGGACCTGAGCTATCAGACTTCATAAGGAATGAGCAGGCCTGATAACTGTTAAGGCATTTTCTTTCTTTCACATTCGCCAGCTGTTTTTGAGCAGCCTTCCCGTGCCTCTCGCATTGAGAGATATTTAGCATTATCCCATTCAAAAGTGTAATTTGTTAAATAGGTTAAGCACTGTCACTCTGTGTGTGTGTACACACACCTTATGAATTTGTATATAAATGCATATAAATAAAAATAATTATAAACAAAAGTTATAATTGTAATTTATAGTAGCAAATGATAGAAAATCAGTTAAAGAAATTATACATAAAATATATAACATTTTGTACATAAAATGGAACATTTCCATTTGTAAAAATAATGAGTTGTATCTGTTTGTGCTGGTATGGAACAATTTTCAAGGTTTCACACAAAAATAAAATAAGATACAGACAGGTGTGTTTAGTATGGTCACGTGATGTGAACAGGGCTATATATGGACACACGTATTCACATCTATGCTTGTTTACATTTGGACGGTGAGAAGAGGTGACAAGGAATGGAGTCATGACTTTGGAAATGAGAAGCTCTGTTTCTTCCTCTGAGATAGGAGGAAAGAGGAAGTTGGTTAAAGATATAGAGAAATATTGAAATGATGAAAAATTAGTTGAGGAAGAAAAAGGGTCAGTGAGCACAGATCCTACATATCTTTTTAAATGCACATTTCCGTGCCCAGGAATCCTGAGGAAGCAGGGTCGTTGGCTGGATGCTCGCAGTATCTTCTCGTTTGTTCCGGGAGGAGAGTACGGATGCTTACTTGGCACTAGTACGGAAGTGCCACTGACCTTCGTAGTCAGGTTCTTTTTCTGTCTGCTTTATAGTAATTTTTTTTCTTTTTTTGGCAGTAACAATTGTATGCATCTGTACTCTTATTGCGAAATTTTAACAATCTGTCTATAGACTGATTTCTGTGATAGGATGCTACCTGCTGGTAGAAATAGACAGGACTTACTAGTCAGATCGTTTGCCCTGGCACTTGACTTTTAGGAAGCTGAATGTGTACACCTTTGAACTGTCTGGCACTGAAATATTGCTGAGTCTCTTCGGCAGATGTTCACCATTCGAATAGTAGGTTGTCTCTGATCTTTAGGAGACTAGGATTATTGAATAATCTGAGCCAGGTGCCTAAATTATCTTGTGTTTGCATGTAAGGGACAGAATGAGTGCCTAGGTCAATTTTCTGAATCCTATTAAATTAGGAAATTAGAAACAATGGAATATTTAATTCTTTTGGCATTTATATAAAAATTTAAGTGTTGGAGATCTTGGTGTCTTATGGATACCTCACAACCATTACTTTATATCCTACCTTTAAGGACGTAGGTAAAATATTTTCTTTAAACCAGATCTTATGAATCTCCATAGAAATTGTTGAATTATTAGTTTTTCTAAAATTAAAATTGCACTTTCACTAGTAAAGAAAAGGAGTGGGGAGTAACAAAGATGGAAAATAATCTTTCTAGGACTTTTTAAGTCAAATGAATTCTCAGGTTATCGTTCTGTTGATTTCCTTACAGTGGGGCCAAGTCTCGTTTTTCTGTATGTATTATCTCGTGTAAAATTCTTAAAAACTATCCTAAATAATTTTTTTCTGTGCTCTTTGAGGTTTCACATTTTTAATTTTGTGTGTATGTGACATTCATATGACCTAATTATGGTGACTGGTTTAAAACAAGTGAGCTGATGTTCTCTCTCTAGGGTGGAACGAGTTGTTTTCCTTAATCACTATAAGAACAAAAAGGGGATGAGATGACAAGGGGAGAGAACTGCTCGTTGATGAGCATAAACCTTGGTATCTTGACCATTCATTTATATATGATCAGTTTTTTTCCTAGAATCAAATGAAATGTAGCTCCTCCCTCCCCTCCCATCTAGCTTCTGCTACATTAAACTCTTTCTTCTAGCTGCTGCTTTTTGAACCCTAATATAGTTAGGATAAACAGAGTTCACAAATAAAGATAATATTTTCATTTTAGGAATTTTTTTGTATGTAATAATAGGAAAATAGCGTATCAAAGGAATTTTGGAATTGTTTGATATTCTATATGTAGAGTGAGTAAAACTGAAAGGAAATGTGACGTCCATTTAAAGAATTTTGCCATATAGCAATTAGCTCAAAGTTCTGATGATATTACACTTCTAGAAATGAGAGTTGAAACTTTTCAGGAGCAAGGAAATCAAGACACAAAGAACACAGCCACAGAAAAACTATACTTTTGATTACTTTTGACCAGAAACTGAGTTGTAGAACCACTCAACTCAACACTGTGTAGAAACCAAGTTGTAATACCTACTTTCACCTCATTATATATTTTGACGAATCTATTAATTTGACTTTCAGAGAAACTTCATGCTCCAACTTAAATATTTGTGTTTATACTTCTAAAGTGGTTTCCACAATCGTGGACTATATTTAGCTGGTGCATGAGTCTAGACCTGGTCAAGTTCTGTCTAACGTTTGCCGCGTCCGTTTGGAGCACAGTGGGTCACTGTCTGCCTCTGAGTGGAAGGCTCTGTTTTGCAGACTGACAGGTGCCGTTGTGCGCTTAAGTCAGAGAGAATCGAGTTGAAACGGATTTTTTTTGCTTTCCTTTCACTCACTGCCATAGCCAGTTTCTTTGAGGATCTTTTTATAAGTCAATAGCATGGGCCAAATCCTCACTTTTCTAAATCCAAGTCTGTAGACTCCAATTTGTCTATACCCTGTGCTTTGTAAACTACTAAAAGGTCTTAAAGTGATAGAGTAGCTTGAAATAGCTGTATACCCTATTGTTTATAATTATTTAAGTAAAACTAACCTTCACAATTATCTGTTTTTCTAAACTTCTGTAGGCTTTTCACATTTTAATTTATTGGTTGAAGAATTCTTACAGTTTTTCTTGTATTTAGAATTATTTAAACAACATTTGCATTAAATTCAGGGGTAATACACAGTTGTGTTTATGGCATATTTATCAAAAGTAATCAAAATCATCCATGAGTTTTTTTGCTTTTAATTTAATTTTGACTTTTAATTTGTTGCTTTAATTTCAAAAATGTCAGTGCTGTTTCTTAGCATTTTTTTGACGTGAAAAAACTGTGTAGTCATTGTGCTTGATTTTAAATTGCTCTCTTACTTTCAGTAGGGAATACTGTTAACATGAAACCATTTGATTCCCTTTTTAATGTCTCTCCAGTTTCCCCAACAACTGCATTGTAAATACCTGGAGATTTTATGTCTCAAGGCTTCCTTTTTTTTTTTCCTTCAAAGCTTCAGTACATGGTTGTGTATCCTAGTTGTTAGTTTAATCCTTATGTGAGCCACTGCCACAGTATGACAACTGACAGATGGGTGGTGTGGTTCCACAGCTAGGAAACAAACCCGGGCCGCAGCAGTGAGAGCGCCGAATCTTAACTACTAGACCACCAGGGCTGACTCAAGCCTTCCTTTTATCAGTGCATGAATATAATCTCAGTAAGGGTTGATTGTTTATGACGATGGGCCATTGAAATTAATGGCTTATTTACTAAATTGAGTTATGGAATGAAGAGTTTTTATGTTTGTCTAGAATCTGATTTTACAAGATTATGGCTGTAAATACATTTTATTATTTCCAACCTATGAATTTCCATTCTTTGGAATCATTATTGTCTGAAGTTTTTTTAGGACAAGTTTTCACTAATTATGACGAAGTTTGTGGTATTTTTTAAAAGCCACTTTAGTAATATTGTGACATATTTAAATGAAAGCACATGGATTTCTGGAAACTATAATATTTAAATGAGATTATATAATTAAACCTTTTGAAATAATAATTGTTTATTTTCACAAGTGTATTTTTATTCCTGGAAACAAGTTTCATCATCATAATTTAAAATGATAAATTGATAGACATAAAACAATGCAAATTAGATTTTATTGACTGTGACAATGTGTCTTGCTTTATGTATATGTGTATGTAATACCTTGGACACTCAAACTGCATAGTATCAGCTTCTTTCCTACATCAACCTGAAAACTTGCATTAGTCACTTTTCTGCCTGCCTTTATTGCCAAACGAGTGGTGTACACAACTCTAATTTTCCTAAACAATGCCTTCTGCTGTTTCTTGCATTTGGGCTTCAGTATATTCCAGTTTTCAGAACTTGCCCTGAGATTTCCTTTGACCTTACTGTTCAGCTCAGTGGCTTGGTCTCCGCTGCACTTCCCACTGGTTTCTGAAATACTCACTTCTCTGGTTTTCAGTAACATTGTCTGTTTCAGTTCTTTTCTTACCTCTGAACTATTCCATCTGCATTCCTCTTGTTGGGTTCTCTTCCTCCCAAATGCCAGTGTTCCCCAAGGCTCAGTCTCTCACCAAGTCTACTCTCTTCTTCCTGATTTCATTGAACTCTCGATTATCATTGTCAGGCTAATGGTTCTCTTGTCTCTGATTCTTTCTGTTCAGCTTGGGTCTAGTTCAGCATTGCCTGTGGAACCTTAAATGAGTGTGCTTGGAACTCAGCACATCATCTTATATTAATTGGCCTGAGCTCCTCTTACTCCCCAACATCCTGCTTCTGTTAGTGTCATCAAGCTTCAGGTCATCTGTGACTACTCATTCATCTCTTTCTCCTCTTCATTTAGTCCCAAGTTCTATTGAATCTCTTCTCCCTTAAAAATAATATTTGCTGCGGCTGCTTGTTCCCTAGTCTTGCAGCTGTGTTATTTCGGCCTTCCTTCCCTTTCTCATGGCTAGATTATTGTAATGGCTGGCCTTCAGCATCTTGTTCCTCCATTGTGCTAAAGGTAGGGAAGTCTTCTTTGTTATCGGATTTACTTTGCATATCCCATCTCATTTCTCACTACTCTGGATTTGTCTTCATCGCTTTTTCATTCTTTCATAATCCTAGAAACATGTCATGCTAATTCCTGTCTCTGTGCCTTTGGTTATGGTTTCCCCTCCCAACCATCTGGAATCTTGCAGATTTCTCCTTTTCCTGAGCCTGGTTTAGCTCTTAAGAACTGATACCAATGTATGTCAAAGTATGCTTTGTTTTACGTTGCTTGCAACTGTGGCAGACTTGTGACTTCAGTTGAAATTCATATTCCTTTGGCAGAGATCATTTACTTTTTGGTGTCCGTGCAGTAGTGCTGGGCCCATATTTTGGTGCTCAGTAAACTTGACGGTTTACAAACTTGACTGAATTAAGGAGGTGATAATTCAACTTTCAAATACAGACTTTGTTTCTTAAAAGCACTTAACTTGACTTTAGATGAAGAGCCCATGGATGCAAACACATAAAGTGGAATTCAGTGTATGCACAATTTACTCCTGTTTTTACTTCTAGAAGATCCCTTTTGCTTCTCTTTTGTTGTAGTCGACTTTCTGGAGTGCTTTTATTTTTAAAAATGTATTTAGCATAGGGAATAATGAATAGCATTTGTAAGAGTTCCATTAATGCACCCGGAACCTTAGGTGTACCCAAGAGCTTAACATAGCAAAATTAAGCTTATGAAGAAAGAGAAGCTTATGTGCAAATATGAAGATTGGGCAAACCTGCTTAGCAGTTGTCTAAGTGGTTTAGGTGAAATTAATTGACAGATTTGCTTCAAGTGGCTTTGGGGAAGTCAAGTTGTTCTTATTAATTTCATAGTTTAACAAAGTAGAAAACATGATTAAATCGGATGATGCCATGCAGTCTGTGTATGTTTCAGTGGCACTGATAAAAGTTATCATTGATATTCCATTGTAATAGAAATCTATTAATAGCCTTTCTTCCTGTGGATTTGCTTATCATCCTTAAATGGATGCTTTTATTTCTCTCTCTTTTACTGTCACACTCAAAGAGAATGAAGATATTTCTGTCACTCATTCAATAAAGACATGGTTACCACAGGTGTATAAGGCACTCTCCCTAGATTTAAAGCTCAGTTGCCCTGAAGGAGTTATGAAATTAAGGAAATAATGTAGGCATACAAAAGACAGTATCATTTTACATAGAAGAGTGATGAAAAGTGCTTTGAAAGAAGCATAAAGAACGAACTTTTGAAGAGGGAGAGATTTCTTATGTCAGGCTGGCCTGATCATGGAGAGTTTAATGGAGAGCATTTGATTCCAACCTCCGAAACAGGTGGGATCTTGGTGAGCAGAGGATGGGAGATGGGAGGACTGCACTGTGCCAGGCCCAGGGGCAGCAGATACAAGGTCTGTGGTAGTCTGAGGGAGGGGTAGAAAATTTAGCTCTGGAGGTGAGTGATTGATACCAGATCTTGGAGGTACCTGAATCTTAGACTAATAAATATGCCTCACATTCATTGGGACATGAGAAATAATTGAAAAGCCGTGATGTTACCAGAGGTGTGATTATGAGGATTTGACACCACTGTGCAGGATAAATTGGAGTTAGATGAAGTTGATAATCGGAACACTTCTAGAGACTGTTGTGGTAATATAAATAAGAACTAATTGAAGCCTAAAATTTATAACAGTGCCGGTGAGAATGGGAAAGAAGAATGGGCACAAGAGTGACTTCAGAAGAATCAGCAAACTTGGTGTCACATCTCCTTATGCTTCCATGAATCTATTTATTCATTTTTTCAGCATGCTTTGTATACTTATACTATTTTCCTCAAATATGTCAATGGTGGGAGATACCTAATTGATTAAAAGATTTCACTTGTAGCATTGAAGTCTGTTTATTCTCATGACAAATAACTTAGATCAAATTTTTTACAGAATTTAAATCAAGTAGTAAAGGTACTACTTTGCATAAAACAAAACAAAGTGAAAGCAACAGTTTACTTAACCTCATTGATGCTTAATTAATCGATTTAGGTATATTGACAAATCTGCATATCTGTGTTCTATCTTGTAAATTTTATTTTTCATCAAATTATTTATTTTTCTTATTATCTTTGATGAACAGATAAACATAAAGCACATAAAAGCTTTAGTTGGGAGAATTTAATTCTGTCCAAAATCCTATTCAAATTTTGAGTCTCACTCCTTGATTTCTCAAATTCTGAGGCATGAGTGTTTGAGCATAAAAGCCAGATCATCTTTCTTTTCATTTTCATTATAGAGAAGTGAAAAAATCAAAATTGCTTAATTGAACTGCATTTTAAGCTAAGTTGCATGTAAGTTTCAACACCATCAATCAGTTTTCCCGTCCTAGGCTTCCTCTTCCTGGGAGAGTCTAATGGGCTTTGCAGGCAGCATATAGACAGCTTTTCTTCACTGAAATGCTGCCGTTGAGGAGGAGGAGGAGGAAGGCAGCTTTCCCAGCAGTGCCGTAGACAAGCGGCCGATTTCCTAAGAGTAGTTGAGTAATACCCAACTTGAAGTTCTTGTTAGTGAATTTTGTGGTGTAGACTCACCAGTTATCTCCTAATATTGGCTCTGTATGTGTAGCTGCTTCCTTGTGCCTCAGATGTGAATTTTTCTTCACAAAATGATATATTCTCTAATATTTCTGTGATAAATTATAAATGCAATATTGTTTTTGGCCCCTGGGGACATAACCTTACAGACCTTGAACGTTGAATTTGTAATTGTAATTTGGACTAATATTTTAATAGTCAAAAAATGCTCATGTTTAGGAGTAGGAGAAATGATGGCTTTTTATAACTTTACTCAAAAAAACCTCTGCATAAAAATTACGTTGTAAATATAATCAAGTGGTTAAGGAGCACGCACCCACTTTGTATTTAGTAATAGAATAATCAATAACTGTTGTCTATAGTGGGTTTTCTTTTATTCCCATCTCTGTTATTACCAGTCTTTTAAAGTATTTTCTTCCATGAAAGAAGCCAACAGAGATAAGCCCTAAGATACCCATGTTGGAAATTCTGTTTGCTATGGTTAATTTGACTTCTTCCTGTTTTATGTTTGTGTTTGTCACGTACATAGAAAGTATGTATTATTATATAGTGAAATATTCTCTAGAGTTTTTTCTTTTTCTTTTTTTTCTTTTTTTTGAGGAAGATTAGCCTTGAGCTAACATCTGCTGCTAATCCTTCTCTTTTTCCTGAGGAAGACTGGCCTTGAGCTAACATCCGTGCCTGTCTTCCTCGACTTTATATGTAGGACGCCTGCCACAGCATGGCTTGCCATGAGGTGCCATGTCCAAACCCAGGATCCGAACCAGTGAACCCTGGGCCTCCGAAGCAGAACCTGTGAACTTAACCACTGTGCCACTGGGCTGGCCCCTTACAGTTTTTTCTTATTTAATCATTTTGTCACTCTTCTTCCCTCCAGAGAAAATGGCCTACTGTTCTTATCGTCTTGTTTGTTGAGTTAATGGAATTTTATTCATTAAACAATGCTGTTTTTGTAGGATAGTTTTAAGTGTTTGAAATATCATTTTTTAATTCATATACTACCTTCTTCTTTGCTTCATCTTTAAAATGCAATTTGCCATTTAATTCTCTCAGTAGTTCTGAGACATAAATGGGCTTAATGATTTTATTTACATTTTATAGATAAGAAAATTGATAGACTGTCAGTTTAAGTGACCTGCCTAAGAGGACTATGTTAAAATAAGAAATTAAGACTGAAGTTAAGCTATTGATTTTATTTAGAACAGTAGTCAAGGAGAAACTTGGCAGTTTTCCTACATACAACTTTTCTAGAAACAGGAAGAACAAAGAAGAGTGTCAAATCTTTGATAGGTCTCCAATCTTAAACATCATGTATGAGTCTGGGTCTGTCCCTTATCACCCGTCTAGCTGCATCTCACTCCAGATGTCCCTTGTTCTTTGCTGTGTCCACACTCTTTTGCCCAGTCCCTTGGAATCACTGTTTGGCACAGTGGCATTGTGACTTTTATTTGCATGATAGTTTGATTCCTGCCTTTCTCACACTGTCCTGTAAATTCTGCTATGGTTCTCATATGTCAGGGTCTGTTGTTAGTCACTGTTGTACCCACAGTGACTAGCATGGACATCAAGGCATGCACATCCTCAGTAAATACTTGTTGGAGAGTAGATAGGTATATGAAACTGTCTTTGCTGAAATTTCCTCCATAGTATTTTAGCATTTATAATCAGCTAGTCATCTTTGTGAGTGTCTGCATTTTCCTATTGTCCTCTTTGCTCTGTGTGCCACTAACTGCAAAACAGTAAGATGGGTATCACTGGTAGGCTTCAGTCATTAGAGCATAAGTTAAAACAACAAGCAAACAAATAAGGAAGTAAAAGAAGGGGGAATGGAAGAAAGGGAGGGAAACCAAGTAGAAAAAAAACCATTGATTTTTACAGGTTTACAGAATTTCAGAGCTGGATGGAATATTGGAATTTATCTAGGCAAATCTTTGTTTTTTGTTCCAACTTTTTATTTTGAAATTTTATCCAGTCTCCCCCAATGTTAACATCTTGCATAACCACAGCACAATATCAATAGCAGGAAATCAACATTGGCATCATCCTCAGAGCTCATTCAGATTTCTCCAGCTATGCGTGCACTCATTTGAGTGAGTGAGTGTGTGTGTCTGGAGGCCAGTCATTTTTAAGATGAGAAAGTAGAAGTTTATAGATCGCTTCAGTGACTTGCTCAGGTCACCAAAGGAGACAAAATAACTGCGTCTTAAACTCCGTGTTGCTGTGGAATTCTATCATAGAATTCTGCAAGTGTCAAGGATTGTTCACTAGCATTAGTGCCAGAATTTGACTCATCTTCCTATATTGAAAGATATTAACTATGCCTCTTAGCTAACTGTGTTCCTAAAAAACTTAGTTTTATCAATTTGGATGTAAGTCAAAAATTGGAATTAAAGCCCTACTTTTGTTTCTGCCCGGCAGGAGTCCTCCAATATACAGGGAAAAGCCTAATTAAAGTTTCCTGAAACTACTCTTTAATCACTTGGATTAGAATAAAAAAGAAATGTTTTAATCACATGCGTATCTGCTAATGCTTTTTTTCTTGTGACTAATTGCTTTGATAATAAAAAGTAGTAACAGAAGTGGAGTCTTAATGGATTTTAAACATGTGGTTTCTGAACTATATATGATACAGAATATATATACTTAATGCATTAAGCAGTGTTTTAAACTTAGACCTATGAAGTACTTGAAGCTTATAATTGAGCAGCGGGCAACCTTAGTAATTCCTAGAAGTAGCCGACCTTTAGGCCTGACAGGAAGCATAAAGAAATTCATGTAAGAGTTTGATTTGGTGTTGGAATCTGATCGAAAATCAAATTTCTTCCCGTGTTGCAAGCAGTTCTATTTAATCTTTTCTACATTTTATGATTGTAGAAAAATGCCTTATCATGATGGATTGTTTTCTCAAACTGTGGAATATCTTTGCTTGAGGTCGTTAAGTTTTCTAACATGTGACTTGACTAGAACAGTGTTTTGGTTTCCTCCGATTTTTAATTTTGAGGTTTAGAAGTAAAGTTTTACCAGGATTGGCTATTTTTCTGCTAAGTTCACCTTCTAGCTAATTTGTTTTTGTGATTTCTCTCAGCTGGGCTAGTTGGTGGACTATGGAATATAGCTTGTATTTTTAAATGTGTGACTTGTACGAATTTAGAATAAAAAATATTAAACCACTTTAAATAAATCTAATTCACAAAAGTTAATTCTGGGTATTTTAATTGAGTGTTTTAATTTTTTGCAAGAAAATACTTTTTTTAAGATTTTGAGCCAAGAAACTTTTATTTTAGTAATAAAATAGGGAACATTGTGGTGAATATAATTAGAAATGAAAACTATGTCATTAATTTTATTGAATAAAAATGAGGGAAAAACATTTCCCAATAGGCAATGTCTTTGAATTGGCATTATTTCCAGGCAGCATTGATTTTAAACGGGCATAAATCCACAGTAAAACCAGTTTCACTTACTTTGTAGAGCTCCTGGTAAGACTTAAAGTGTGTTTCTGGGTGTATACCTTCTGTACTCAGTGGAGCATTAGCTTGGATTTCTTCTCCTTGAAGTCAGTGGAGAGTTCTAAAGTTTCTTTTTATTTTCTTCTAATGTCTACAAATGTGTTTCTTTAGGCATTTTAGACTTGCTATTTTTGCTATCCTGGTTTATACTTAGTTATTAGGGAGTGCTGATTCTCTGTTTCTGAATGTTCCATTTTCATTTTTCACTGAATCTCTTCATTTCAGAAGATGATAATGGGACATTAAAACCACATGCGTAAGTTACCATTGCTTCATTGTTTAGCTACATACCATTAAACAGTGTACGTGACCTTTGCCCCATCTGAGCCCTCATCTGTTTGGGAAAGCAGTTAACCACCCAGCTTTTGCAAAGGAAAACAATAAGAACAGTGTTTGGCAGTTTGCTGGAACTGTCTGGGATTTGTACACAGCCCTATCTCCCAGTCCTTGATTTTATGACTCTTAATAACCGTAAACAAGAGTGAGCATAAAGCAGACCTTTCACTAGACATGTTTGAATTTAAATAAATGCAAGATGGTGGTGAGGTTATTATTTTCTTTTTATTGACTATGCCTTTTTAGAGAACTTTTAGGTTCACAGCAAAATTGAGGGGAAGGGACAGAGATTCCCCATGTACTCGCTGGCCTCACTCAAGCACAGCCTCCCCCTTATCAACATCCCCCACCAGAGTGGTGCATTTGTTATAATTGATGAAGCTGCATTGATACGTCATAATCACTCAGTCCATAGATCACATTAGGGTTCACTCTTGGTGGTGTACATTCTGTGAGTTTGGACAGATGTATGACGTATCTATTATTATGGTATCATACAGAGTATTTTCAACTGCCTAAAAATCTTCTATTCTCTACCTATTCCTCCTCCTGGCCAACCAACCCCTAGCAACCATTGATCTTTTTTATTGTCTCCATCATTTCGCCTTAGGTTATTCTTTTGCTTGTTATTCTTGACAGACTATGCGTATGCTTAAAAATAAGAAGTCGTCGGAAGGCACTGTTTGTAGGCTTATGAGTGGCCAGGTGACAGATGCGTCATACTGAGCTGATTTTACCATCTCGTGCTAACCCTCTGTCAGCTGTTAGGCTTCCACATAGAAGTCAAGTGATTATTGACACAGTTTTCAAGTAATCGTATTCCATTGTGTCATTCAGTTGGACTATATTAGTAATCTCCTATGATTAAACTCAAGCATTGGGTATATTTATTTCCTGAGCTCTTCATAAATGGAATGTGTTGCTTATATACTTCTTTTTTTTTTTTAACTACTTCTGATTTTATTGTAACAAAGTAGAGTAATGAAACCAAAGTTCTTTTTTTTTTTCTGCTGAGGAAGATTAGCCCTGAGCTAACATCTGTCTCAGTCTTCCTCTATTTTGTGTGTGGGTCACCGCCATAGCATGGCTGATGAGTGGTGTAAGTCTGTGCCCAGGATCTGAACTCATGTACCCAGGCCGCTGAAGCAGAGTGTCAAACTCAATCACCACGCCAGGGGGCTGACTCCTGAAGTTATTTTTTAAAGATTTGCTTCATGTGTATGTTTGTCTGTTTTCATCTGACTCTCTATTCATTCGTTTAACTGAGTATCTTCCTATACATTCATGGCTGTATCACCATTGCCCAGAATTGTGCATGTTACCTGAACTCGATAAATGTTTGCTGAGCGAATGAATGAATGAATGAATCTACTGAAATAGTGGGTCATTTTGTGTTTTCATTTAAGCAGCTGCAGAGCGTTGATGCTGGTCTTATAATCTAAAAGCTACAATGAAACTAGCTAATGCATTACTTAGTTTTAGAAATTTGTCTTAATTTACTTTCAGTGCTCCTAGTGTTTGGATATAGTTTAGTCTTGGATTTGTCCTAAAATAATTTTTAAATTGTCACATGAAAGTATTTACATCAATAGATACTAGTTTTTGTAAACAAAACCAACCAAATAAACAACAATTTTTGGAAATACTGGTAATGAATAATATCTACTAGTGCTATTCTCATCTTAAAGTACTTTATCCTGAATGTGTGTTATTGTTGGTGCCTCAAAGATTGAGATCTAAGTCACAGATTTTATCTTTAACCAAGTTGTTATTTACTATGTACAAAGCATGTGGGACAAAACAAAGGAAATAGAAATTATGATTCCTGTTTTTATGAAACTTGAGTATAGTTGGATGAAAACAGTACAATGACATAAGAAAGTCTACGATATAGCACGAAACTGATATAAAGTTCATATTATGAAAACACAGAGTTTGCCTTAATGAGATCTCTGGTGAACAAATGATTACTTGAACAGCTTACAGCTAAAAGAGATGGCAAAACACGTGCACATACAGATCTTAGAGAAAAAGTATTACTAAGGAGTATGGGACAGGGATTAGGCATGACAGAAAGTTGGGGTGGGGAGAATAAAATTAATAATTTAGCTTAGTCTTACAGTTTTATCCTTATACTCTAAGGATGTTTAAAATAAATTTTATTTTTTTAGGGTTCTGAAGTACTTTAACAAAAACACCTTTTTAGATGAAAAATTGAAGAATTTTCTTAGAAGGATGAGAAATAAATTTTGTTATTTACATTTATGTGGAAAATACTTTTGCTATCAGTTTTGGAAGGCTCAGCAGAAGGAAATTGTTAGTACCGAAACCTAAATAGCCAAGCTGGCCAAACAGACCCAGGATCAGCAGTATCTTTTGGGACAAGTTTTGTAATCATAGGTTCCTTCTTGGTGGCTTGTCTTCTGATTTCATTCCATAGTGCAGTGACTGATTTACTGCATACACAGTGATAGTAGAATGAACAAGAACTGATTACGGTATCTTGAGATTCCACTTCTGGTCCTGGTTCTCTTTCCAACCGGTTGTGTGATGTCAGGCAAGTGTCCTGCGTTACTTATCTCGAAATTCATGGAGTTACACCACATGATCTCTGCAGTCCTTTCTAGCTCTGTATTGATAGGTTAGATTCTGCTTCAACAGCAGTAATTCTGAATAATCTTTGTACTGACAGCAGAATCTTGAGAAGGATCCCAGTTGCTTATTTCTTTCTGTTTAAAGCAAATAAGATTTTTGTGTTATGATTGTAAATTCTTATTATTCTTTGTAAGATATATGTATAAATGTATTTATACAAATATATTTTATCTGTTTATGTATTTGTAATATATTTTATGGAAATATGTATATTATTTCTCCCTTAATTGTATATGTCTCTCTGAATATTGTGATATTATTTCACAAATAAAACTACTAAAACTGCTTACCGGACATATACCCAATTCTCCGGATTCTTTACCAGATTACACTGCTAGTTAGTACAACCATTCAATTGTCAATAATGGAAGATATCTTTACCCATCATGAGTTTTTGATGAAAACTAGTATCTTTAGGAAAGTAAGTGATTAACCTTTCTGTAAAATTTTATCTGGTAAAATTTATTTCAGTGAAATTTGGATGTATCAATAGAAATTTACTTAGAAAAGTTGGAGTTTCCCTTTGTATAATGGTACTCTAATAGATATAGGTATGATGCATCGCCCTATGCACTAATTGACATAAATATTTAGTTTGGTATTTGTTTCAATCAAAACTAAGTCATTATCATAGTTAGACAGCAAGTAAGCCTAAAAGAGTCTCAATTCGTGTCTCTGAACAGCTCTATAACAGTAGCTTAGTAGTTCATATAGTTCCATTTTTAGTTTTGTAATGAAAATGAAAGTTGCTTTAAAAAATTTTTTTTTGCAAATTTTTGGAAGCAACAATGAATGTTTTACACAAATCCATAGCTGGAATTGGCCTCATTTATGTGTCTTTAATTCTGGTAAATTAAGATTTAGTTTCTAAACATTTCTATCTTGTTGATCTATATTTTAACAGTTTTCAGATTTTTTTCGCTATCTCTTTTTGAAATTTCTACCCATTAATTTTTAACTTTAAAAATAACCTGGTGGAACATATGCTGTTTCCTGTGGCACCTCTTTTCTTTGAGTTGCTTCTCAGCCAGCTGTTGGCAAAGCTGAGTGAGGGGTGAAGGCTCCTCATGGCTCTGTGACCTTTAAGGAGAAAAATCCGCTTGCTGAGAGCAGATAGGGGTTGCATACTCACTCCGGCTTTATGAGAAGTTTAATGAGTCAGTTCATTAGACCATATAAATAAAATAACAAGTTCTACTTTTGCTTTCAAGTGAAGTTTGGTGAATATTTGAGAATAGAGGCAGCTTCCGTTGGAGGGCTGAGTTTCTTGTCCTGAAATATCATTTGTTTGGTAAGGACAGTTATGTTTGTTGAGACCTCTCCGGGCAGAAGGTGTCTTGAGTGTATATAGAAGTTAATTCATTTATTCATTAACTCAACACATGTTATGTGTAATGCCATGTTAAAGTGAGAATTAAAAATCTCTTTGAATTTCTGAGTTTATAAAACTGGAACAAATTTCACTTATACTGTTCTTACTTAGCAAACACTTATCCTTTTGACAAATTTCATTCACACTGTTCTCATTTAGCCAACGTTTATCCCACTGAGTCCCCGCTATGTGCAGATCATGGGAATGGGTGCTGTGGGAACACGGTGGTTAACATGACCTGCTTCCTATCCTTAAGAATCTTTTTTGTTCTGTTTTTTTTTTTTTCCTTTTCCTCCCTTTCTCCTTTCCTCTCTTTCATTCTTTTGTTCTTTAAAAAAGAATCATAGCAGAGGAGACAGATAGGTGAATATAATTCAAGGGAAGAAAAGATATAAAGGCTGCACTGCTGATCCTGGCAGAGTGGATGGGGCTTAGAGAGCAGGGGGGTTCATTGCAGCTTTGGGGCTGGTGATGGCCTCACTAAGGGTTGAAAGGATTTGGGCAAGCACCGCGCAAGGGAGGAGTCCTGCAGTCTGAAGCAATGGCATGTGTCATGAGAGGGGCTTCTGAAGGTACCTGGCATTCCAGGGAATTCCAAGTAATAGTATAAGAAGTTGGCTGAGATGTTTTAAGAAGAGATGTAATGAAAATTAAGGCTGGGATTGTCAGTTCAGGCTAGAGAGAATGAATACCATGCTCAGAAGTGTGAACTTTATAAAAATTAGGATACCATTGACATTTGTTTCAGGAGGTGAGTGAAGTGATCTACCTTTAGAAAGATGATCATAGGAAAAGCATGGAAATGTATCAGGGGGTAGAAGGGAGGCAGGGGAACTGATGGGTGCCCATGGCTGTCATTTGGATGAGAGGTGGTGGGAGTCTGACTCTGAGGCACAGTTATTGTGGTGGTGGATGTAGAAGTTACTGTGCGGTGAGGAAGAGGAGCTGCTGGATATAGAGTTGCTTATTTTTTTTGAGATAGTTGGCAGTGAAGGGTATTAGAAGTGGAACGCTCTCTCACTTACGGAGCAGGGACAGAGGGACTCTATTCTGCTACAGGAGAATATCTAAGTGCATTCAAGGATTCTTAAGGAGCAGCCAGAAACTAAAGAAAAATGGAAATAAAGCAACAGATAAAACAGAAGGTGCGAGCAGATGAGCTAAAGGACAATGGTGTCCAATAGAAATATAATGCAAGGCACATGTCATTTTAAATTATCTAGTATCTGTGTTTAAAAAATAGAAAGTAGATGAAGTTAATTTTAATAATATATTTTGTTTAACCTGAAATAAAATATCTAAAATATTATTTCAACATGTAATCAATATAACAAATTCTTAATATTTACCTTTTTTTCATACTAAGTCTCAGAAGTGCAGTGTGCTTTTGCCCTTACGGTAGATCTGGGTAGACTAGCACATCTGAATTGCTGAACAGCACGTGTGCTGAGTGACCACCCATGTAGGGCAGTGCCGGTTTAGGAAGTTGCTTTTTTTCAGTCATTTACATTTGTACATATTAAAAATGTTGGAGTTAGGGAGTTTGTGTGAAGTCAGAGTGCTATGTGAGAACTGCTAAGCTCGTGGAGTACAGTTGTAGCTTAAGAGAAAGAAGCACAGGTTCTTGGCTGCATGGGGGACACTTCCTGTCAGCGCTGCCCTAGAAAGCGCTCCTGTCATTGCATGGCTTGCCTGTTCCAGGCACTGCTCCTAGTTTCAAATATTTTTAAGCCAGCAGTACATTTTGGAGGGGAAAATGTAACTTGAAAAAAAGAGTATAATGAAGAAACAGGTAGCCACTTCAAGGGGTATACCACTATAAATTTAAGTTTATTCCATTATCTTAGAGAATATACCCCAGCTTTATTAACTTTGTCATATTAATCAACTTCAAGATGATCTTAATTTGATTTTTGACTAAGAAGGCACTGCTTTCCCTCCCATTACCCACCCCACCTGTTAGACTAATAGAACGGATAATTACAACTAGCACTTGCGAGACTTCTAGGGCACAGCTGAGGAGGGCACGGTTGAGCTGGCCTTCCACTGTGAACCCCCCACCCTGACTTTCAGCTCGAGGAAGGGGGACGGCAGGGACAGAGTGCTTGAGGGGGCTCCTTTGTCCTGAGCTTTGAGGGTCCTGAGGAGGTGGTTCGCTCCATGAACATACACCCTGGAGGTCTCTCTGGTGCCCTCGACACTTTGCAAGGAGCTGTATTTAATAGAAAATAGCAGTTACGGTGGGGAAGCGGAGACCTACAAACTGCTGTACATTAGGGCTTGAAAGATAAATCTCAGGCCTCATAAATTCAGTCTCTCTTCTTCAGTAGCCTAAAGAAATACGTAGAGTTGCCTTCATTATTCTACAAATCGTGTATTCTAAATCTCTTGGGTCATTATCACAAGTAAAAATTACACATTGCAATAATCGCTACTAGCAAATTACCTGGAATTGCTTGCTCAGTGAATATGTTTCACTAACCAAAATTTGTCCATCAAATGACTGTGCATGAGAGCTATGCATAACGGAGTGCCTGCGAGCATTGGCTGGAGTAAAGACTTCGCTGGATTCTCTCATTTAATTTTCATCAGCACTACAGGTTTAGATGTTACCTCCCTCAGTATCTCAGCCAAAGAATTCTCCTGTTAGAATAAAGCAGTTAAATTCAACTGATGAAATCGAATACTGTATTAAAATATATACATATGTATTTATAACTGCCAAGAAAATATTTTCTTCATTCATATGTTAAGCCCCTTGCTAACTTCACTAAATTTTTTTTCCATTACCAAATGAAAGTTCCAATGTGTTTTAAATGTTTTAGGGAGCAATTAATTTAATAGTAGAATCCACTGATAGTATAAATGTCTGAGCTGCTTCCTCTGAGCTGGCTGCAGCCTGAAGTGCAGATTGAAAGTGTGTCTCGATGGATCCAGGCAAACATCTTCCTCTTTTCTCTTTTGACCTTGCCTCCCAAAACATAGGGACAAGTGATGATTTTTATGGGTAGGCTCTTTTGGGATTTGAACTTTCTTTTCATCTTTTGCTCCTGGTGGTAAGTCCCTTGGAAACTGGGGACCTGCATTGGTAGCAAGTGTTTGCATGTGTGACTTAGGTATTTGGCACCCACACGGCACAGAACTTTCACTTAAGCTTTTAGTCGGCAGCTAGTTCCTAATCTCTCTTGGCTCATAGACACCTTTAAGAGTCTAGTAGAGACCATGGATTCTTTTTCTCAGAAAGATATGTGTAAGCACATGAACAATTCTGCATAAGGCCAAGGAGGCTTTAGTGAGAGTAAAAAGCAAACTGGGAACTGTTCCAGCTGGAGAGGACTGGATGTGAGAAGAAGGGACCCCAGTGGCTGAAACAGAAGCACCTTACTTAGGTAACTGCAGATCGTGTGTGTGAAGGTGCAGTAAGGAAGGAGGCTAGACGCACGGGCCAAGAGATGAAGCAGGGCGGCAATCTGACAGCCAGCCTGATGTGGACCTGTGCGGGTGTGGGAGTCTCTCCTGGAGGGATTGTAGATTTATGGCACATTAGTGGCTTCCTTACAGGATTATCTCGAAAATTATCAATATGATTCAGTTAATTATTTTTGGCAAATTGATATTCTTTATCATCTCTGATTCAAGTATGTATATTTTCCTTTATGTATTTGAAGAAATCTGTTTCGCCTTCCTCTTACAATCCAGGTAAGCTCTTCACCTTCCCCCAGTCATCCTGGGGTCTTTCAGGATGCTGTGCTAGGTTACAGCTCAAAGCGTCATGCTGACAGAGGTGGAGTCCTCAGCTGGTCGCCATTTTTGAAGCATGTTTTTGAGGAAATCCTATTATTCTTAATTCTTAACCCTTAGGAGTTTTAACAAAGTTTATGTTGCTGTTGTTAGCAATGGAGTAGCTTAGAGTTGTCTCTAGCCCATATTAAAACAACAACAAAATTGTAAAGGCACCTTCAAGATGGGCAGTGGGCAGGCCCAGCCCGTTTTAGGAAGTCCCCTCGCTGTTCCCCATACCACACGGAGTGAAGGAAGAAAACCATGTCATGTAAATGAAGTCAGTGATGTGGTTAAGCCCAACAAAGTTCTTTACAAAATGAAAATTAAGATTGTTCAGACCTGTCTTAATGCTTAATGCTTACTTAAAAGGCTAAGTGACTAATTTGACCAGCCATTTGTTAGAGGATTACTCATTTTAACCTTTGAGTTCATTGTCTTTTAAGTGGCTAAACATATTTTGAGTAATCTATAATACGTTGAAATATTAAAAATATTATATGCTTTCTCATTGAAAATACTATCTTTTCCCACTTCTGTAAGTACAGTATTTAAAATTGTGTCATTTTAGCCTCCTGTACCCGGATTTTGCAAGTGACTAACATTATAGACCATAATCTGTAATAATAGCTGCTGCTTTTATTGTTATTTTCCTGGGTGCTTTAAAGATTATTTTTATTAATAATCTGGTATTTCAGCACCAAAGAAAGGGTAAATCCCCTCTAAAATCTGACTTTCCACGTGCTCAAGTCATGAATGATTAAAAATTTTTTTTTCATGAGAACTTGTCAAACATTCAAGATCCAAGAAGTGTAAATGTTTAAATCTCTTCCTGAGATTTTTTTTTAACATGTAACATTTTCTCTTTCTCTCTCTCTTCAAGTGATTGAATAAGCCAAATGGGTTGACGTTTTTAATAAAGTATGCATTTGACTTTCACAGTTTGTTTTTATATTTGTTTACTGAATTTGATTTGTGCAGTAGCTTGTTAAGACTCAAATTATGTCTTTACATGTGTTCTTTTTATTTCTCTGCTAATATACTGTAATTGTAATTTCCCAGTAAGTCAGATCATGTCAGGGATTTATTCCAGAATTATCAGTAGGATAATTCTTGGGATATTGCTTTGGCTCACAGGATTGTGGTTAGTGGTTTTGTATATATTTTGTTTTCCTAGAAATTTGTATGTAATTCCAGGTTTTTGTTAACAACCGTATTGTAACCAGATAAGAGATTGCCAGTTAAAGCATTCTAAGGTTAATTTTTCTGTAAATTAAGCATGTGGGCCTTGACTTTGAGTCCCAGTCAATGGCGATCCATCGGAATCATCTGGAGAGCTTTTATAGCAACGCCAGTGCCTCACTACCCTCTGAGGCCGGACTGACTTAGGCGGGCGTGGCCCCTGGCAGTGATAGGATCTGTAAGCTCCTCAGGTGATTGTGATGTGCAGCCCGTCGTGGGAGCCAGCGAATGTGAGAAGGCACCTGGAGATCTCTCACTCAGTGGTTTTCCACGTTGGCCGCACAATGGAGTTACTTGGGGAGCATAAGCAACTCTGATATCCGGGTACCACCTCCAGAGGTTTTGATTTAGTTGTTCTAGGATATTGCCTGGGCATGAGGATTTTACAAAACAGCCACGTGATGGTAACACAAAGGCAAATTTGAGAATCACTGGTCACCAACTTCCTTTTTTTCAGGTGAGGAATCTGAGGCCCAAACCAAGGAGGTTAAGTGATTTGTCCAGGATCCACAGAACACATCCAGAATTCTGATCTTTGGACTTGTAGTCAAATGTTTTTACCAGGACATCACGTATTTTTGGAAAGTGTAGGTTTTGTCGTGTCAGAAGTACCCACAAACTTATGTTTCTTGGCTTCTTCATCCAGAAAATGGCAAATATTTTCTCTTTTAACACTGGAAATGTGAAAGTTCATAGCTCAGATTCAGTCATTACCTTAGTCATGACATAGTAGAAATTAGGCACTAGGAATTAGACACATTCCTGTATTCTAGAACTTGGGCACACTCTCTGGAAGCAAATTAGGCAAAAGGAGAATCCAACTGAAATGCCTCAGGCCAGGTTAACTCCATGTCAATATTTCTACAGCAGGAATTATGAATGCTTGTGTTTAAAACCTAGGCCATTCTCTAGAAGGTTGCACTGGCCTTGTCTGATAGAATTTTCAGAATGTCAGAAAAGGAGGAAAATAGTGAGAACATGTTATAGGCTAACTCTATAGCCTCATATGTTTGGGAAGCAGACGTATGTGGTACTCTTGGGGCAGACGGAGGGTGTGAGGTGATTGTCATCCTTGAGCCACATCTCCTCACTTCCCCAACACGCACAGTCAGAAGCCTTCCTCTAGGCGCACCTCTAGCCCCAGCAACACCTGCGCCCTGCTTTACTTATTACACTGTTGTTTCTCTGTAGTCTTTAGCCCAGCGTCTTCCTGAATATAGATGTGTTTAAGAAGTATTGTTGAACGAATGACGTGGACTGTAAATCTTAGGGTTTGCACAGTGTGCTCTGCCGACCTGCAGAATCTGCAGCAGCGGCAGCTCCTGGGGAACTTGTTGGAAAGGCAGATTCTCAGTCTCCACCCTAGACTCACTGAAGCAGAAACCCTGCAGGTGGAGCTCAGTCATCAGAGTTTTAAGAACCCTCCAGATTTTCTGACACTGTGATAAGGTGAGCATCACCATAGCTTTTTCCGCTCTCTGGAGGACCTAGAAGAAAGAATAAAATGCTAGCATTTATAAGGTAATCATAGATGCTAGGTACTGTGTTAGGTGCTTTACAGATATTGTTACGGTGTTTAGCACTTAGTGTCTATGTCAGTTTGCTTTTGCTGCTGTGAACCTAGAGGCTTAAGAGAAGGATTATTCATTATTTCTCATGATTCTTTGGGTTGGCTGGGGGCGGGGGGGATCCTGTGATCTGAGCCACTCAGCTGTGACTGGATGGCCTCACTTTGTGTGTCTGGGGCCTCAGCTAGATGGCTGGAGCTTCTTTTCATGTGTCTTTCATCCTCGAGGAAGAGCCTGGGCATGTTCACATGATTGCGAAATGGTTCCCAGCAGGAGGAGAAGGGGCCCACCAATGCACTGGAGCTGTGCAAGCCTTTGCTTCTGTTGCATTTACACAACTCATTGACCTAAGCTAGTCACATGACCAAGCCTTGATTAAAGGGGTGGAGCAAGAGAGTCCACCTCTTGGTGGACGGAACAGTCACTCTGCAAAAAAACACGCGCACAGGGATGGGGGGAATTCGTAGGTGCTTTGTGACTTATTCAGAAAATATTTGTGGATGGATTATAACTTGTTTATTCTTCATAGACTATAAATGGCCTAAAGGTGCAAGATAGATAGCCTTTGAAAAGAAAAAGGACATTTGAAGAGAATTATCTTTGTGATACTATGTTAACATCTTGCTCTTTTTTATCACGGAGAACTGTTTTATTCCTGCCTTCTGCAGAAAAAAGATTTTTGGGTATATCATTTTTTAAAAAAAATTGTGGATCTATAGCAAAAATGGGTACAATAATGACAGGTTCAGATTTTGAGATATTTCAATAGAGCATAGTTTTAAAAATATGATTCTATGGATGCTTATTTTGGAGTCTTGGGAGGGGTCTTCCTTGCAGTGGGTTCATCAGTCATAACACTAGCCTTAAATCCACACACCTGATCCAGGGTGTGTGTGTGGGTGGGGGAGTGGTGACTGTTGTAGACACCAATTCAAGATGTGTGGTAAAATCCTAGTTGCTAGGAGAACATTCTTTCATGCTCTGTCTGCCTTGGACCTCAAAACTGAATGTTTAAGACTATATTTTATTCTTGTCTGGATTATAGGGTGAATACGTACTCATTATAGAAAATTTGGAAATATATGAGTATAAACAAAACAATAAAATAAAAATTGCTTGTATATAGTCTTACTTCCCAGAGATAACATAGACAAATGTTATTTCTGAATCAAATGCTGGAATGCCTTCCTTTTTTTTTTGCTTATTATATAAGTATTTTAATTGTGGATGGGACCAGTCTGCATATATAAGGTACTAAAACAAACTTCATGATGCCATGGTTTAGCCTCATCTAGTTAACAAATGCATACCAATGATGCCCATTATATGTAGTTAATAAAAATGTAAAGCCTGCGAGAAGATAGCTTTTCCCTGCTTAAGTGTTCTCTTTTATAATTTGTACATTAAAATCCTTCTTCATTTTTCTTGCCCTTTATTTTATTTGTTAATTTATTTTGTTAATTCCCTCTTGTTATTTTTCCTTCATTTCCCCAATTGCAGGGAACTTTTTCTTTCTTTGTTCCTTCTCGTTATTTATTGCATGTTCTTCTCTCTCACTGCTATTTCTTCTTTCCTACATTTTCATCTTCATGACTCTGGTCACTTTTATACATTTCATTGTTCCATCTAGCCATGCTGTTTATTAGATCTTGAGAGATTACAAATGATTACCCTGGAGGTCTCATTTGACCTGTTCGCCGTTTCTTCTCTTTAGGAGTATTGATGTTTCTTTAAAAGGAACTGGGTTTCCTTGCTGCTTGCTCCAGCCCCTCTATGGTGCTTTTCTGAGGGGTGCAGCTTAATCACCTTTTGGCTTGCTCTGTGGTGCCCTCCCTCCCATCCCCAAAGCAAAGCAAACCAAACCAAACCAAAATGTAAATACCTCCCTAAATTGCTGACCTCCTTACACCCACACTCACTCACAGTTAGGAGAGTCTGACATCTAGGCTGCAACTTTTCATTTGAAACCTTGTATGTTTGCACACCTAATGTCACTCAAAATAAGCAGTAATGGGAGAAAACGCATAGTTCTTGGGTTTTAAAAGAGGAAGTTTCCTTCCCCGCCCCTAATCGCAGCCTCTAACATCTGGTGCTGACTACAGATGGGGAAAAAAACCAGACTTAAATCCTCATTCAGCCTATTCTTACCCCTAAACAGTCTGATTTCTGGTAACATTTCTATTTTTATTGTGGGCTATAGGATCAAATATTTTGGTTAATGACCTGTCACGGGAGCTCAGAAGGTTGTGCCTAACACCTTGTATTTCTCTGAGTGGTTATAATGTAGCATGCCAACATTTCACATCTCTGAATAGGGTTAAATTTAATCATCCTTTAATGAAACCTTAAAGGAAAGAAATTATTGTTGAATCTCATGTGTTTCTGCCTTGTTTTAGAGACAGTAGAAAACAGACACATTTAATGCAGCTACTGATGGCCTTTTATTTTATTTTTACATTTAAATGTATTTTAACTTTTGAATAGCTAATAAATTCACATGGGCAGAATTCAAACGGTGCTATGGGATATCTGTGTGGTCTTTTTTTTTTTTTAAGTAAGGAAGACTGGCCCTGAGCTAACATCTGTTGCCAATCTACGTCCTTTTTTTTTCTCCCCAAAGCCCCAGTACGTAGTTGTATATCTTAGTTGTAAGTCTTTCTACTTCTTTTACGTGGGATGCCACCTCAGCATGGCTTGATAAGCAGTGCATAGGTCCACACCCAGGATCTGAGCCAGTGAACCCCAGGCCACTGAAGCAGAGCGCACGAACTTAACCACTATGCCATCCGGCCGGCCCTGATATCTGTGTATTTTTAAAACTCTACTTAAAAAAAATTTTAGCACTTTACATCTCTGTTTGATAATATTTAAAGTGGCATTTTTGAAAAAGAAATATATTTTGTAATTTGCTGAGATTACGCTGTATATCGGTCATCTCTTAAAAAAACTACATGTGTGCCTGCCTCTGGTAATGGGTATCACCTTAAAATTTGGAATGACCGAAATGAGGTGGTCTGGATGAGCTCTTCAGATGCCACCTGAGGCAGCTCAGGAACTCTTGTCCACTTCTCAGTTTGGAATGGCTCTAACCAGGGGGAGCTGCCTTCTTGAGCAGGAATAAGGTAATGGAGAGGGTAGAGCTTCCACTTTCCGCTTTTCTTCTTTCTGCTTTAATGTGTAGAATTAGGGGGTTTCTGAGGAAGAGGGATTCAGACCCAAGAAGATCATGTTGTCCTGATGTCCTAAGTTATATTACAGATGTAAATTAGGCCTGATTTTACCTGTGTTGTTTTGCATATTTATATCAGAAATTCAAAAGTGTTTTATTGGAAAACTGAGTTTTTATTGAAATCCTGAGTTTATTTTGTGAAGTTGGTGGTTGGATTTTTTCAGTGGAAGGAAGATGAATTAAAAAATCAAACCATATGATTTGCCATTATGATATCCACAATGGCAGGCTGAAAAAATGATGAGACAACTTTCCTTCTGAGTTAGCCTCAGTCACGGCCTTATGGCAGTTTCACTTTTAGCTGAGATGGAAAAGGAGGCGGTGAGAAGGGCGCTCTCTTAAGCTTGTGTTTCAAGGAGTGAGTATGAAGAAAAGAGCAGAAGTCTCTTCCTCCTCCTTTACTGGGGGCGGGGGGCATAGCTATATTTTATACACATATTCAACACGTATCTGTCCACGTATTTATGGATGTCTGTAGCCTAATAGGCAATATGTCCACATATAATTAAGTAAACTTTACTTAAGAACCAAAATCCCATCGTCTGCCCTTTTGAGTCTGGTTTCTTTGACTCAAAATTGTGATTGTGAGATTCACTCTCATTGCCGCATGTTGTTGCGGTTTGCTCATTTTCACTAATGGTCAGTATTCCATTTTGTGAATATTTCACAATTTGTTCATTCCGCTATTGATGGACATTTGAGTGGTTTTGGTTTGAATAATGTTGCTATGAAGATTCTAGAGCATTTGTGCTGCACACATGCATGCATTTCTGATGTGTATATACCTAAGAGTGAAATTACTGGGTCATAGGGTATGCATGTATTTTAGTACAATATATGTATATATTTTTAACATATTTTAATATAGTTATATGGTATCTGTTATTAACTTTTTTTATTATTTAAAAACCAGTTATAGATGACTCATTGGTTAGGCCACAAGAAGGTATTGCCTGTTTATGTTAGGGGCAAGATGTCTGTGTGGTTTCAGTATAATTAGTAGTTTGAAGACTCAGTCGTAGCCTCTGGTTGGTCTGAGACATTGGGCCTGTCCCAACTGTTTTGAGTTTGCGGTTCCACTTCTGTAAACAAGAAGATGGAAATACTTATATCATTTTAAGTTGTCTTCATCTCTACATTTCTGTGATTATTTTGAAATGACCTGAAACAATGTACATATGTGTGCTTTTGTTATATCTGCTAACTCAGGGGGAACAAAACTACCTAGTAAGGTTAATGTCTGATCACATCATTTTCACGGTTGAGCAGTATTGAGATATGCAGAAATCTATTTGGGTTTTTCAGTAAGCAGGCGTGACTTTTAGTAATAGGCTTATTCATGTAAGACCCATGTTGAAATAATGATTTTTCTTCCTTTACATGGTAACAGTTGGCAGGAAGTTTAACAGAGAATATTTGAAATTAACTTACAGCACTAAATTTTGCTATCCAAATAATTTGATAACCTGGAATTTTATGTCCAAAGAAATCTTAGTATTTTGTGTTAAACTTTCAGTTGAATTAAATGATTTAAATGGGAGGCATTGCCTTCAGTCTCATTTTGAGTCTTGGCTGGGTATATTTTAATAGTTTTCTTTTTCCTCATAGCCTTTTCCTGTGTATAATCTATATTTGCAAGTCAGTTTCAGAGTTGGAGAAAAAAAAGGAGCTAATATTTCATAGGTGAATAATAACTAGTTATTAGCAGGCCATATTTAAGTCATTTTTGTGAGAAGCTTCCTTGTCCCTTTTTGTTTCATTTCTTTTTCTGAGCGACTGCAGCGTGCCCTAGCTGACTTCTTCAGCTGTGACTAGCCCTGTGGAGGCGCACTGCGGCATGGAACTACACACCAGCCTGGTTCTCTGAATGGCTCGTGACATGGGTTCCTTAGACCTCTCTCTGGCCTAGAACTGAAAGTGATGGCAGGCATTTTACCTAGTCTTTCATGGAGTTAAATTTATTCAGTTTAAAGGAATGCATTTTTTTTCCCCTGAAATTATGTCCTCCTTGTTCTTGTGGTGTGAAAATATTATTTAATGACAAATAGATGATAGGCTTTGTGTTAATACCCTTTTAGTGAAATAAATAGGAATCCTATGTTAGTTTCCTCTATTTTTGTTGTTAAACATTTCACGTTCCTTTAAATAAAAGCAGCTGGAAACCAGTGGTTACTAGAACACCTTCTTCCATCAATCCTCTCGTACTGAAAGGCTGGCTCCTCTGCATCACAGCTTTTCAGAGCCCCTTGGTTAATTTTACCCTTGATTTATTACACGAAGCTGGCCTCTCAGAGTGCTGGGCGTGCTTACGTGCTCTGCCAGGAGAGCCTCTTTCTGCCTTTCGCTTTCCTTCTCTCCGGTGCCAGAATGGAGCAGCATCCCCCTTAGGATTCGCAGCTGCTCCTTTCAGACTTTGACACTCCCTGGCCGTGTTCCAGCCTGTGGTGGTGCGTTCATCACTCCACCACAGCCGGTGCCAAGATCTTGCTCTCTCTGATTAGAGGTTCTCATGATAAAATTAGTTAGCTGTGCTTGATTGACATTTGCCAAGGATATTTATGCTGGTGGGTAGGCAGGGAGGCCCTCAATGCTCTTTAATTATTAAGTTACAAGGAGATAAATAGCAGTGGGAAAGATCATTTCTAGGCGGGGAAAACACCTAATGGCATTTGGAGAAGGTGTTTTTTATTTTTCAGCTGGCAGGTCTTACTTTTCTTCCGCTTTTGCTGTTCTGAAAGATAAAACCAAGCATTGCAGATGGGTTGCTTGCATTAAGGGATCTCAAAGGTTCGTGGTGATGGAGGGAGATTATTGAAGGGAGAACTAATTTGCCCCTTTCTCAAATTAGGCATAGGTGAACCACACTTACACTGAACTGGTGATGTGTGTGGTCGTCTTCTGTTTCCTGTAGTAGGAGGATGCATGCCCTTTCTGTGACCTCTGGCAATATGTTAACCAATCAGAAGAATTTAGTTCTTCTCCCAGGGTAGAGATGTGGGGGTGAGATGGGGTGTGGTGATGAAGTTACTATCAGTCTGATGTTGATATTTACAGATGTGGAAAGTACAGACTGTCCCAGGACTGGGCCCTCAAGGACTAGGGGTGAGTTCCTTAGGGTTAGTGAGTAAGAGGGATGGATGACAACTGAAAGCCCCATCAGCAGTTGCCTTGGAGGTCTGTCCTGGAAGAGAAGCTAAGTCACTCTAGAACAATGATGTTCCAGCACATTGGACATGTCATAAGAGGGAGTGGTAGATACATGGTTTGAGACAAGAGTGGAATCTTTCACAAACCTTTGAACAGGTACTTAGATCTTGGGGCCACTTTAGGTGCAGTTTAATCTAGAGGCAGAGCATTGAAAAATAAAACGTCTTTTGAGGTTGCTGCTAAAGCAGTGCTAAACCAGACATTAAACATGCATGTGAGTCACCTGGGGGTCTCAATGAAGGGCAGCTTCTGATTCAGTAGCTCTGGGCTGGGGCCTGAGACTGCATTTTTAACAAGCTGTCAGGTGATATTTATGCCACTGGTCCAGGGACCGGATTTTGAGTATAATAGTTAGACGTTTGTTTTTGTTCTTGCCCTAGATTTTGAATGCCTAACTGAAATCTAAGGCCCACAAAATAAGTATTATCACTCATTCTTCTTCAAATTTAGTCTGTCTTTCTTTGCACTTGACTATGAAAATGCTATTCACAATGAAGAAGATATACTTTATTATCCCTTGTGGTATACATATTATAGGTTTGTGATGGAAAGAACAGTGATAAATAAGATATTAATAGGATCTAAATTAAATCCCCCAATAAACATACTGGAAATAGTTCCTAATCAGAAGCCAAATGCTAGGCTATACGCTGCTGTCTGTACTCATCTCCAAGCAGTACCATATTCACATGTGTGTTATACCAAACAGATGTCTGAGAAACAGATTTTTGTGACAGATTTTGACACAGGAAATACATCAGGCTCCATAAAACTTAATGGAAAAATGTATTGCTTAACTACAGTCCATCTTTAAGGAACAGATGGCGCTGCATTCAGTGGAATCGAACGGGTGTCGTTCTTGAGAGCTTCTGCAGAGTCTCCCTCCCCAGGGAATCGTCTGTATTACTGTCACCTGGCAGTGTGGTATCTGATTGGTCGTTGATAATGTTGTATTTGGGGTTGGCCATTTCAGCTCAGTATTCTATTTTAGATCATGGAAAAAGGATACATTTCTTTACTACACGAAATATTTATCTGGTGAATCATTTCTGGAAGTGAGGGAATTACTGTGGTATTTTGAAATGGAAACACATCCTTTTGGATGTGCATCAGCAGTGTGATCTCTGAGTCTGTTTCAAATGGTAATACACCAGGGGCTGAGATTCTGCCGAAGGAGAGCATCTGCTTCTAAGACACAGGCTTCTGGTGCATCCCTCTCTGTGTGCCATTGTTTTCTTTTGCTTGTTTTCTCAATTTGTTGAATCTAGATTATATTCCATCAAGGATGCAGGGAAGAAACCCTCAAAATTCACTTCTTATCTTACAACAGAGAAATCTTTAATAAAAGCTTTTAAATTTGGATAAAGATCTAAGAATTCCTAGATATTAAGTTATGCCTTATGATAAACTTGATTGAAAGGGGTTTTCTTTTTCAAATTCCTCCTACATGTAGTCCTCCCTGGAGGAATCATGGTTGGATATATAGACCTCCGCATCCTGGAGCAGCCTGAGTAGGTGGTGGCCTGTGCTGGTAAGATGGGCAGGCCTGGGGGGGAGGCAGTTTAACATCGACACAGTGGTCTTCCTTCCCCATCAGCCGCTTCCCTGAATACAAATCACTCCTGCTCCTGCACACAGGCCTTTGTCGACAGGCTTGCTGCTTTCATCTGGCTGTTCTGCTTGCCCCTGCCTCTCCTAATCCTCTGAGAGGCCCAGAGTTGAGCACTTTCTCCCTTTAGCTCCTGTGTTCCTGAAGCACCTTGAATGTACCTCAGTTAGACAATTACACACTGTATTGTAATTTCATGTTTTTGTATCTAATTACCCACTTAGATTATAACCTCCTGGAAGGCAAGGATGTAACTGGTTTTCATCTTCTTATTCCTATTGCCTCGCATGGTGGCAGATCATAGCAGAGCCTCAAAAACTGTTTGTTGAGTGAATAAACTGTATTTAAAGTCACTGGAATTCCATGTAGATTACAATTTCTGTGCATATAAAATTATTCTAAAAAATAGGGAGAACTGACATTTGTGCAAACAAACTCGACTTTTGGGATGAGAAGCAGCAAGCCGCACCCTGAGTAGCTGTGCCACAAAACGAAAAGATTACCCGGTGCTACGTCTACAGCCTGTTCTTTCTGGATTATTTGTAGCTTTTCTTTCTCTCTTAATATTTGATTCCTGAAAAAATACTTGATTAAGCAGAGAATATATGCAATCCTTCCCCCATCATTCTAATGTTTGACTGAAATATTAAAAATGGTTTCTTCTTTTTAAATATTTGGATTTTCTTTATTTTTGTTAAGTTTTCAATGATAGGTATCTCCAAGAGAGGAATAATGATTGATTCTCATGCTTAGTGTATAAATTAAATTCTACATCTTTTGAATATGGCAACACATCTGTTGAATTACCATTTCACTAAAAGCATTTATGTGTGTAAACAGGTACAATGATCTGTTCAGCAGAATTTTTAAATGTATTCTCAAGATTATTATAGTGATGGTTTAGTATGGCTGGGAGCCAAAAGAATTACATGAAAAAAAAATCACTGTGTATACCTCAGTGTTGATAAGTAAGGGATTATTAATAGTGCTTTACTTTTAAACAGAGACCCCAGTGAATAGAACTAGACAAGCCAACGTCCAGGACGATTTCTTATCTGGACATAATGTCAAATCTAGTTGTGTTAGATTGTCTTCAGAAAATATGTGGTTTAAATGGCAACTCAATTAGAAGACGCTGCTATACCGTCTATAAACATTGCGGGTCTTCACTTACATGTTACGTATGTATAATGTTAAGGAAATTCTCTATCTTTGAGTGAGCATTTAAGACTTGTAGAAATTAAGTCTGTTGTCAGTATAAATCAGTGGATTAGCTTAATGGTATTTTCACAGTTCAGTTCATTGTACAGTTACTTAAATAAATATGTTTTGGGAATTAACTATAGAAATTCCTTCAGATCCAAATCTGAGTAGGCTGCTTTCCAATTAGCATAGTCCAGATTTCTTCTAAAAACCTCTCTTGGGTGATTTGTTTTAGCATCAGAGAAAATGTAGAGGATGTAAAATTTATAATTTGTGATGTAAAAAATACTTTGTTAGGTAAGAATACCACTTTTAAATAATGTGTTTGGTCCTTTGTCTGTAACTTATTTACTTATTCCTATTGACAGAAGAGACTTCTATCCTTTCAACTCCTACTATTGATGATGATAATGGTAACGATAAGTTGGCAGCACTCACATGCTAGTAGTAATGGTTAAGATTTGTCCAATGCTTGCTGTGTGTCAGTCCCCAAGTGAGTTATCTACTGCTGTGTACTAAACCACCACAAAACTTCGGGGCTTAATTCAACAATAATTATGATTTGTTATGATTTTGTAGGTTGAACTCTACTTCATGTGGTGTTGGCTGGGGTGTTAGTTCAGCTGGATGGTCCAATGGCCTCACTCACAGCCTAGCATTTGTTGCTGCCTTGCAGCTGGGGCCTCACTAGGGCCTTTCTGCATGACTACTTGGGCTTCCTCACAGCATGGCGGCTAAATTCCAAGAGTGTTTTCCAAGATATAAAGGCAGAAGCTGCCTTTATAAGGCCTAGCCTCAGAATTTACACAGCATCATTTCCACCTCATCCTATCGATCAAAGCAAGGCACAGACTAGCCTAGGTAAAAGGAGAGGGAAGTAGACTCCATTCCATCATGGGAAGAGTGGCAAAGAATTTTTGGCCATTGTAATCCATCACAAATCCTCTGAGATAAGTACTGTTATAATTAATATTTTAGAAATAAGGAAACTATACCTTAGAGAGGTGAACTTACAACCCAAGGCCATCTGTTTACTAAGTGGTTAAGCTCCAGTTTAGGTAAGTTTGACTCCAGAGCTGGAGTTTTTAATGCTGTAACATATCGTCTTCTGAGTGTAGGCAGGTTAGATATATTTGTCTACCTACCCCAAAGGCAATATCTGGGGATGATTTTATTATGTGGGGGTTATTCCATTTGCAATCAGGCTGAAATAGTAAAGGGATTTGATTCATGGTGTTTACCAGCCGTCATGTGGTAAACTTAATAGTCTCTCTACATTTGGATATTTCTAAACTCTTGGTTGAGATAAAAGTTAAAATTCTTAGACATGATACTATGCTATGCCTACTACATATATTAGCACATTGCCTTACCAAGAACAAATAAATAAAATCAGCTTTTAAAACCCTGACTTTCCCAGTGGGCATACTCTGTTCTAGTAGTCTACATTTTTCATATGGTTTCAATATTCTAGTGTTTACTATTCATTAACATGAAACACAGAGTTTTTAAATTACCTTTTATTTTTTTAAAATTTCTTTTGCTTTGTGGTTTTCTTTGTTTTGAGAGCTAATGTTACTTAAGGGTTTTTCTTTGTTGAAAAAAGGAAAAGAAAGAAATGTCAGATGTCTTTTATGGTTAAGAACAAAATAAAAATCAAGGCTTCCAAATATACTAATGAACTTTTATACTTCCTATAATTTCAGCTTTACATGTTGAAGCTTTGCAGCCTAACTTCAGGATTTCTGCAATCTCAGAGGCATATTGAGGAAAATCTGTAAATTGAAAATGTTAGATAGCATGGTGTACTTCTATATTAGTTGTGAAATGGAGTCACAATTTTTTCCAGAAGCATATGGACTTTTTCATGCCAGAGCTGTCTAGTCACCTCTTACTGGCTGGAATAAAAGTGATGAAAACCCCATAGAATGGAGTGAGTCCTCAGAAATTATGTACCACAGTCGCTTCATTTTATAGCGGAAAACACTTCAGATGAGAGAAGCTCTCAGCTCTTTTTCGTATCATGGAGTAATGAGATGGGGAGAGATGTGTCTAGAACCCTGTGCTACCCGGGCCATGTTTTCCTTCACTGTATCCCAGTGTTTCCTTAACGAGGCTGGGGATGTAGAAACCACTTGCCTAGAAGGTCCCATCACTGCTCAGCTACAGAATAAGCTACATCCAGTTTAACTTTTGCCAGTTCATGAGAACTGTAGGCCCTTTAAAGTGTTTTTTTAAGAGCCTATCTCTTGTTGCTGTATTTAGAAACTTTAAGAAGTTTATTGTGGTCCAGGCAAGTTGTTCTGCTAATAACTATTTCTGGTTTTTTTTTTGAAGATTGGCCCTGAGCTAACATAACATCTGTTGCCAGTCTTCCTCTTTTTTAATTTCTTCTTCTCCCGAAAGCCCCCTAGTACATAGTTGTGTATCCTAGTTGTGGGTCCTTCTAGCTCTGCTGTGTGGGATGCTGCCTCAGCACAGCAATAAGAGGTGCTAGGTCTGCGCCGAAACAGCGAAACCCTGGGCCGCCGAAGCAGTGTGTGTGAACTTGACCACTCGGCCACGGGGCTGGCCCCTGCTAACAACTATTGCAGCCCTGTTTTTCTATGACTGTTTTACCTTTTGTTTTTCATTTTGAAAGAAAAGTCCCAATATAGTCTCACCACTTAAAAAAAAGCCCAGTATTTCTCTGTGAGGCTGGAGACAGCCTAAATTAGTCCCCTTCTCTTGAGCCATTATCATACATATACATCATATGTCTGATAAGGTGAAGGAAAAAATGTGGGTAATTGAATCCTCTGGTCATATATAACTGTAAATTTCTTTTATGCTGTTGTATGACAAAGAATATATGTGATTGCTAATTTAGCTATCTAACTGTGAGAGACTTTCTTGCTCCTAAAATTAATTCAACTTGAATTTAAGCATTCTGTAGGAGACAATTATAAAGGTAGGAGATAAAGTCACCAACTAGATTTAAGGATAATGAGACTTAAACAGAAGGAGCTGACTCCTCCTTCGGCTTGAGCAGTTACTGGACTGTTGGACCTTTGTATTCCCTGCTTTATTTTCTAAACATGTGAATTATGCTTGAGTCCTTCTTTTAGGGAAGGATTTGGAAACATACTGGCGTGCCATTGGTAAATGTACTATGGCGGAAGGGCTGATACTTTTCAGAACGTTGGGAATCCATGGCCAGCTAAGTGGTTTGGGGTAACTGCACCAGAGATACCTTCTCGACTTGAGAGCCAGAGCAGCCTGGGTGCCAGGGGCCCTGTCAGAGGATCTGGAAATCTGTTTAGTCCCCTACACGCACATTGCAGGTCTGCCTGACAAAATCAATATGCTGGCTTCTCAATGACATTTTTGTTTCTTGTTGAAAATAGGAATGTTTAAGGAAAAAAATAAAGACAAAAACCATTTATGTCTTTTTGTGTATATCCTATATTATTTTCTATTTATCTGTAGTATGATATTTAGCTTTAACTAAGACTGTACTGAGAATACTATGTATTATCCTTTTTTCACTTCACACTTTCATGTTATGGTGCAGGAGCGCACATGTACACACATAGACACACAAATGCACAATGGTATAATGTGGTATCCATATCAGATTATACAAAAAATAAATGAGGATTACTTGGCAAAATTGTGTTTATTTTTATATTTGCCCAACCATTTGAATAAAGATAATTTTAAACCGAGGGGAAAAGATGGGATGAATCTCATGATTTGAGTTTTCTTCTGTTAGTGACACACAGTATGAGCACCAGAGAGATGAGCTATCTCTTTCCTCTTTCTGTGGTTCGTTTGTCTTTCCAGGAGAGCAGGATTCAAGTGGGACAAAGGTATCCATAAGGGAAATTTCCAGAGCCAAAAGGAGGAAGTAACTGTCAGGGAACAGGGAGTGTGATGGGAAACTATGTTACATTTCCTCAGAAAGTATGACAAATGTGATCAATTTACTTGAGTTTCTGGAAACTAAAAATGGAGGATATAGCATTAATTTCTTTTAGCTTGCTGGTATTATATTTTGTCATTCACAAAGAAAATTAAAAAAAAAACTGATAGAGAAAAGACAAGACCTTAAAACTTACAGAACGAAGATTTTATTTTGTAATTTAGAGTCAAACTCCAGATTTTTAATTCTCTGTTAAAGCAACTTTTGGTAAAATTCCTTTTCATCAAGGTTTTGAAATTTGGTGCTTCACTGTGTGGTGTTTCTGTGACTTGTTTCTATGTACTACTCTTATCTGCCTGTTGATTAGCACTTGTTTTTGGGTCAGGAAAGTCTTTCTTATTTATAGTCCTTTAATATTTTCAGAGTCCTTGAAATTAAGATTTATTGGCTATCTATTATGTGTAAGAAGCTGTTACAGGAATAATAAGACTTTTTTTTTTTCCGACAAAGACTTTTTCTCGATAGAAGTGAAGTGCAGTATGTATATACAATAACCGTCATGCACTTCAGAGAAACCTTTGTCCTGTGGCAGGTACCGTCAAGTGGCGGAAGTGGTGTGGCATTTAATAACCTGATAGATCACATCTGGGAAGAGCTATGCAAAGAGACCCTGGGAGTATTTTGACATAAAACGGATGCAGGTGAAAGTTCCCTGGGCTGAGGCATGGGAGAGGAAGAAGAGCTGGATTAACTGACAGTGTGGATCAGGAAAAGCAGGAGACCATTCACAGGAGCGCAGAGAAGTGGGGTGAGAAATGGTAGAAAGGTAGCTTGGTCCCATGAAAGGTAGAAATCTTGAAGAAAATATTCTTTTGGAGAATTTTAAACTATATGCTATTGAGTAAAAACCAAACAAAAGCCATCCTTGAAGTGTCAAGTGTGATAAAAAAATAAAAGTAAAAATAATGGAGTAGGGAATGTAACAAGTAAAAGATAATTAAGAATTTTTCATTAGAAGGAATAAATGCTAATTGAGATAATTCAGGTTGACTTCACTATATATATATATATATATATATATATATATATACATACATATATTTTACGATCTACTGGGAATTGAAAAGAACAAAAAGTAAATATAGATTTAAAAAAGAATGTTGCTTCAAGGTCAAGATTGTTTTGCTTGTTGATGAGACTTTTCTTTTATCAAATTACCCCAGGTCATAAAAGTATAGTTTGAACTTCTAATGTTTCTTTTTCTTTTGAACAAGAACCTAACAAAGAAAATCAAACAAAGAAAACAAAGTTCTGTGTTCTGGTTTCTTCTATATGAATCTCATAGCAATGATGACTTTCCACTTAGTTCACAGAGCTTGCATTGTGTTTTATCTTAAATAAAAAGGAATGTAGGAATGGATTTTTTCTTTTCTTTCTCAACTAATAGACTAGTCTACATTTTAAATATTTGTTTTACAAAAGGATACTTGTTACAGATTAGGTTTAATCAAAAGAAGTCCAAAACTAAAGACAAAAGAGTTTTCTTTGTTGAAGTAGATATTGTTAAACTTTAAAACCAGATGAAAGTATGAGTGATCATATCATACTGTAGCAGGTTCCCATAATAAATTTTCCATAAAAACTCTTTGTTGAAATCATCAAAGGGATGTTGTTAATCCTCCTTTGGCATTGCCGCAAAGTTAAAATAACATTTAAAAAAATTATTTGGGAAGCTTTATTGAATATATTGAGATAAGGTTTATTATAGTCCTTTTCTTCATGCAGACCGCTGTCGTAATCGTAGGAAACTTCGAAATCCACCTGAATGACCCCATCCAACCTTGGAGTTACCTAGCTCTTAGCCTACTTCACCTTCCCACTGCTGGAGCTGCCTGTTGCAGGGCCACATTCTGGCCAGAACTACATCACCCCAGAAATCGGAAACTCCTCCGTCCCTCTCTCTGATGACCACCTTGGCCCTGGTTCTGTCTCAGCTCTGTTCCCACTACAGTGTTCTGCACCTTTGGAGATCTCTGAGCTCCTTAAATTCATCAAGAGTAGGATTGTGTCATCTTCATCTTTGTATCATCAGTTCCTAGACCAAGCCAAATATGTAATAGGCACTCAATCAAACTTTGTGAAATAAAGACTGAATGGCTGAATCAAATATGCCCGGTGTTTGCCTTGGAATTATAAAAGACCTCCGTGACAATTAATGATCTTAATGGGTTAGAATGGTGATTTTTACCTTACTAAGATGGTCATCAGTTTAATGGACAATAATATTGTATGGGAAAAGAATAAAGACTGCTATGATATATATTTATACTTTTAAACAGAAGTGGTAGGTAGAATTAATAATAATAACCTTTTTATTGAGAGTTTTTAAAATTAGATGTGTAAGACTCTTACCTATATGCCTTCTTTACTCCTCACAGCAACTTGGTGAGACAGGCATTTTTATTTAAAATTTTTAGAGATAAGAAAACTGATTCCGTGAGAGAGGTTAAGTAACTTGTTCAAACCTGGGCACTTGTCAAAGGATTTTACATGTGAACATGATAGACATATTTCACGTTGAGTTATGTTGAAGTAAGGCATTTGCAAATTGTCCACTTAAAACTATTTTAGCAAGCAGATCTGTTTACCCTGAGAGCAGCATCCTTATTTTGAGGGATAGTCTCTTGCTCTTAGTGTAGACCTTTGTAGGCAACACGTTCAAGAGCATACTACAGAGAGATCGAATGATGCCCATGTTTCACCTTTCCCAGCCACACTTTCGGGCTTGGCCTCCCTAGCCATGTTAGTGGTGGATGATGTATTCTTTTCACAAAGGAAAAAGACCTTCCTTGGTTACCTATTGTAATGCAGGTTTTGAGCTGGCATAGTTTGCTAAATTCCTTTGTAAGTGAGCAGTTCAGTTTCTAAGACGTGACATAAAGCAGCTTGGAAAACTGCCCTGCTGCCTGCATCTCAGGTGAGGTTGTTTCTGCGCACACTCTTGACTTCTCTTATGCCTGAGGGTGGACACTGAGTCTTTATTGGTATTTAGACTTTTAAGATCTGCTTCATACTCCCTTAGAAGTATTGAAAACTTTAAAGCATTTGGGTAGGGGATCGGTAAGATCCAGTTTGATTTAAGCCTCTCAGAATCTATCTTAATAACAGTCTGTTCTCAAGAGGGATAAATGAAAGGCAAGGCTTCCATCAGCCTAGTCTCCTCAATTTCTTAGGAATCAGAATGTCCCCAAGGTCAAAAGCAGTGTGAAGTAACTCTCTAAGCCCGTCTTGGAGGGCACTACATCAGAAATACAGTGTGAAGTAACTCTCTAAGCCCGTCTTGGAGGGCACTACATCAGAAATACAGTGAATGGAAATTGCTCTTTAACTGGACCTGAGTCTCATTTTAAGTGCACTGTTTATACTCTTTCCTCCTTGCCTTTCTTTTTATGTTGAATTTGTTTCACCTTGTAAAGATTAAGAAGAGCATGTTCTAGCTTTTAAATGTGAGAATTGAATTATTAATAGATTTTGGATAAAAAATGGTCTCCCATTTCTTCTGCCAAAGGCAGTACCTTCTCACACACTTTGGACCTCTCTGATATAAAGTGTCATTTAAAGGTTTTCACTAGTTCGGCATTTAAAGCTTTTAATTTCTTCCTTGATTTATGGCACAGCTGTTTCTTGAATGGAGAAAATGCAAGGACTGTGTGCCATCTAATTAGATTACATTCCTGTGTGTCTCCCACATTGAGTGGAGGCTACTAATCAAATCTTGATATTTTTAATTTGTTTTTCAAATTTAATTCATCACATCAAGATAGTTATAATGGGTGCCTTGCCCGCACTGTGCTGTATCATAATAACCTATTCATGTCTTTTTCTCCCATATTATGTGATAAATTTATTAAAGGTAGGATTGTGTCATCATCAAACCTTTTGTGTCCCTGGTCTCCTTATGCTGTTGGCTGTCGCCAGCTTAGGCTCCTAAAACTTACTCATTAACGCTGAGGCTCTATCATCCCAGCAGTCATGCTCAGTCACTCTGCTCCAACCTCATTTCTGTGCAGTCATTTGACTTGACTTTTGTAGAAATTGATTCATACTGTTTTAAAGAAATACAACCGTAGGTGATTAAATCCAGGGTAAAAGAGGTACCTTGCTTTTTCGGTGATATTCTTGACATTGCTGATGCATTTGTCATAGTTTTCTCTTTTGTAAATGTAGCTAGCTGCCCCGCTGTCCTCCCCCTCCTTGGCTTTTTTCTCCTCTCTGCCTCCCCAGCCCTTCTTCAGGTCTCTGCTAATATTAGCATCTTCACTGATTTACCCGGTTGACATCTAGAAGCTACTTTTTGATTACCTGGTATTTCAAATTACTTTTATTCTGAAATTATTTCTTATTAAAAAAACCCCACACAAATTTTAAAAATGGCTTAGCTTGGGATGATTAATGGGAGATATGTGATAGTAATTAGTCAAAATAAAGTATCTCCTATATGTGAAATAAAGTGTTGCAAAATTCCTTGTAAAATTACAGTAGTCCCATGTTATCTCTGGGGGATTCGTTCCGTGATCCCCAGTGGATGCCTAAAACCACAGATATTACCGAACGCTATGTATACTATGTTTTTTCCTATGCATACAGACCTATATAAAGTTCAATTTATAAATCAGGCACAGTAAGAGAGTAACAACAACTAGTAGTAAAATAGAACAATTATAACAATATATTGTAATAAAAGTTATCAAAGATCTTTGTAACCTCAGCGTACAAGATTTTTTTCTTTCCTGACTAAGTGGAGAACTTTCACCTTTTCACTTGAAGCACTTCATGGCTTCTCTTCGACGTTTTGGAATTGCCAGCATCCCTTTTCTTGCACTTTGGGGCCATTGTTAGTAAAATAAGCGTGACTTGAACACAAGCACTGCGATACCGCGACAGTCAATCTGATAACCAGGAGGCTAAGTTGGACTCACAGGCAGGTGGTGTGTATAGTCTGGATGTGCTGGACAAAGGACTGAGTCACATCCCGGGCAGGACGGAGCTCGACTGCCCAAGATTTCATCACACTACTCAGAATGGCACACAGTTTAAATCTTATGAATTGTTTATTTCTGGAATTTTCCATTTAATATTTTTGGACCTTGGTTGACAGCAGGAAACTGAAACTGTGGGTTACTTTGCAGATAAACTTTGATTTCTTTAGTTGTTTGCAGTGGGGTAGTTTTAGTGATAGAAACACATTCTTAATTAGTAAGCATCTAATCCTTTATTAAGCAGTCATCAGGTTTGGCCTTATGATGAGGGACAATCAAGTGGACTTAGAGAAATGGGCTAAATGTGGAGAAATTGCGTAATAGGCAAAAGCATTTCGTCTACAAAGAAGATGTTAATTGTTGCCTTTCTTACCCCTGTGTTTATGTGGTCATAAAGATGACTGTATTCTTGGATTTTATTTTCAAAATTAGAGGTGGTTATTATTTTTAAAATGGATATCAAATGGTGCAGAATAGGGTGGGGAATTAAAGCACATAATGTATAGCAGAATATAGTCAACAAACCTCCCACGCACACATGCATAATCACATAAGACAAATCCTATTTGCTGTGATAATAAATTTAAATGACATCAGATGACAGAATTAGCTGTCAGTTCTTTTCATATTTTGGTGTGGATGGCAACTTCTGTAAATTAATCTTTTAAACAGTGGATTTGGAGAGTGATTATTTACATAAGTATGGTGTGCATGTATTTAAAAGTTAGATACAAAAATATAGGGGCCAGCCCCATGGCGTAGTGGTTAAGTTCACACGCTGTGCTTTGGTGGCCTGGGGTTTTCAGGTTCAGATCCCAGGAGCAGATCTGGCACCGCTCATCAAGCCATGCTGTGGGAGGCATCCCACATATAAAATAGAGGAAGATGGGCACAGATGTTAGCTCAAGGCCAGTCTTCCTCAGCAAAAAGAGGAAGATTGGCAACAGATGTTAGCTAAGGGCCAATCTTCCTCACACTAAATATATATATATATATATTCTTGTATATGTGAAAAATAAAGTAATATGAAACTGTTGCATTCGCATATTTTCAACAACCTGAATTTGAATTTCTTTGAAGACTAAAGGCAAAATCTATATTTTGACTGCCTTAGTTTATACAAAAAGTCAGATAAAAATGTGTTGATCCACTTGCAGGAACAAGAAAATTGAACTATATGCACATTTTAAAATTAAGCAGTGATTGGTTATGGGTACCAGTGATCACTAGAGCTTCCAGCCTGTAAATTATAAAGATACGATGTTATTATTTCTGCTGTAAATTTTAGTGTCTACATAGCCAGGGGATCTAATATCCCAGATGGCTGCTCACTGGCATTGTGCTTCAGACCTGAGAGCTAACAAATAAAAATGAAAAACATTTGGCGATGATTAAAGAACAAAGAAACAAGAGGATGGAGAGCAACCGGTTCAGAAAATAAGGAACAGTTGCTTTACCCTAATTATAGCCATCTTGACTTCTCTTCTTTCTTCTGTATGAATTGGAAGTTTGGTGGAAAATTAACCCTTTTGCCTAATTATAGAAATAAATTTATTGCAGATTTTCTAAAGTGACTTTATGTTTTTCCTTAAGCTCAGATTTCAAAAGTCAGTTGCAGTGTGCATTGGCCACAGTCCTTTCCTTTGATAGTTCAGCAGTTCGCTTTTCATTTCCTAAGACTGAATTTTTTATATCTTCCATCATCTAAATGAGGGTGTGTTGACATAAATAAGAATATGAAAGATTCAACTAATTAAAAAAGTTTTACATCTGGATGAGGCTGAGTTGTGCTTAAGTGTGGCTGAGTCTAAGAAATGATAGAACATTCTGTGTAACCATCATGATTTTGCAGATTTTTTATTGTTCCCGTTCAGCACTAAAATAAGGCCTGAGTTCTGACCCTTGTTTTTCATAAATCTTCTCATAGTTAATAACGCTTGTGGAAATTGGGACATTTTGGGTTTTCCAATAGAGATGAATTTGTTGAGATGTAGATTAGTTTATACTTTATTGCTTGCTCTTCATTCCTACTTTTACCACTTTTTATCACAAATGCCTTCATTTATTCTGTGTTCCTCTTTCCTCTTCTATAGGAAGCTATATATTTCTTTTGTAAATGTTTTAGAAAGAGTGACACCCATTGACTTTATAGACGGGTGCATACCATATGATCTCCTTGGTACCTAAAATGGCTTTTTTTGCTTATTTGAGATTAATTAAACACAGGTACGTGAGTAAAAATGAGGCAAAGAACCACAACTTTCAATGTCAAAGGCCTGTTGAAGCATTGGTTTTGTGTGCATTGCAGATTGATGGCTTTCTCTGTTAATTTTCCTCTATATTTACTTTAGTTCTAAAGCAGATGCCTCCTCCCCACACTCACCCCCGACCCCTCAACACACACACACAAAAGCAGCTGAAGCTTCCAAAGGAAAAGATGTTATAGGTGTGCCTGTTGAGTTCTGGTGGTTCTGAGTAAACAGGAATATAAAGAAGCAAGGTCGGTCCAAGACTGAAAAGTTTTTTGTAGTATCTTGTGTTTCAGTTGTTTCCTTACTATCTGGCACTAGCAGTTGTGGACTGATAAGCGTAATTAATGTTGTAAACGTATGCTCTGGTAGGAGGCAGTGCCGATGATACCGCCGTTTTGAAGTAGGAATCCTGTTTTGAATCGTGAGAATCCCCTGAACTTACCATGAAAATCAGAATAGAGATGACACCTGCATTTCCCTCCATCCCGAACCGTTTTTTCATAGTACCATAACTTCCTTCTAAAACAGAGACTTGATCAGTTCCTTAAGCTTTTTAATCAATTTTGGCTCCCAGTTCTTTGTAGCAGTGGATCTTAAGGAGGGGAGTACGTTAGAATTGCCCAGGGAGCTTCTAAAATATGACATATCTGGAACTCGACATCAGAAACTCTGATTTTTAGGTAGGAGTGGCAAGTGTATTTGACAGAAGCTGTGTTCATTGTTTCAGATGCCTCTTTATGTCATGTCCCAACCACACGTCCTCATCCTGTCGCAGGCCATTTCCTCCAGTCGCCTTCTGCTCTTCACCAGCCTTACTTAGGCAAGATATTGTACAAACCATTCTATTCCAGCCCTCTGTACTTTTGAACATGCTGTTCCTACTGCCAAAATACCTTCTCCTTTCCTTCGCTCCCTCCCCTTCTGTCCATTCCAGGTCTGTCATCTGTCAAACAACTACTTATCTTCCTGGATTCTCCTGTAATGACAAATCTTTATTAGATTAGTCATTGCTAGAAATAGTCACACTCTCTTTTGTGTTTAGCATTTATATCTGATGATGATTTTTTTAGGTGTCCCTCTCTCATAGTAAACTCATGTAATTTATCTTGTTCATGAGTGAGCACATGGGTATGGATGAGTGATAAGTGAAAGCCTGATAGGAATTTAAATATACAGTTTTTATCAACATTGTTTTTAAGGACATTAAGTTGAGGTTCGTGACCAGCCACCAAGATCTAGGTTGATACAGTACTTAATTTTATTTTTTATAATGTATATTCCCATTAAAACTGACATGCATATATATATTTATTTTTTCCCTTCATTTTTCCTCCCTTGTGTCTACAGACGAAATCTCACAAAACTGTCCCTTATCTTCAGTCACATGCTGGCAGAAATCAAGGCAATCTTTCCTAATGGGCAATTCCAGGGAGATACCTTTCGAATCACGAAAGCAGATGCTGCAGAATTCTGGAGAAAGTTTTTTGGGGACAAGTAAGTACAAATCATTTCACAGTTTGGCTCCATCTTTGAAAAATGGCCTAATCCTGCCTCCAATTCCATATGGTATAGATCTTACTTGGGTATTTTGAGAATGTACTTGAGTGTTTTTGATAAGTGTTTTGATTGCTAATTTTTCTGTTAAGTTAGCCACCAAAAGTATACCTCAATAGCTGGATAGTTTTATGTCATTACCAAGTAAATGTCAGTTATACGACATTTACTTATTTGATGAGCATTTGAGTTAGAGTTTGCTCTAAGAAGCAGCGGTATGTAAGATAGAGTCTCTCTACATGGGAAGCTCATAACTTTTTGTAACGGTACATGCATAAAACACATACACAGAATAAAAGGCAGAAGGGATAGATATTTTAAAAACGGCGTAAATAAGTTGTGATGATTCCAAGAGGGGAACAGTTGCTTCAGGATTTCAGGATCAGGGACTACTTCCTGGAGGAGGTGGTGTCTAAGCTTGGTTAAGATCTGAAATCAAGGTGGGAAAAGGCCTGTATTTAGACTTGCTTTGTCTCATTGCACAGAAAGTATACATGTGTAAACAAGATATGAAAATGAGGATAAGGTTATCACAAAGTTGCCTTCTATCACAAAGTAGCTAAAGATGTTTCCTTTAGGTACTTCCTACCCAGACACAAGCTCTGGTGAGTTAAGTAAATACTAGGGATTGAATGTCTAAAGTCAGTATAATTTAAATAAAACTTGCACGGTTTTTCTTGGGAATCTCTCAGTGAGATGATCAAGAACTGAGCATCAAGAGGCAATGGTTTCTTGCCTAGCCTTTTAAGGGTCCCTTTGATGAGGTAGTGCCCTAAGAATGTCCTTCAACACAGGCAGAATCCTGGCTGAGTGTTAAGGAGGAAGAGTGATTGCTTACACATAGATTTCTGTTTTCATTCCTGTAGTTAAAAGTCTGTATTTATACATTAGCTGATGATAGGAGACATATAAAATGTTGATCTACACTTTTGATGATCGTAGCCCTCTGATGCTGGTGAATTAACTGTAACATTGGGTTTTCTTTCCTTTTTCTTTATGAAGTGCTCTTTATCTATAGCTACCGCCATGATTAGAATATATTTACATAAAGCAATGCACATTTTATTAGGTACATAATGTTTTGGTTTTGAAAATATTAAAACCTTTAACCCACTTCTTAAATAAACTGTATTCTGAATTATTCTTAGGCACTAGAAGAGGAAATGTGGTTATTGCCATTAACACAGACATTGTGTCCCAGAAATTTAGCTATTTGTAATGCTCCTATATGCATTCACAAATGAGAAATTAAAAAGAGAAAACGTTCCTTCTCATCTATTAGAATAGCGGTCAAGTGTATGCTAATTAAATATTTGTGACTGGTAGGAGGCAGAAGGGATGGCCTTCTGGAGAGAGGAGCTGCGAGGAGTTCTTGAAGTTACAGCTCATATATTAGCACTGAGCCAATGCAAACAGTTGGTGACTTCAAAATAAACTTTATCTTAAAATTTTAAGAAAACCTATAGGGCAAATTGTTTGTGGTGTTTCTTTTTGAAAACTGAGAATTCTACTGTTATAAAATTGTTTGCTTGCCAAAAGGTCAGTTAAAAAAATAGACAGATTACTCACACGTTTTCCAAGAGAGGAGTTAGTTTTGCTGGCACCTCAAGACACAGAGAATTATGCATTGAGACATCTTTATTTCCCTTTATTTATAACCACAGACATCAAGAGGCTGAAATTTCTGTCCAACTGCTACATGAGTGAAACCACTAGTGAATCAAATGGGGCATTCTTGAAATACAGATTAAATACTCTCCCTTCCTCCCAACCCTGTGCCTTTGTCTCCTGTCTTCACTTATTTTAGAAAATTGCTTGATTTGCTTGTAACATTTTTATTTTTGGATGAGAGCCAAATTTAAAGCTCCTTCTGGAACTCAGATGTATTTCTATAGTCATCAAAATTAATGATTCTTTTATTAGATCATTGGAGAAGACATCTTTATATTCTCTGAGGATTTTCACCTTATAGTTCCATTATATTTTATTGAATGAATGAACCCAGTAAATGAGTGATTTCAGAACTTTAAATTCCTTTATCTTCCTTAAGCTCTAATAGTAGTTTGTGTTTTTGCATAACTTAGTTCTCCTATGGAAGTATTTCCGTTCTTTATCTCGCTGCGTATTGAGGACATGTAAGCCTGCTTTCATTTGACCTAACCAAGTGCCTTTAAACTTGAAAGCAGTATTCTTTCCAAAAACAGAACCATTGAGAGGTAGGTTCTAAAAATAGACAGATTATGATTTTTATAAAGCAGCTTTTAGCTTAACTAGTATTACTGTAACTTTTTTCCCAAAAACAATTGTCAGCAAGAACAGAATATTAAGATTGAGTTAAATTTGGCAAAAAGCTATTGTTCAGAAAACTTTGTAAAACTCCTAAAGGCGATGTTAGGATTCAGATCTCGTAAACACAGGCAGCAGGCACACAAACCTCTTTAGGGGTCATATGCCCCCTGCTTCATCTCTCTGCTTCCAGGCCTTCTTGACGTCACGGCAGGCCCACCTCTGCTCAGGACCTGGCCCCTGCCGCCAAGAGGCTCTGCCAGCCCGGAGTCCCCAGGGATCACTAACACATCATGTGTCATGGGAAACCGGTTGGGAGGTTTTGCATTTGTTAGATTTTTATGCAAATTCATTGAATGTTTTAATAGTTGAATCCCGCTTTTGTTCTCTTAGTCTGTTGACCAGGAGACAGTAGAAATATGTAGGAAAAGAGCAGTGACGTTATTGAATAAATGTGTCTAAGTAAATTCTGTAACATGAGCCAAACCAAACTGCGTCTTCGCATGCTGGATTAGTAGTTTATAATTCAGAAACCTTAAGGATGAGGCTCCAAAGATGTATGATTAGCTTTAAAAAAAAGAAAAAAGACATTAATGTGATTAGACTCTGGGTGACAGTCATTTGTCTAAGCAAGTCTGCTAGCAGCTCCTGGGCTGCTCGTAATGAGGACTTCTTGTCATTGAGGAGATTTAGACATGCGTTTCCAAGCAGATGATGATTCAGCAAGAACCGAGGGTTCTAACTCCTGAATCTCTCTATGCACCTTCTCCTCCCCATGCTTCCTTTCCTTCAAGTTCTGTTCTTCAAGTTCAAGTTTGAGTTCTTCCCTGGACTACTGCAGCAGCTCTCTGACTGCTCTCTCTATCTTCAGTAACCTATCCGGTTGTGTTGCTTAGTGAAACCAGTGAGCCCTTTAAAAAGCAGAACTCATCATTCTAATTTGTTTTGCCTGAAATGCTTCTATGAATCATTATTAATTCTGGGTTAAAGTCCAAAATCCCATTAACATGACAAGCTCCGGGAACTGTTTTTGCTGGGTTCATCTGTTTGTGGTCCGCTCATCCTCAAAGACACAAGTAAACTGCTTAACACTCCACACTTATTTCCTAACATGCTTCTTTTTTCACACATCAGTGTCTTTGTTTCCCTCTCTTACACCCACTGCTGGGGAAGCCAGTCGCCCACACCCTACCCAGAGTTGCCACTCTGGCAGCTTTCCTTGACTCCCCATTCTAAGGTGGACACCCCTGCTCTGTGCTCTCAGGGACCTGTGCGCACCTCTGTCAGACTGCACTGCAGTGAACTGCTGACATGTTCACATTTTCCAGGAGACTAGAAAGATTTCTGGGAGGCAGGGATGTGCCTTACTGAGTTTTATTTCTCAGAGCATGGCACATCTCCTGGAGTGTGTAAGCTCTCCTTACTGTCAGCAGCCTGTGTGACTGAATGTGTGGATGAGTGCTTGGGTAGATGGTGTTTGTTCTCTGCTCAGAATTTTCAATAACTTTATTATCTACAAATTGATTTTTTTGTCATCGGTTCTTACACTTCTGCTCCCTGGCATGCCTCTCTCCCCCCTTTCTTTTTCACCTTTGTAGAATTTTGACTCTCTTCTGGTCTAGCTCAGAAGTCTTCTTTTCTGGATTGTTCCTACTAATATGCACCCTCCCACATGTTTGCCTTTAATTACTTTATGCTTTGTGTTCCTGTTATATTTTAAATACATTTATATTATTGAATTTATGTTTACTATATGGGTTTTCCTGTTTGATTATGAAGCTCCTTGTTGAATTTTTTATTCAAAAATTAGTAAAAACATACATTTATTAGAGTTATTTTATGTCAAACTCTGTGATCAATGCATTCACATATGCTGGCTCCATTTTCAGTATAAGATTTAAGCATTATTCTTTCAATGGCTATTGAATGAGTCCTTTGGGTACTGTCTATATAACAGACGCTCAGTAACTGTGGGTCAAGTTCATCGTGCATTTTTCTACCATTTAAGTTCTCTCCTCCTTTACTTATGTCCTGTTGTTCAGTCAAGTTGGATTATTTGGCTCTTTCCTGACACATCAGCAATTACAGGTTTCTGTCTTTGCCCATGTTGCTCCTTCTGCTTGAAGATTTTTATAATCTCTGGCATAAAAGTTCTCACTTGTCCCTCACAGTTGTCTTGCTCATGATTCTATCCCTTATTGATATTATTAGATCTTTTACTCCTCTAAGCTCTTATTTATCCTCTGTATTTGTTACTCTGTCAAGATTGTCTGTCTAGTTATCTTACTTCCCATTAGACTATAAACTCCATGGAGTCAGGCTTATTCATTCATGTCTGTGTTTCCGGAAGTAGCTCAGTACAGTGTCTCATGTTTAGCCCTCCGGGAGCTGCTGCTCTTTCCTTCAACTGAGTTGAGCAGTAGAGGAATGTGTGTGAGCCTGTGCATGTGAGAGAGAGGAGAGGCGGAATGTGCTCGCTTGCTTTGTCGAGAGGCAGTGTGCTTGGGGGTGGGTGTGCAGGCGCGCCGTCTGTGTTCAGGTGCCCACTGCAGCATTTACTAGCTTTCTGACTTTGGGCAAGCTACTTGGTTTTTCCAGCCGTCAGTTTCTTCCTCTGTGGAATGTGGATGATAGCAACAGTAATGCCTACTATCTAGGGTTGTTGCAAAGGTTAAAAGAGCTGAAATCTACCTCTAAGGCAGGTAGAGCAGTGTCTGGTGCATAGTAAGCACTCTGTGTTGTAGAGTAATTAACCAATTTAAACCTTCAATCTTGCTCAGAACCCTATGAGTATATTTATTAATTATTCTACAACTGATATAATCAATAGTCAACTTTGTATAATGGAGGTTCCACAGTTCCTAGAAATTTAAAAGCTAAATCCAAAAGGAGATGAAAGCTTTCTAAAATTGTGTGTATCCCTATGTAAAAGTAAGGTAGACTATAAGAAACTGACCTGCTTACCATGGAAAAATGATGATCTATTTATAGCTCAGTTCATTGCCTCTACCCCTGATTTCCTGGGGAAGTGGTATGGACCTTCTTTGGTTTCCTGTATTTTCCTTTCACTTTTAGTAAGAAACAAATGACCATGGTTTCTTTACCTTTCCAGTAAGAGAAAGACATGTTTTTCTAGCATATTAACTAGATCAGTTTTCCCTCTAATCAAAGAAAAGGCAACTTAGTCATATTTAATTAAAGGAGAGGTGCATGATAGAAATCAAGGACTGTTACAAAGAAACTGTGTAGCAGGAGCTCTAGCGAGAAAGAGGGAAGAAAAGAACTGAAATAAACTCAAGAATTGCTATTTAATATTGTTATTATTTGGTCAATTCCTATTATTGCCTGTTTTGAAAAATCAAACTATCTTTATATCAATAAGGAAAATAAAATTGCAGGGCTATTTTGTTCAGCTCATTGTAACAAGATCCCTAGATAGGAAAAGCAAATAAGTTGTGAAATTATAACTTTCTGTCTTTAAGCAGTATGTATTCAACTTGAGGAATACAGTATATAAAGATGATAAAAATTTACAATCAGTTCTGTCCCATTAGGAAAGTGCCTAAGGTATGTCACAGATACAGTTGTGCACCACGTAATGACATTTTGGTCAATGACAGACCACATGGATGACGGGGGTCCCATAAGATTAGTACCATGTAGCCTAGGTGTGTAGGAGGCTATACCATCTAGGTTTGTGTAAGTGCACTCTGTGACGTTCGCACAATGATCAGCCACCTGTCGATGCGTTTCTCAGAACATATCCCTGTCGTTAAGTGACACACGACTGTCGTGAGTTAATTACTTACTAGAGCGATATGGAGGGCTGGTATTTTGTATGAGTTGCACATGTGTTAATAAGGAGAATGCAGTCCGTTCAGCGGAGAATTCCACGAGTGGGACTGAATTGTGAAAGATAGAGTTACTTCAAGGTTCTGTAAATGGCGTTTGGTGTTTTTCTTCTTTTTGTTGTTGTTTTGTTCTGTTTCCTTCTTCTCTTCACTGTACTCCCCAGTAAGTGACATGTACCCCAGTGAAATCACCATGATGTAGGTTCTGGTTCTCACCCATGAAACATGATTTCCTTAGAGTCCAAGAGTATGATTAGAGAATGGACACAGTTTAACTGAGCTCACAAACTGATTTATAACCCAGAATAATGGTTTTATTAATTTACAACGATTAATGCTACTGTCAGGCAAATGATGATAGTGTAGTAAATTATATGTGGAGCCATATCTTATCCAGAACATTTCTTGGCGAGCATGGAATCTACATAAGGGGTGGTGGTTTGTGATCCACCAGGGGAATTCCCCTGCCTCAAGGACCAAAGTACTTAAAATTGTTATTCTTTCTTGGACTATGCTTTGAAAGCTCTGTCTCTTTCTGGCCTTTGCATTTGGTTGTTCCATAGACAAAGTTGCACTTTTAAAACTCTGTTCTTTGGAGTGCTGAGAACACTGGGGACCCATTGATGAGTTTTAAGTAGGGAAGTGGTCACGCTTGCATTTTAGGTGGGTTGCTCTTGCTGAAGTTTGGATAATGAATTTGAGCAGTGGTTCCCAAACTCATTCAATTGTATTCTTTATTACTAACTTATTACTGAATACTTTTTGAGCGTATAGTATCTATCGTCTGCATACATACATATACAGAAAAATACATGTCTACTATTCTACAAATAAATGTGTATTCTCATATATAATACAAATAAAAGATGCATTATAGTATAACTTTTTTAAATTATATAAAAATGCAAGTAGAATTTCAGTGTTTTTTCCTCATCCTAAAAAGGATCATCTTGCCTACCTCCTGGGATCTATGACTGCCTCCTTCAACCCTAACCCCTCACATACTTTAGAAACTGATAAATTAGGAGAGAGGAAGGAGACTGTTGCTGGAAACTAAGTAGAGATTATAATAATGTACTTAAGATTATATATACACACACATTAATTAATTAAAGAAGTGCATGAATTTGAGAATGCCATGAAGATAAAATTAATCATGCTTCATTACAAGATATGGGAGGTGAAATTGGAAGGAGTTCAATGCCATGCCTCAGTCTCTGGCTCAAACAATTGGGTACCGTTCACGGAGACAGTAAAAATAGGAAGAAGAGATTTGGCTATCAGATCAGTTCTGTTTGGCATGTGTTTAGTCTCATGCATACAGATAAATCCACATGGCGACATCTGTTAGTAGGTTGCATATATGGCCTTGAGGTTGTGGAAAGAATATAGAATAAAGATAGGATTTTAAATTTGCCAGCATGTTTATGAGACTTTGCAGATCGACAGCCTGTGGAATGTTTTCCTTGGCCTTATGCAGTATTTAAATTTTTTAAAAAGTTAGTTGGTAACTTTGAAAAATTATTGATTTTACGCAAAAATATTGTATTGAATTTCACTAAAAAGTTGAGAGTGAGGGCAACACTAGATGTGAATTCTGACAGGGCCCCAATTAGCTCGACCTGGGTGCCAGTTGCCCAGGTTAGATGTGCTCCCCTCCAGTTCATGGCCACCCTTGCCTCTTGACTCATGTTTCTCTATTTCTTAGTTCTAGTCGGTTGATCAGTTTAATTCATTAAAACAGAGTTTTTAAGTCACTTATTTTTTCCTTCTCAGAAGTTCTTATGTTGTATTCAGAGCAAGAATTATTTTCTTATAAAGTGTTTAATAATGTGCCTCTGGATTCAAAAAGGTCCTGATTTTTAATTCCTCTGAACATTTGTTCCCTTCTCTGCTAGATGTTTCTACCTTGGCAGGTAGAGAGACAGTTTCTCCTTTTGGAACAAAGAGCACTCTTGCTTCCTGACCCAGAAGATAGAGGTAGTATTCTCTCCAGATCAAAGAACAGACACACTTACTGACCGTTATAAAATATTTGGGCTCCCTAAAGTCTTGGTTCCTTTCCAGTTACAAACCCACTGTGCGCGAAGATGTCACCTGGCCCTCTCTGCATCTTCCTATGGGAGTTAGAGGCCAGGGGGCAAGTCCAGAAAATGCTGATGCTCTGACCACTGCTTTTGCTGGGAGAACAGAGTCCTTTGGCTCAGAGCCAGAAACGCTGTGTCTTCTGCCAGCACCCAGGAAACTGATCAGCTAACTCCTTAGCTTGAAATTGGGTAGAATCTGAGACTCTCTCCGGTTCTTTGGAACCAAGTTCTGCTGGTAAAAGCTTAATGGCAAAGTAAATAAAGCTTTTTAAAGTCAGCATTATCGCAGACTTTTTTGTTAGTTTGTAAGACAAGCTGGGCTCTTAATGCTAAAGGTAAGATCATTTTAAAGCCTTACCTAAGCTCTGCTGTGGCAGGACTTTCTACTTTTAGAGTATATAATTTCTTAATTTTGTTCAGTCTGACCTCAGCAAATCAAGGCCATCTTGCTGTGATCTGTGAGCTATTGTGTTTCATGTGTATTAGGAACCTACCACATGTCACTGAACTTTCAGAGAAAATATACTGAAGGACAATTGCTTTTTTGTCTTTATATATTATAGATGTGAATCTTTTGTTAATTTTATGTATGTAAATAGTTTCTCCCAATATGTGGCTTTCTTTTTGACTTTGTTAATGGTATCTTTTCATGAATACAGGTTTTTAATTTGTCTTTTCCTTTTATCCTTTGACCCCCATTTTGGGTTCTGTTTAAATTTTTGCCTGCTCCAAAGTAATGCATGCATAAGACAGTCTCTTAAGTTTCTTCCAGAAAACTTTATTGTTTTATATTTCATATTTAGGTCTAAGGTGAATCTAAAATTGATTTTTATTTGGTAGGAGTCAAGATTCAGTTTCATCCATATGTACATCCATTTGACCCAGCAACATTTATTGAAAATATCGTCCATTCTCCACTGCTGTTTATATATAATTGATGTCATACCTCCAGTGTCCAGATACGGTTGCATTTGTTTCTAAACTTTCTGTTTTGTCCTATCTGTGTGTTTGCTCATCCCTGTGCCAGTGCTGCATTGTTTTCATTAACGTAAAGGAGCAGAAGCTTGCCGCTGTTTTTCTGGTTGAGGATTGGCTTCATTATTCTTGGCTCTTGGCATTTCCCTATAAAGTTTAGAGTCACCTTATCCATTCCTACTACAAAAATGTCTCCTGGGATTTTTGAGGGGGGTTATATTAAATCTAAGAATCAACTTGGGGAGAATTGACATCTTTACAATGTTGAGTCCACCAGTCCATTAAAGTGTTATGTCCCTTTATGTCTTTTAACTCTCTGTGTATGTGTGTGTGTTTATGTTATGGCTTTGCTCATTTTTTGTTAGCTTTATTCCTATTTATTTGATGTTTTCAGGTGGTATTGTAAAGGTCAAGTATTTTTAAGTGTTGTTTTCTAATTATATATTGCTTATATATAGAAATACAACTGATTTTTGTATATTGGTCTTATATTCAGCAACCATTTTGAATTCTCTCATTAATTCTCATGGTTTATAAACTATTTTGTATTTCCTAGATATAAAACCACAGGCAAATAGTATTCTAATTTTGGTTTTTAATTCTTTCTATGATTATATAATGTATTGTAAAGCAGTTTTAGTGTATCTTTTACTCTTTTAAGCCATTAGGGCATATTAGAAATATAGAAAAAAGTAAAATAATCACATATAATCCTACCACACTTATCAATTACAATTTGTGTTGATCTCTCCAGACATTCTAGATAGTTTTTAGCATTGGATCATAAAAGACACACAATTTTAAAAATGCTATTCCCATTTAGTGTGCCATGGACACTTTTCCATGACAATAAATATTTTCCCACACAATTGTTAGTTGCTGTAAAATATTCTAATCTATGGATATAGTTTGTTTATTATTACTATTGAATATATTTGCTTTTAATATTTTGCTGTTATGAACAGCACTGTATTGAAGAGAATTACAGATGAGTCTTTTTACTGCTGTGTATTGATTTTTCCTCTTAGGCAAAATCCCTAAACGTAGGCATTCTGGGTCAAAATTTATAGGCATTTGAAAGTTACTGCCAAATTGCCTTCTAGAAATGCTGTGTAAATTCTCATTCACTTCAGAAGTATTTGAAAGTTTCTGTTTCCAAACACACTAGCCTTTGTTGAGATTCACTCCTTTATTTTCTGGAGTTTTTTGTTTTTGGTGAGAAGATTGGCCCTGAGCTAACATGTATTGCCAATCTTCCTCTTTTTACTTGAGGGAGACTGGCGCTGAGCTAACGTCTGTGCCAGTCTTCCTCTACTTTGTATATGGGATGCTGCCACAGCATGGCTTGATGAGTGGTGTGTAGGTCTGCACCCAGGATCCAAAATGGGAAACCCCAGGCTGCTGAAGCAGAGCACGTGAACTTAACCACTATGCCACCAGGCCGGTCCCTATGGATTTTTTTTTATATGAGTTAAAAATAAAACCTATAGCCTTTTATGAGTTTGTGGTTTCATGAAAATATTTTGCCATTCTTTTTGGTAACAATCTCCTAACATTGTTTGTCTTCCACTCCTTTTACTTTTGTCTTAAAACTGCAGGATTTTCAAATTTAGAATACTACCCTCCTCCACTTCTACAGAGGAGAGGACAAGCCTGGAAGATGGAGTGATTTGTCAGTTGCTGACCTGCTGACCCCTTTTCAGTTTTGTTTACCTGTATCTGTTTGATCCTATTTTCTCTGAAAGGACACTCTATTTTCAAGACTTTAAAGAAGACAATTAGTCTTGTTTTTTTGGTAGATAGACCAGGACCCATTATCTGATAACAGAATTGTAATATAGCCTTATATTTATCAAGTTCTTACCTCTCCTGACATTACATGAATAGACTATCACTTTTTTTCCATCATCAAAAGACCGCTGTGTAGTAAGCAAGTGTGGTAGCACAATCAAATATCTGGGCTCCTCCTCCATGAAACACTCCCTTGCCTTCTTTAGACACAGTTTAATTTAATTACACAGATTTTAGTTGCATACCTTGTTTGTCTTGGGCAAAGGTGAATAGGATACAGTTTCTGTTCTCAAGGAGCTCCATCCCATGGGATCCCCGTGGCATATGCGTCTTTTTCTCTGATAACCTTAGCACATGATATAACATAATTTATTTACAAGTCTTTCCACTTGTTGCATTGTGGTTTGATTTATTTATTTTCCTGTTTTGAACCTAGCACAATGCCTGGCACATAAAAGGTCTTTCTTGGGCAAGTCACTTAACCTCTTTAAGCCTCAGTTTCCTCATCTGTATCATGAGGGTCAGTATATTATCTGCCTCATAGTGTTACTATGACAGAATCAGGCAATAGATATAAAGTACTTAACTTGGTGATTGGCAGATAGTAAATCATCAGTAAATGGCAGCTCTTACTCCTATTGGAAGTCTAAAGATTCTAAAATCATCTTATTACAAGTACCTGGCTACTCACTGGTCTCGTAGTCCATTCTTTGTGGGTTGACAGTTACTTGTGCTTTTCAGTGGATTTTAAAGTTAATTCAACTTGTAATTAAAGTGATTCATAATTGTGAGTGGTAAAAGTATGGATTAAAGTATTTCTAGATTGGTGAGAGCCTGAAGCTTAGCTGGCCCTTTTCTGTTCTGTTCTTTTCTTGCTCTTTCCTTTTCCCAGGTCTCTGCCAGCATACTGAAATTTCTACATATTTGTAAAACAATTTGTACGAATGTTTTCTCTCACTTGCTTCGTCACTAGGGGAAGAGGTCGTAGAAACCACCACTCTGTCACCTTGCTGCAGTTTAAGGTGTGAAAAGTCATCCTCTCTCTTTCCCCTCCCCCTATACACCTCAGGAAAGAAGGTGGTAGCAGTTTGAAATCCTCTCTGGGAAGTTTACATCCTTAGTGCAACAGTTTAGAACAATCTTTTGCTTTTTTTTTTAAACAAGTCATTGTACTCTATTCTGTTCTTCACTATGAGACCCCCTCCTGCCACCTTCTCCCAGTGGTGGGTCTTTGGCTCAGCTGATCTAAGGAGGGCTATCTGTGTACAAATGTGCTGTATGGAAAGTTAAGCAGGTAATGCCCTCTCTTCTTAAGCTTTGTTTCTACCCTTAATTACGGTTCCAGTGAATGCTTGTGTAGACCTTAGGTTTATCACAAGCGATCTGTGAAGAAGGCTCATTTACGCAAGTACTGTGGAAATGTCGCTTGCCCCTTTGTAAATTGTTGTTTCAAAATGATATGTTAGACTACAACTTTAGAAGTTTGTACTTTTTTTTTTAGAATTTACCCTGAGAAACCATTCAAAAGAGTTATGGTCTGCATGCATCTTAAATACTGAGATGAGGATAATTTTTTTTTTTTTTTTTTTTTTACAGTAACAGACATTGAAGGTATCTGTTTGGCCAATTTACTTTTTATAACACGAGGCAAATTTCTCTTAACATTTCCATACCAAAGATAAAACATATGCCATTCTTAAATCAGTAGTTCTTTATTTAAATTTTTTTTTTTACTTTGAGTATTATGGTTCATGTCTTTTTTGTATCTTGAATATTTGAAACTTTAATTTGGAAAAGAAAAATGTACTTCTCAGGCACTAATTCCACACTAACCATAATGAAGCTGGACATAATTGCATATTTACACTTCACCATAAATCAATAGCCTTCTAACATTATCAGAAGTTTTCCTTGTTCTTTTAAAACAGCGGCATTTTGTTAACCTTAATCAGAGCCTGACGTGTGTTTCTTCTAAATGGTGTCTGATGTGGTGTCTCTCTTCGGTTCTCTGTGGTTTCCTGTTTTTTTCATACATAGAGAAAAACCTTTTGATGTATTCAGCCTGATATTTTTTTTTTTCTTTTAATGGTATATCAAACCTAAACTTTCTTATAAATACAGGCTGTCTCACCATTAATTTATTCATCTTGCCACAGACCGCTCATTCTCTGGAATTCCTCCAGCCCTTCCTTAAATGTTCCCCCTCTGTATTCTTCCGCATTGCAAATCTTATTTCTACCCTAAAGTGTGTTCTTCAAGGTCAGTGAGAATATCTTGTATTGCCATAATTATGTTGCTCCACAGTGCTTTGCCTTGGCCATTAATGGATACAATAGATGAATGGCTCAGAGTTGTCCCCAGACGAGCAGCAGCATCAGCATCACTTGGGAACTTGTTAGCACTGTAAGTTCTCAGGCCCCATCCCGGTCAGACTGAGTCAGAATATCTTGGGTTGAGGGTCAGCAATTGCTGTGTTAGCAAACCCTTCAATGGCTCTGATGCATGCTCAACTTTGGCAACCACTGCAAGAGAGAATTCTTGAATGAATTCGAAAGTTGTGCATTTATGGTGATGCTTCACTAGGAGGATTGGTATAGGATGGGAGCTACTTAGTCCATTCTGCCTGAGTCTTTTATTTCTAAAGAGATGCTGGTAAAGAAAAACCTAAGACAAATATTTGCAATCTTGTAAGAGGGTGTATGTAGCTCTTATGCTATCCTCTTGTGAAAACTGCAGCTTAAAATGTTAAAAATATGAACTAAGGCTTTCGTTAACCTATTCAGGAATAGACATTTAACATTCGAAAAGGAGGAAAATTAACTAGGGAATCAATAATGAGCGTTCCTTATTTTCACGGTTGGGAGGAGCTGGGCGAGTGTCGGGTCAGGTGGGGGACAGGCTGGGAGACTTGCCTGGATCCCACTCTGTGCTCTTCTAAGTTTTTAACTGTGTAAATGCATTACCTGATAAAAATTTTGGTATGTGATATTTAGTAAAAATGAATTAGTGTTCAATAAATAAATTTCCATATGATAGGCAGTGTGATTGGTTAAAACACATTAAAATTTCCCTTTGCATTAATATGTTGGATAACATGTGCCTTTCATCTCTGCAGAAAATGTCCAGCTATGGCCCAAATGTCTTGATGACTTTCCACCTGAACTTCCTCAAAGTAGTGGATACAAATTATCCTTTTGTGCCATGAGCAAAGAGTGTTTTGTTCAAAGAACCCATAATGTAATTATTTTATGAAAATAGATAGAGGGGAAAATTTAACTTGATTCAAAGTTTTAAATAATCTTGTATACACAAATGCAGAGATCAGACACACAGGACTTTGACCTAATACCTTCTTTAGATGTACTTTTAAAAATATCTTGATAACTAATGACTGTTTAAGAGAAAAATTTATTTAGATTTTTGTTCTCAGCAAATGGAAAATATTTCTGTTGGCAAAATCCATTACATGTGTTCTGAATTATGAAGAATATTCTTAACTATTTGTCTTTTAGCACAAATGCAATTATGTTAATGTTATAATTGAATTGTGCTGTTTCAATGGAAGGTATGTCTTAAATGACACTTAATTCAATTCCTCATTTTTTTTTCTTGCACAGAACTATCGTCCCGTGGAAAGTGTTCAGACAGTGTCTTCATGAGGTCCATCAGATTAGCTCTGGCCTGGAAGCAATGGCTCTAAAATCAACAATTGATTTAACTTGTAATGACTACATTTCAGTTTTTGAATTTGATATTTTTACCAGGCTGTTTCAGGTAAGCTTTCTGTTTGCGTAATCTTCCCTTCCTTCCCTTCCTTTCCTTGTGTGTGTGTGGGCGTACATGTGTGCATTTGTGTGTGTGTCTCTCTTTCATACATGTGCACACACACAAACGTATGGGAAATAGTCTCATTTTTGATGGTCTGTAATTTTAAAGCAGGTCATTGGTGTAAGTTTTTGATCATTGCTGTCAGTTTGGGGTTGAAGTTTGGAGGAGCAGACGCAGTCAGCCTGGCCTTTGCTTGTCAGCTTTGAGAAGATTCGTGTAACTGGAGCTTTGTTTTAAATTCCCCCTTTAGTATCTCCCTTTGTCTTTTTAGCCCAGTAACTGATAGAATGTAACATCTACAGGTGGGCGCTTACTGGGGTTGTATCCAGCGTCTCCCCTTTGCCTCCACATTCATTAGGTGAGAAGGGAGATGGTGAACTTGGAAATAAACAGCAACTTCATCCTGTTCTGCAGAGGGGTTGTCATGGTGTGTACTGTCGTACATCTTGCTTTGCTCATTCAACCATGTGTTATAAACATTTATCCATGTCAATAAATATTTTTCATCAATGTAATTATCAATTTTCAGCTGCTATATAATACTCCATAAAAATAGTATGACCTTAATTTAACAAATCTCTTTTTGAAAATTTAGATTTTTTCTTGTTTTCTCTCTAATGACTTTGAGAATAACCTTCTTGTCCTGTTTATTGTTATTTTTCTTAATCACTCCTTTATAATTGTTCTCACATAGCTATTCTGAAGCAGGTATCGTGATGAAAGCTGGATGCTGTCGTTTTGTTCTTCGGTGTATCTTGATGGAATTACCCTAAACATGGAGACTTGACATTTGTATTTTGAATTTGGCTGTGCCACCAAATTGTGTATCATCTGTGGGATTCAATTCAAGTAGCCACAAAATGAAAGAGTCCCACTCAAAATCTTTGCGATTCTAGTAATATAAATTGTATAGTAAGTGAGGCAAATTGATCAGAAACCAGACTGCTTATATTCTGACACAGTCTTTTATTATTTTAGTCTGGAGTAAGATTTATTCTGTTTGAAACATGCTCTCAACGAATGTTAGAGTGTAATATTGGTTTTCATGTTGCCCTTGTTAGAAGAGTTTTGCTTCTTTGATTTATGCCTCCGCTTGGCATCAGCCTGCAAGGATCGAGTGACTGATTTATGTAAGAAAACAAGATTGCATAGGATTAACTTTTAATTTAACAGAAGGCAAATTAACTCTTGTCAACGATACTTATAGAATACATTTTACTTTCTTATAACTTGAAAATCCTAATTCTGCCGAGGCGCGTGGGATAGGAAGTTAGATAAGCGACTGCGGAAAGTGTGCTTGTGCCTATTGTCAGTTCACAGTAGTTTCATGAATCCTTTATTATACACAGGTTGTCAGCCTCTGTTTTTTCAGTGATTAAGGTACATTTTAGGAAAAGGTTGTGTCACCTGATACTGACCTTTTTATAATGGGACCTCTCCTTTTTTTTTTTAAAGGTTTCTGATCATTTTACAAATACTTTATTAACGTGATACAAAGACGTTCTAATTAGTAGGTGCTTTGCCTCTTCCCCTTGTGAGGGAAGAGAACTGAGGTTTTTCATACTTAAATCTAACTGTTCACTCTAGGAAGAGTTATTTTTTGTTAAATGCTGGAACGCTTAGAGTTATCTATTAAAGATACGAGGGCAACTTACTGTTGGTTAAACGCTTACCCAAACTGCTGCTTAATATGTGCACACATTTTCCTATAAGCTGTTTCGCTTTGAAACAGCCCAAGTGATCTTAACACCGTAAGGTCTGTGTATTTTATTTATGCTCACTGGGATGGAAGAGGAAAAGAATCTTTTAAGTAGAGCTCCTGTGAAAAGTAAATCTTACCTGTGGACCAAAGAACACCTAGTCTCTTCTAAAACACATTGCAGAAGTAGCTAAAGAACCCTCATTAGCCCATATATATTTCGGAGATTCTTCACTACTTTTGGTTCATTATTCAAATACTTTGACTATAATCATACCTGTGATTTAGAATATGGTAAAATTGGTTCTATGCATAGAAAAACAGATATATTAACTTTTACTGGTCTTTTATTTTTATGTAACTTTAATAATTGAGTAATAGTTTTCCTAAGTTGTAGTGATGTCTTCTGTATGAGAAATGTAAGTCTGCGAAGACTATAACTGCGTGAACATGTATTTTGCTGCAGCCGCGATATTGGTCGTTGATTGGCAGTGAATCCATGCAGCTCCCAATTGTTGAGAGTGGGGTGTTTTAGCAGAGTAGGATCTGAAGGTGGGCAGGTACACCCTCAGGATTGGAGTTTGACATAGAGAGCTAGCATGAGGGTTTGAAGGAAGGTGTCAGCAGGGGCTAGGAGATAAAGTGGAGAATTGCTTAGGAAGCAAAAGAAGTAAGAAAACTGGATGTTAGTTACCCTTTCTTCCTCTCTTCTCTCATCCTGGTGTTCTGCCAGAACTGGATCAAATGCCTGGGAGTCATTGGAAAGATCTTGCAATGGCTACCTTCCTCATTTCCTCTTCTTTCTTCTGCCTTTAACCCTCTCTTTCTCCTCTCCAGGTAGTTCAGAGATGCTGGGATTGGCAGGTGCTGAAGTCCTAGAATGGGAACACAGGACTTTGCTTCCCTCTCCCTGGGGCTGTTGCTCCTTTTTTCCATTTTCCCCACTACTAGAGAAGACTGAGTTGTTGAGAAATGGAGCAGTAAATTTGAGGGGTGGCAAGACAAGGAATGAGTGATGTGGGGGAATATAATAGTGAGTACGGAGTATATAGCATCAATGGAATAGGGAGAAAAAGAAGAGGAGGAAACTCAGCCATTGTGGCAAAGAACAAGAGGGAGTATCTGGGCAGACCAGTGAGGCCCCACTTCTGGCGTAAGTTGTAAGTCAGTAAATGGCTCTTGTTGAAAATAATCACATTTCAGGAGAATGGAGGGACTACTGTCCTTAATTCACTTCATTGATTTCTGTGGTCATTTAAGAACCTCCAAATAATTTTGTGTTGTTGTGTGTGAAAAGATTTCCTTTACTCTAAGAACTAATGGCAAAAATAATTCTTACTCTCCAAAGCACTTTGTTTTTCCTTCTTTAAGTCATTAGTGGGGCAAAATACTTTTTAAAAAAACCCCAAAACAAAAAAACACATAACTACCACGTGTTTCTGACTGTGGGTTGCATTCACAAGAAAAACAGTACATGGACTCTTTCTGTTACATAAATATTTTTGCACTGAAAAGCTGGCCCTCTGGATTATATGCTAAGAAATGGTTGATGAGTACCGTAGCAGTTGACTCAAAACTCTGATTTCATCTCTTCTTCACTTGCATTTTGGTCTGTGCATTGGCTCCGTATAAAGGTCAGCATTTTTTTTTAACAGCTCTTCCATTAATTTGTGTAAGCTTAATGGAAGTCACTCGAATATTTTATGTTCTTTCCATCCTTGTCGTTTGTAAATGAAGCAGAACAAAACAAGTCAAAACCCAGTGCCTGTAATAGCTCAGTTATTTCTCAGTTTTTTTAAAACATATGCTGATACTCTTCCAAGTATTGTTTATGCAATTTTTAGTCATGCCTTAAGAAGAAAATTAAAAACATGTATTTTTTTTCAAGTGCATGGACAGAACCTCTCATAATAATGTTCTCCAGAGCTCCTTTTTGCCCAATTAGTTATTTTAGTGTGATGGGGAAATACCCTGAAGATTTTTCTTGTTATGTCAGAAAAGGTTAAAAAACTCTCCATTACTAAATCGTTCTTTCCCTTGTTATCCTCATCTCAAGGGATATAATCTTTGAAGAATTTGCCTTGTAAATTTGAAACTTACTTTACAATGATGAAGACCAAGTCTCAAAACAAACAAAAGCAGGAGCCCTCTACCAATAATCATGTCTAGGAGGACTCTTTCAACAACTTTCACTTGGCAAAATAAAGTACCCTTTTTTTTCTTTTATGTAGAAGATTTGAGTTCATAATCTGGCACATCAGATAGAGTATCCTGCCAATTCCTTGGAATAAATGTAGCTTCAGCCTTAAAAACATGGCAGAGATGATTCTTTCATGTCCTCAAGCAAAGCTGTCTGTCACTGACTGCCTTTCTTCTCCAGCCATGGTAATTGGAGGGACAACTAATCACATTGAAGAGAAAATGATACAAACCGTGTGTGTGTATTTCTGTAAAAGATTTTTGCATAACTCACTTCTAAACCATCAGCCTTTTCTAATTTTATAACTGTGCAAGAATTAACCAAATGCGAGCATAGTCGTATGTTACCATGGAAAGACCACTATGCTGGGAGTCGAGGCCTTTTGGACAAGTCGCTAATTAGAGGAACTGTTCAACAACAGTTGTCCCTGCCTGATCACTGTTTTTGGCACAGTGCATCGGTGTTGGCATCCCTTTGGTAACCAAGACAGGCATGTTCTTGCTCTCTTGTAGCTTATGGTTGATGTGCAATCTTTGCCAAATCACTTACATTTTGCGATATGGTTTCTTGTTCTATAAAATGAGATGTCTGAAGGTACAGTAGTGACCAGTCAGACACACAGGGATATAAGGAACAGAGTGAGAGGTAACAGTCTTAAATTGGATGATCTGAGAAGGCCTCGCTGAGGAAGTGACATTTGGAGAGAGGAATCACATGGATGTTTGGGGAAAGAGAATTCTGGTGGAGGAATGCCAAGGCTCTGAGATGAGACAACACAACTGTTCTCAAGCCAACAGCAGAGAGGGCAGTGCACCCAGAGAAGAGACAGAAAGAGGGAGAGTCACAGCAGATGGGGATGGAAAGGGACCTGAGCATCAACCCTGGAAGGTCCTCTAGGCCATTTGTAAGGACTTTGGCTTTTACTGAACGTTAGAGGATTTTGCAATGATGTGGTTTGTGTTTCACAATGATCTTGAGTGCTGCTTTGGAAATAGAATTTGTAGAGAAGAGATTATGTGGTTTTCCTTTTTTCCCTCTGTATTCTATTCCTAAGAAATCTGTTTTCTGCCTAATCATATTTCTCCAAAAAGGGAATAAGTTGTTGCATGTCTGCTGTTAGATAACAAAGGTCAACCTAAAGCATATAGTCTCACATTCACTGTAAAAATACCCAAGAGAATTTCAAGAAGTGTATTAAATGATGGATTGCTATACAATTGATAGCTGATATTCTCTAGATAATATTTAATTTATTTATATTTTTAGCCTTGGGGCTCTATTTTACGGAATTGGAATTTCTTAGCTGTAACGCATCCGGGTTACATGGCATTTCTCACATATGATGAAGTTAAAGCACGACTACAGAAATACAGCACCAAACCTGGAAGGTAAGACTTTTTAGCAGTAATACTATGTGATATATGTAAAGATGAAAAATCCTCTATGGTTCATTCTTAAGTCAATCAGTAGCACTCATGGGGGTGGGGGAGGCAAATGCTAATAGACCAGAACCATGCTTCTTAATTGAATCCTTTAAGTGGATACTTTGTGCATGTTCTGAAACCGAGTGTTCATAAAGTGAAAGGATATGGTACTATGTAATTTGATGAGCTTAAAGATTCATTAAGTCTCAGAGTTCTGATTTTCAAATTGGAGTAGGATATTAGCATATCAACTGTTTTCATGGTGCGTTGTTTGTGTATAAAATTGTATGTGTATATTTTAGTACTTGATTATTGTGCTAAACACGAAATAAATCAGTTTCATGTTCATTATTTTAGAGTATTTTTCAAGACGCTCGACTTGGCTCTATGATAAAACACATAAGTACATTTAATACATATAAACGCATAATCGCATAAGTATGCATATACATACATGATAAACACATGTAAGTACATAAACCTGTATAAGCCTATTATTAGAATGCAAACCTATGTCATGTATGTGAAAATTTATTCCATAATACTTCACGCTTTTGAATCCTCAGAGTTTATATTTTATTTTCCAGATGATGAAACTGAGTGGGATTCACAGAGGTTAGCTGTTTGGTCAGCCCCTCTGGCTTCTGCCAAGAAATCATACCTTATTAATGGCGAATCTGCCAATGTTGTTGACTCCTTTCTTCTATCCCATAATGAGAATTTCTACCTTTTTTATTTTTAAGAGTTCATATGGTATATTAAAAGGTATTGGGTACAGAAAATAATTTGACTCCTGTTGAAGTCCTCTCTTTAGATTAAGGAGAGTTGGTTGTCATTGTGACCATGAGAGCAGGTCAGATATTTTGCACCTTGACAGTAGCTTAGATGAGTCATTTTGTTTCATTCAAGGATCTCTCATAACCAGATTTTTCCATAGTTTTTAGTCTCTAGATTGGCATCAGAGTATCTTCTTGTTCTTGGAGTATGATTTGAAAGATGTGATATGGTTGGAATCATTCAATCATATGAATTTAATGCAAAAGTTATTTCAGAAATTATCTTGTCCAATTCTATAAATATAATAAGGAAATGGAGTCCCTTTTGTGTTCTCTTGTTCAAGATCATGGAGATAATTAATGACAGTGTTGGAAGCAAAAGCCAGCTCTTACTACTATTGGAATAGGCTCTCAATAAAAGGATAGCGCCCTGTGAGAGGATATCTTCCTTTTCTTCCCAACTTCCCCTGTAATAATTTATTCTAAGTTTTAGGTAATTAAAGATGAAATGATTAGTCTATGGTAAATTATAATATGTAAAATGTGATGGAGTGTTTACAATGTATTCAGGAAAACTCTCTTAGTGAAAAAATCAAGTTACTTGGATAAATATTTGCTTTGCAGAATATCTGTGCTTAACTGGTCCTTTCTCTTGGAATGTGTTTCATCTCTTTGGCATTATGGTAAAGAAATAATTGGGTCTATTCCAGGGACATGTGGGTTCCTCAGGCTGTGTTTTCCTTTGGATCCAGCTGACAGCCATAAGTCTGTGTGGAATTATTTTATTTGATTAAAGATGCCAATAATTGATATTCTGTTTTCAGACTCTCTAAGAGAATGTTTTAACCTTTCTTGAAAAGTCCTTTCCAAGGGTTTTATAACCAATATGAAGTTCTTAGTATTTAAAAAATCACAACTTCTTCCTTTCTTTAAAAATCTTCGATTTTCCTCGATGAAATCATGTTGCAGGACTAAATATACAAGTTAATTAAATCCAGTAAGTCGGTAACTGTTTTTTTGTGCTAACTTATTTTGTAAAGTTACTTTTACAGTACTTGGTTCATCAGTAACTAATGTAGATTAAGAAACACTTATGTCCGCCACATACATCCAGCAGCCAGGGTATTCAAACATATAGCCAACAAATTAAGTTTACCTGCTTTGGTCTGCTTAAGGGGTTATAAAATCTAGTTATAGATATCATGATGGCAAGATGGAATGCAATACATTTAAATAAATAGAAATGATCTAAAATGAAATAAATAGCTAAATTAGTATATAAATGATACTGATGAATTTAAAGCCAAGTCAATGTCTCCGGTCATTGGGGATTAATTTTAACAGAATTGTTGTTAATTTGATTTATATTTTTGAACTATTTTGACTTCTTATTGCAAGACATTGAACTTGACAGAGTTAGATGGCAGCCATGAACTTATCTCGTTTGCCTTCTCGTTAGTATAGTTCAGCCCTTTTGAGTTTTTATTTAAAGATGAATGGCTGGAATGCTTGAAAGAAAAAGTATTATTTTTGAACAAGTTATTAACAACTAAAAATGCATAGTTTTTAAATGACAGAATAATATATTGAATTCCACAGTAGAAACTGACTCAATTTCTGTCTGAAGTGGACAAATTAAATTTTTACTTGTTTTATTTTTACTTTCCAAAAATGATGTATGTCATAGCTGTTTCATACCACCAGCACTTTCATACAGAGCACCCTCTGATGGTGATGGCAGTAAATCACTTGATAGTGTACAACTTAAGTTATTTCCTCATATAACTCTGGAGATATTTAAATGAAATTATTAGTGTTTCTTTTATAGATCAATAAATGGAGAAGTACAGTGGTGTTAAAATGAGTTAGAAGATAGAAATTTACATCAGGAATTCTAAATGATTCTGTTTGTTTTTGCTTAAAAAACCCAACAAATTGTTTAGCAGTTAGCTTACGTTTTGAATGTGGTTAAATGTAATTCTCTTGTGTTTTACAGCTACATTTTCCGGTTAAGCTGCACTCGACTGGGACAGTGGGCCATCGGCTATGTGACGGGGGATGGCAATATCTTGCAGACCATCCCTCATAACAAGCCCTTATTCCAAGCCCTGATTGATGGCAGCAGGGAAGGATTGTGAGTATGAGAAGTGGGAGTTGGGTGCTTGTAGTCACAGGTTTGAAAACCAGAGACCGCTCTGAGAGGCGGGCAGTGGATAGTGAGGCTGAGGATGTGGCTGCTGGTTTTCGTTTCAAGACTGAGAAATGGATGCTTCTTAGTTTGTATTGTTCATCTCTTAAAATAGTCATTTTAAGGTAACGTACTTATTTGAATTTAACTATATGTTAAAGCAAATAAATTCCAACATCAAATTATGAGTTTATATCTTTCATAGGCGAAGAAGTTGGAACTTAAAAGTAGTTTTAAAATAAATGTAAAAATATATATATTAAGAGAGAATTCTTTAAAAATAATTGTTCTCTTTGTCTCTTGTCACCCTCAAATAGCTATTTTGACTTTTTATTTCATCCAGTAGGCCAGATTTTCTTTTTTCTCACCCTTTCTCTCCCTTTTTTTCTTTGTACCTCCCTTCTTTTATTCATACAATAATAAATTTGTGTTCCTGAATTATGTTAATAACTAAATTCAATTTATCTTAAGCGGTTCTTTTTTAAAATTTAAAAATACGGGGCTAGCCCGGTGGTGCAGCGGTTAAGTTAGCACGTTCCGTTTCTCAGCGGCCTGGGGTTCACCGATTTGGATCCCACGTGTGGACATGGCACCACTTGGCAAACGCCATGCTGTGGTAGGCATCCCACATATAAAGTAGAGGAAGATGGGCATGGATGTTAGCTCAGGGCCAGTCTTCCTCAGCAAAAAGAGGAGGATTGGCAGTTGTTAGCTCAGGGCTCATCTTCCTCAAAAACAACAAAACAAGACAAAACAAAAAATAAAATAAAATTTAAAAATAAATAAGTTCTCCTTTGTTTTATAGGCTAATAATGATTTTTCTCCAAAGCTTAGACAATGTGCTAGGCCCCCTCATAATAAACTTCTCATTCATTTTAGTCACATGCCATTCCCTTCATGCTTTTGTTGTATTTTCAGTGTCACTTTGTCACACTGGCTTTTATTGCCCTTTGCCTTGCTGAGTAACTTGGAGACAGATGTGATCAAACTTGCCACAGCATGGATTGTGATAGAAACCTAGCAGGAGAATGTCCACCAGAATTAGCAAAAGGCAAATGATTGAAGTTTTACCCTTTCAAAAGTAATTGCAAAGACACTGAGGAAAAAAAGTGATAGGATCTATGTGAAGAAAAAGAATGCATTTTTTAAAGTTGTGAGCTTTCAAGAAATAGTTATATAAGAATTGTATGGCAAACTGTGGTATCAAGTGTGTATTTATTTTTCTTTTAATTATCATAAATTTGCTATTCTTAGTTATTTATACCTTATCTCTAGTACATCAAAGATTCATATGTGTAGCTTTTGATTTACTAGGCAGGAGTTTTGTTTATAAGAAAATGTGCTTTGAAGTTTTAATTTATAAACAGAGGTTAGGAGTAGGCAAATCTGTAAATGGAGTAATTTGATATAGCTGATTGTTATAATACTTCCCATCTGTTTTTCAAAAGTCAATCAAAAAATGACAAATTATAATTTCTAATCAGTAGTCTAGCCTCTGAACTACACAAATTAGCTGCTAATATTTGCACACACACATCTTCAGAGGGGTTTGGTGAGTTGAATTTGAACTTTAGTGATAGATTACATTAAAATAGATTTAGGTTAAAATTTTAACCTGATTTTTAAATAGACCAGATTTTAGATTAGATTGAAATATCATTATATTAATCAGATGGTTGGGGTTTTTTTTTTTCCCCCTTAAAGATCAGTAAAAACGGAAGGGATATCATCTGGTCCTGATCAGGATCGGCTGTTCTTCCTTGATCGTTAATCCAGTAGGTGGTGAAGAAGTTCCCTTTGATAACCAGCCAGGGTTCTTCCTTCCTTCACTGCAGTTGGAAGGGGCTCCCTAGAAGTTCCCTAGTTTACTGAGGGTGAGAATCATTGAAATGCCCCTTAGACATTACATGGAGAGAACGTTTTAACCTTTCCTCCAGCAACCTTGTTGTCACATTTGTAATCTTTCATTTCTGAATTCTTCCTACAAGTCTACATGTTTTTGAAGTGTGATGAACAAAGTGTTATATAATAGTTTTAAAAATTGGCCATTTGAGCATATGAAAAGAAAGTTATTTGTCAACTTTTGCTTACCACTCCTCATTTAATATTTGTAGAGTTTTATCTCACCCCCATAATGACACTCTACGTTTGTGTCATATTCAGGTGTAGTCAACTCTTTTTCCTAAATCTTAAAAATAAATGATCTCACTGATGTGTTCCTTACCATATAAGAATTGTCGGTCCTCTACGTTCATTTTTTCTGGTTTTCCTGGGTAAATTTTAACACTTATTAATATATTTATAGGCTAAATATCTTTTACTTCACAGAATAGTTTTAGTATAGTTTTGCCCTTTAAAATATTCACCACCGTACTATTACATTCTTAATTTTTCATTCAAGCCATCTAGAACAGAAAGATATTAAAATTAACTGATTTAATGAAATGATGAAATCCAGCAGTAATATTACCATTTTTTAATCTATAATAATTATTTACCAACACAATAAACCAGTTTTTAATGAATTTCTGCATTCGTAAAAACTGTTTTAGCACAGAAGAAGGCATTATTACTGTAACTTTTAGTTCTTATTTTAAGCCTAATAATGAAACCTTATGTTTGTAAACCATTCTGTCTTTGGAGCTTTATTTGAAGTAAATGAAATATAAAATTGAAACATTTTCTAATTTCTTTGAACTTGTGTGTATGTGCACACGAGTATGTGTTGGGATGAATGGAAGGTGAGACAGAAGGGACGAGGATGGGCGGGGCCGGCCCCATGGCCGAGTGGTTAAGTTCACATGCTCAACTTAAGCAGCCTGGGGTTCGCTGGTTCGGATCCTACACAAGGGACCTACACACTGCTCATCAAGCCATATGGGAAACTTGTGGGCTTTAATTCCATGTATCTCTCCTTGGGGTATTAAGCATGGTGTAAAATGATACAGTTAACATTAACCATGCTTTAGGTAAAAGACCTAGTAATTGCAAATAGGTGTATATTCAAAGTATTTTGGAATAGATCATGAGTGTCCAGAAAAATAAATTGTTTAACTTACGTGAAGGACATGCAGTAAAGGTGTTTAATTGAAAATGGTTGCTGAGTGGCCGAGTCCATATTCATTGTATATTTCTTATATGGAAATGATTTCTAGATTTTAAATGACCTAAAAATAACTTGTAACATTATGGAAACAGTCATAGGACAGGTTATTGATATAAGTTACATAAAAAGGAAACATCAAAATGTGTGTTTGAGTATAGAAGAATTCAATTAAGTAAACTTAAATGCAATTAAAACTTGTATTTTTATGGTAATAAGATTTCTGTTTATAATCCAGCTATCTTTATCCTGATGGGAGAAGTTATAATCCTGATTTAACTGGATTGTGTGAACCTACACCCCATGATCATATAAAAGTTACACAGGTAAGGACAATTTCTGAAAATGTATTTGTAATTGATAAGTATCTATAATGCCTTTGAAATAAATGTCTCATACTATAGCTAAAATCATCTATAGGTATTTAATGCAAAAGACACTTAAGGAATTCTAAGGGTGTTTAAAAAGAAATTATATTACTTCTCCATTTTTTGGATAAAAATTTCTGCTATTAATATTTTTGTTTCCAATACAATCTTGGCATTATGTGGGGAGATAGATAAATCCATTGGTAGGTAGGTAGTATGAGGAGAGAGCTGTAGGATTAGAAAAATCCAAAGAAAATCAGAATAATTATATGCATTAGCTTTTAGAGTTGGATGAGTAATTGAAGATAATAATTATATTCTTATAAATGCCTGGTTGGCACCCTCACAGATTATGAGTGGGAGTGTAGCTTAGTGAAGCCTTTCTTGAGGGTGATACTCAGTAATTATCAAAATCTAAACAAAAATATCTTTTGACTCTAGCTTCCATTTATATCATTTTTCATAAAAATGAAAAATTGCATACCAAAATACTCAATCATAGATTAAGTAAACCATAAGGCACTCCTATTGTCTTATACAATAAAGTCAAAAACAGGAGGAAGTAGATATACATACTCTGTGAGAACTTCTGCGTCTTGTTATGTAAAAAAATTCCATTTATGTAAAGCTCAATTGTGTAACATTTCATTTTGTAAAGTTACATTATGTAAGTTCAATTTCTGTAAATAAATGCATACATAAGAAATAACCATATATGAACATATGAAACTACTTTTTAAAAATAAAGATTAAAAACCAAACTGGTAACAGTGTTTAAGTGAGGAAGTGAGAAGTTGTGGGAAATCAGGGAGAAGTCAGAGGGAGACCTTGTATATTTTATTCTACGTATAACCCAGTTTCAAAATATTTTGTAATTTAGGTATTTTTCTGCTTTGTATAATAAATAGTAAAAACCAGGAATTACAGGTTTTGGGGAAGACAATAGATAACTTTTGATTTTATTTTCAATACTCCAGATTTCAGTCCCACTGCTCTTTATATTTTGTGAAACACAGTTGTTGACACAGTGCAGTTTGTGGGTGGTTTTTTAAATTTAATATATGATTGCCATTCCCTAAATTTTGTAGTGATTCTGTATTTTCTAATACAAGTTAAAGAACGCTCACAAGACACAATTCCTGTTTGTAAGGCGATTGTTTAACAATACGCAGGAGTGGTGGCATTCCCTTACGTTACTCATATAGATGTGAATAGCTTACTCTTTAGGTTGCAGTGAGTTCTGCATCTGCGATTGTAGCTTATTGTAATTTTTTTATAATTGCAAATTGGTCCTTTGGGTGTCATAGCCAATGTAAATACTTATCTATTATTTCAGGGACTTCAGTAATTTATAATTTATTTTAGATAACTTTAGATTTATTTAGATTTATTTCTTTTCCATCTTGATCCATTCTCTCTTATCTTTTTCCTTAATTTCTTTAAAAATTGTTTATGTAGTCACCTTTACATACATGAGGATAGACAGTTTCTGTATGAATGTGTGTATGTGCATGTGTGTGTATCTATGTGTGTATATGTGTATATGTATTTTTCCCACCAAGATTGTAAAATCTTTTAGTAGGTTAGAGATTAAAATTTTCGTTTTTTCATCCTACCCAGGACCAGGTACATAGTAGGCACTTACTAGACTAAAGCATTGCTTTATTTAAACAGATTTTTATTTCTGTAACTCTTTTTCTTTGTATCCCTGTTAAGTAACCCTTTTTTTCTTATTTTCTTGACATTTACCAATATATTTTTATATTCTTTGTGACATAGATCTTTTCAGTATCTGAACACTGAGAATTTTACTATGCCAGAAGGTTCTAAACTAGTAAATCCAGAGAATAGCTGTTTAATAAAACAGTTTTTGGGTTGCTGAAGTGATTAGTTTTCTTGACAGCGTTAGATTGGGGGAGGAGTATGCAATTTAGAGTTAGAGATTTGATGTAGAATTTGAGGAAAACAATTTAAACTTACTGAGCCTCAGGTATTCTTTTAATTCAATAAGTGTTATTATGCTTGAGACATCCCATAACATCCTAAGTGTGGCCCACCGTCCCCAGCACACAGGAAGGACTTGGGATGTGCTGCTTTTCTTCCATTCTAGAAGTTCTAAAGTTATCTAAGACATAAAATTTAATGTTCAGCCGGAATCATACAGATATATTTGCAATTTGACAGTAAAATTAGATGACCATGTAGCATTTACAAAGAAAATAAAGTTATTTATGTTACCTTTTAAAACCATAAGTTTTATCTTTTGAATCACTGTTATTGAAGCAAGTTCTTTCCGAAAGGAACGGGATGAGACGTTCAATAATCTGAAGTCTATACAATTGCTGATAAAAGCTCAAAACTTTTAAAAACTGATTTTGTAGACCAAATTGTAATCATCAGCTTAAAACATGTCTTAAATGGTGACATAATCTTGACAGGATCAAGTGTGAGGAATTTATTGTAAGTGATTGTACTTGAGAAAATTCAATGTTAACAATTCCTGCTAGAAAAATAATTAACATTGCCTTTCTTTCCCCCCAAATTCCAGGAGCAATATGAATTGTATTGTGAAATGGGCTCCACTTTTCAGCTCTGTAAAATCTGTGCCGAGAACGACAAAGACGTCAAGATCGAGCCTTGCGGCCATCTGATGTGCACTTCGTGCCTGACAGCATGGCAGGTCTGACCGCGGGTTCAGTGGGGACATTGGTTTCTTCCTTATATTCTCTGCTAATGTTTCTCTTCTCAGTTTTCTTCAGCTTAATTAGTCAGGCAATAATACCGCTAAGTGCTTTGTTTTGAATGGTTGTTACAAAAATCTCATGTGTTTGAGTTTCATTTATTTATATAATTTGATTTCTTTTGCTGTGTTTTATATTTTGTTTCTTTTGTGAGGTTAACTTAATTTTATGATATTAGTCATAAGTAGTTCCACCTCTGTAACTATTGATTTCAGAATGTCTCTTATCAGTATTACCAGCTAACCGTATTTATATTGTTAATTGTAGGTCAGATTCTATTTATAGTAGGTCAGATTCTGAAGCAGTCAACCCAGTAGATAAATCCTGTGTGAGTGTTTCACCCTCTCCTCCTCTTGAGGAGGTGTGGCTCCTGTCTCACGGATGTCTCCAGTTCCTCTGTCAGGCTAAAGGAGGAGAATCAAACAGGAAAAGTCTCCCAAATATTTATGGTGCCCATGGAAACAGGCATTGAATTTTCAAATTTACCGAAACAGACTCTAAGACAAACTGCCTTCCTCTCTGTAGGCAGACATTCAATAAATAGAAATTGATTTGATGTTTTAGAGTAAGACCTGGGGAATGACTGGTTTCCCCAAGGACTTTCTTTTATTTCTTTATCTGTAATAAAGTTTGGGGATTTTAAATGGATCTTTGGACAGATTTCTGGTTTTGACTATTTGGAGGATTCATAGAATATTTTGATCAAGCCGTTTTTTTAACTGCTGTTTAACACAGTCAGTATTGAAGTCAATGTTATTGATGGGGTTTAGAAAGCAAAAATTTCAAGGCTTTTAAAAAAATTTGCAGGGGCCGGCCTGGTGGCGTAGTGGTTGAGTTTGCCTACTCCGCTTCGGTGGCCTGGAGTTTGCAGGTTCAGATCCCGGGCACTGAGCTAGCACCACTCGTTAAGCCAAACTGTGGCAGCATCCCATATAAAAGAGAGGAAGATTGGCATAGATGTCAGCTCAGCGACAACCTTCCTTAAGCAAAAAGAGGAAGATTGGTAATGAATGTTAGCTCAGAGCCAGTCTTTCTCACACACACACACAAAATTTTGCCACTGAATATGTGATTGACATCCCTACCCTATTCCTGTGCCCTCTCAGTCCTTGTCTTCACTCCGTCCCAGAACCTCTGCATTGCCTGAGGAAGGATGGCCTTAGAGGGTTAGGAAGGGGCTGCAGACTCAGAGGAGTGTTGATGCCTGCTGAGCCCATTATTTGGTAATAAAATATAATGATTTTCACATTTTCACAATCTTATAAAAGGGGCCCCCTTCTTCCTTTGGAGAGATTTAAAAAATGGGTGAAGAAAATGAGGAGGAACTAGGAATTGAATTACGATTGATTTACATTTTCAATGCCATTTCTGAACTCCCAGACGTCTTTGCTACCTCAGTAAAAATTGTTCAGCATCGCTGCACTTCCCTCTTTCAAGATGCATTTGTTTTATATTTTGCTTTATCTTTTCCTTGATGTGCTGCTCTAATTTCCCTTTATCCCTCATGGCATTGGGATTTTGTATCGTACAGGGAGAAGCTGGAGGAAGGGGGACGTCAATATGGCACTGGCAAGCTCGTTCTCAACACCCAGGGCACTTGATTGCTATTTTCATCATGTTAACAATCATAGTTCTGCAGACTTAGCAATGTCTTTCTATAAATAACTTACAATAAATTTAGTTCCACTGGTAGATGACAAAACTGTTTGCAAGTGTGTTTCAAAGGTATCAGTAGGAACTATTATAGAGATGGTGTGGACTCAGTGCCTGGCTGACTGGAATATGACTGCTTTAGGGTGATTCGCTTCACCTGATACCCATTCAGCATTTCAGGGCAAGTAGTAAACTGCCAAAGAGGCTACTTGTGTTTGTCAACCCTTTGGATTGACGTGGCCTTCCGAGTGGTAGGCTGGTTCTCATAGGTACCAAGAAAATGAAAGCTTTGCATTTCTCCTGGAAGAAAACCAGAATGTTAGGCTGGCACAAACTCTCAGGCCTCTCTACCTTCAGGCGTGGCCTGTGTATCGCAGCCTCTTCTCTTGGGGCCCCAGTCTTGGACCGCATATGCGCGCACACACGTACACACGTACGTATTGCAGGAGTTGGCACCTTCAGTTTGCCTAGTAATTGGAAGTTAAGTGAGTTAAGAGTCAGAAACTCCCATTAGTTTGGCAGAAACCTTTGATTAGTAAAGATTATTGTTTAAGGTGTACAAAATATCTGTTTACCTTGTGGCTCAGGGTGAGTAAAAGAGAATGGGCTAATATAAAACAAACAAAAAGATTTTATTTCTTTTACTTTCTGTAAACTTTTTGAAAGAAATTTATCTTTTAAAGTTTCAGGGCCAATACTATATATTTATTTTTATTGAGTTTATGAAATATTTAAAATAGGTATGTTATGTGCAAAAGACACGGGACTGTTTCCTGGTTATCATGACTATGTTATTAATTCTTTGCCCTTTACACCATCACAACTTTTCTATATTTTATTGTGCATTCTCCAAGTGGTGTGGTTCCTCTTACTGGTAGCTTATCAGTTCCTCCATTCACTTCATGATTTTTCATATTGATCTAATGGCCTTGTATGAAGATACGTCCAGTCATATTTGTAAATTGTTACCATTTGCTGTTTCTTTTTTTTATTTTTAACTTTGAAATACTTCTCAGTTTTACTTTTAGGAATTGAGGAAGTCCATAAATTTTCAAGTACTAAAAACAGTCTGAGTAAAATTTTAGGAGAAGGTATATGAGAGATTAGTAATATTGGTAGAAAGTAGCTTACTAAGTAGTAACAAAAATGATAAATTCAAAAGTAGAAGGTTGAAATAATCAAATTAATTCACACTCGTGTCACTAGTAAATAATGTTATTATGCTGACCAGATCATAAAATTTTGCATATAGATTAGTGAGAAATATGCAGAGGCATTGTTTCACCATTATTTTTGAGTTCTTCCCACACAAGGAAGTTCAGGATTAAGAAGTATTCTTTTGATACACTTGCGAATGTCCCTGGAAGCTCTTACCTCATTGTATTTGCATTGTAAGCATTTACATATTTACCTGCTCCTCCTTTAGAAGGTGGATTGCTTTACCTCTTTAGAATCCCTCTCCTCTAGCATGCTCCCTACCGACACATGAATAGTTACTCAGTAAATGCTCAATAGTATAAAGGAAAGAGAAGAAGAGTACTAAGATTACAGTAAATAAAAAGACATTGGTATTGTAGATCAATTGTGGAAAGCCCTTGTAATGTCTTAGTTCTGTCCATTTCTCTTCTGAGAAGTATTTATGATCTTTTCAAAGACCTTTTATCATGCTTGATGTGAGAATGAACCCTAAGAATTTTAAACCTCAGATCCATTTGTTCCATTCAGTAGCTGCTGGGGAATTCCCTTCAACTTTTCACATTTTGATTTTTTCCACTTATTTTTGAGCCACGTTATTATACTTTTATTGCTTACAATAATACTGGCACTCACCTAAAGGCAATACGACTGAGTTTCTAGATATTGCTTTTTTACGCCAAGAACCATGCACGATGATCCCTGGTTCACGTTTTCTCTACTCTGAGGAAAACTGTGCTGAGACCAAGGTCTGAGAAATTCAAGGTGATATTCCACAGTCTCTATATTTCAGTGGGATCTTAGCGGTTAAAGGAAGCTTCAACTTTCAACATTTCCACTTTTGGATGACCTGAATATTTCTACATTTACATATAGATTTCACAGAGTGGTGCTTCCTGCCAACCAGCAGCTCTGTTGTGGCAGCTTACATATTGTTGTATGAATAACAGTGTCTGACAATCATTTAAATGTGTTATTGCAAAATGCCCCTATTATTTAACAAAAATAAAAGTCTTATAAAGTTAATCCAGTTAAAACACAGTTGACAAACATTAGATATGTTAAAAACTTCAAATCATAGCCTCAATGAGCTGCTCATTAGATTTAACCCAGTTGATGGTGAATATGAGAACAAAAAGAACAAAATTATTGAGCATTTTCATAGTTCTGCAATGTATTGTCAAACATTGTATCTAAGCTTGTAGATGTAATGGGAACTGTGTGAGTATTAAGTCTCTGGATTGAGTACTTGCAGTAATATATGTCTCTCTCTTTCAATTTTTTCCATATTCAAAATGGTACAGGGCTAGAGTGCATCTTTTCTGTCTTTAAAGCCTGTGTTCCTGTTTTATATGCTCGTTGTTTTTTTCTATAGAGAAAAAAATTAAGTTTTCAAACTTAATTATGCACAGGGATAATTTGTTATTTTGCTTCCCCTAACTGGTTTGGTAGAAGCAGACATGACTTGTTTCGTCCATTGTCCTCCAAGATCTCAAATCCATTTATTCATTTATTTATTTAGGAAGCATTCCTTAAGCAGCTGCTGTGTCTCGGGTTCTGTGCTAATCTCTGAGCTAAGAAGAACACCAAGACACAGCCTCCACCCTCAAGAAGTTAGAATTAAATTCGAAAGTTTTATAAAGGGGCTTGATACTAATAATTACTTGAAATGAACATCCAGTTATCCTTCAGATTTAATTAGGGATGGGAGACATTTTTTGTGACTTTCTCCTACTTTGGTTGGGCATGCTGGTATGAAAAGGATTTTAAAGGCTGTGTGTCTGCCAAGAAGTGCTGATAAATCAGTCAGAGTCCAATAGGAAATATTAAACCCTGACCATAAAACATTATGTGTTCAGCCAGTGTGCATTTTTAGCAAGTCATTCTTCACCAACTTTTCCTTCCATTTGATGCCCTACTTTGATTTAATTGAAATTCAGTGGAGACTAAGATTTTATGTAATTAGCAGAAACCCTAAGAAATGCATGGTAGTAGTGTCAGTTAGTTACAGGCTGCAAGTGGTTCCTCTTTAATTGCTGTCATAATGGCCCATTAGTCATGCCTCCGAAGAGGTGTCAGATACTTTTTTCTCCTTCTGAAACATCTGTGTTATTTAATAAATTGAATAAGCAAGCCAGAGTTTGCACAGAATACTAAATAAGTTGAATAATCTCCTCTCTAGAGGCATTTTTTGAGTCAGTATCACTGGGTGCGGCCTTTAGGTTCTACTCTTGACAATGAAACTTGGAGAGTTTTCTTTCCCTTCCATGCTATTCCATGGATATTAACAAAACATTTTCTTCCTCACCCTCAGCTCCTCCACGTCTTCTCTTTTTATGTAGCATGTTATACCGCGGTGCTGTTGCAGGATCACCTTATCACATCAGGTGTAAAGTAAGGAATTGTTTTCATTCTGTGTTTTTTCCAGGAATCTAGAAAATCGCTTCTGAGCTCATGAATGGCACAAACTCTGTGGTTTTCCAATCTTCCTTTCAAAGTGAAAAAGGATACACAAATGTCAATTAAACATACAGCCTTGTTTTGAATTACTGCCAAGGACTTCAATTCAATTAAAAGGAAAATTAATTTTCTCCTGTGATTATTCCTTCTGCATATTTTTTCAGAATAATTTAAAGAAAAAATATTGGAGTGTTCAAAATAGTAATTCACAAAAAAGTCAATAGGTGAAAATCAGTAAACCCTGATTTAATATGACATGTGACTAAAGAGATTTATGGATGTCCCATATTTAGAGAGCATCATTAGGGAAAAAAAGTGTAGTTGTCTAAGAGTGGTGAGAAGTGAGCTCAACTGATCACATTTAAGGCCTAAAGACAGAATGTCTTACTGTATCTTCCGTCAGAAGCAACCAACCTTCAAATTTCTAGACTCAGTGAAATTTTGTAACCTTAGTACTACAAATAAAATATTTGCCTTTACGAATGTTATAAGTTGGTATTTCTGTCTTTGATTATGTGTTGTATCTTTTTGTATAAATGTGATAAAATAAAATGTTCCAGCTCCTATTTCACTTTGGGAGTAATATAAGGACTACTAGGATTGTCCAAAAGTGGTACAGTGATGTCATGAACAGTGATGTCAGTAGGAGTGAAAAGGAGGAGACAGATTTGAGAAAATAAACTCTGGGAAGAGCAGATGCTTGACTCTGAGTCTTGGGAGTGAGTGAAGTGGATGCTTGCTGTATCACAGGGTGTCTGGACGATGGCCAGTACTGGCCCTTTGGAAACAGTTTCATTTGGCTTCAACGAGGGCCTTTAATAGGTGTTTTAAAAGTTCACTCCATTAAATAAAACATCTTCAGAATGCAAACTCACAAACTTCATGCATTAAATTTTTAAATTGGATTCTAGCAACAAATATTTAAACAGAAAAGCTCTTACTATGTAAAACGTATTTCTCCTGGAAAATTATAGTTACTAGGACACGTTTTACATCTTCCTATTAAAGCTGAAATTTTTCAATTAGAGCAAACAGAAAATTCATTGATTATAGTAGTTTCTTTTATTTTGAAACTTGCAATTTGAGCAAAGTAGTTCACAATTTTTTTTCCATTTTGGAATGATCAATACTAGACAGCCGTTTTTAAACCCCTTTATTTTAACCTAAGCAGTGGATCGGAGATTAAGGAACTCTACCACATCCTGATTCTGTGGTGTGGTATAGTGAGGTGGACTGACAAAAAGACTGGGCTCTAGAAACAGACCTCCTAGACAGGATATCCTACTCAGTGCTGCTTAGCTGTGTGACCTCTATCAAATTATGTAAGCTCTCAATTGTCTTATTGGCAAAATGGAGAGAATGACAGTACCTACCTTGTAGGATTAAATGAGTTAGCATATAAATAGTGCTTACAACATTGCCTGGAATTTTAGTTATTGTTATTGTTCCTAACATAGTAAACTGATGAAATCTCTTAAGAATATGTGTCTTATTTCTTATTATTGTTAATCTATGTACACTGAAAATTCTGTAGGTTATTTTATTTATTCTTTTTGGTGAGGAAGATTCGCCCTGAGCTAACATCTGTGCCAATCTTCCTCTGTTTTGTGTGTAGGATACTGCCACAGTGTGGCTGATGAGCGATGTGTAGGTCTGCACCTGGGATCCAAACCCGTGAACCCTAGGCCACCAAAGCAGAGTGCACAGACTTAAGCACTAGGCCACCAGGCTGGCCCACACAGTTTTTAAGTTGTATTCATTTCATAACAAGATGAAAGTCTTACGGATATATGAATTTTGCTTCAGATGCTATGATATGTTTCCTCAATTATCTTACTATGTTTCTTTGTTCCTGAGACTATTTTTATAGTAATTATACCAACTGGAATTTGCATAGCACTTTGGAAAGTTTTGAATTAATTTATCTCACTTTATGATGTCCCTTAAAATGTGCATTTCTCACTATACTTCTCACTATACTCTACAAATAAGATGAAATGGCTTATCCACTGTCAGGCAGCTGTAATTATGGGTGTTGGATTGCAGTCCAGGTGTCCTGGTTCAGAACATCCATGCTCCTTTTCTGATTCACTTGCATGCCTTTAGGGGCATCCCATATTAACATTAGAAGAGTCTGGATTCCCCAGAGTCCTCTTCCCTTGCCCATCATAAAAGAGCACCACAGCCAAAGATCTCTCCCACTCTGGGTTGTTTAGTCTAAGATTATTATTAACTGTCCTTATTCATTCTTGTAACAAGAAGTTTTGAGTTTCTATGGGAAATTTTGTGCTCTGAAAATGCTTAGTATCGACCCAGTCTACTCTCAGTGTGTGTATGTATGTTTTATATTTATCTATCTATTTATTTATAATTATTCCATGTTTTAAAAAAAGATTTGTGGTCACTTCAAATCTACATGAAGAGCAAGATAATGTAAATTAAAAGTTACTGATACAGAAAACATACACAATACACATATAAAATGCATTCCAAGCTGAGACTCATGGAGTCCTGTGTGTTCTCCAGGGCCCTCCATGTATATTGTATTTGTGGGAAGGCATGAAGCGATTGACCTTAAATCAAAATGTGTCCTCGAATAATTAATCATGCTGAGAGCAAATACATTGTACTATATGTAATGTTTATGTTTAAAGAATTAAAGGAAAGCATTTATTTAAGAGATACCATCCATCTGAACAATATTTAAACAAAGAATATGGCAGGTAACTGATGCATAATGGTGATAGTGATGAGATGATACTGATAATATTTATTTAGGTTTTTACATAGGGTTTTATTGAGGAATGGGAAATTTTTTGGGGAAGTCAAAAAATTTTTTTCTGTTTTTCTGTCAATTTATTCTCAGGTTACCTAAAGTTATATTTATAGTTAATATTAACTTATAGTTTTAATGGTTGGCTAATGAGTCTAAATTGTTTTATCATGTGCATATTACTTAGTTAACTTTTAGGTGAGTGTCGTACTCACTGGTAACTTCTGTATCCTTTGGTTTAGAAGTATTTCTGATTTGAGGAAGTGAAATCTACTGAGTCAATTAGAACGGATGGAGTCCAAAGTACTACTACTTAATATTCTCGGAATGTGACTTTTGGGGACTAGAAAAGGAGTTATTTATTGCTCTGTCTTCATTAACATATGCTCCTTGATCTTGCATTAAGTATATATTGACAGAAACATTATTTTAATTACTGAGGCACAATCTTGATGAGTTACATGTCTATCGAAGACATTCTTCTTGTGTATTCAGTCAACCATCTGACAGAAACTAGGGCAGAGTACCAAAGTGGCATTTGAGAATTTCTGGTTAAACTTAATTTGCATATAACAGTAGTTGCTTTACAGAGAAAGAGTGATGGGCGGGATCATATTAGAGTAAATACCATTAAGGAGACACATTCAGTGCAATCTGTGTTTGCGACTCAGAATGGATATACATTGCAGCTGGTTTTTGATCCAGTGAGTGATATAAACTCTCAACAAAGATACAGCTGAACAAAAATATCTTTTGTAATATATGCTTATAACACAACTGCTCTAACACGCTTCGGTAATTTGTGTAGCATTAACTTTTGGGTAGGAGAGAGAGAGAAAAACCTGAGTTTGGTTTTAGAGGAACTGTTTCCAGTCTCTTTCTTGTACCATCAAGATGCTATTATTGCCTTTCACCTGCTCCCCTTTCCAAACTCAATCTTTTCAGTTACCCTTTATCAGGAAGTAAATCACATCAACTGGAAGTCATCTGTAATCAAAACAACGTGCAAGTTGACCCATGGAGGTTCTAAGAGAAGACTTTGTAGCTGAACACAGTGGCTTACACATTGTAGGCACTGCACTAAAAAATAATGTAACTTTACTGATTTAGATCAAGTGGATTGATTTTAAGTTATGATAATTGTAGTTAAGTCTTAAAAGACTTTCTATTTTTAGATACACAAACTAAAACATTTATGGGTGAATTTATGTAATGTGTAGGATGTGTTTCAAAATAGTCCAAGGATGGAGGGAGGAAGCGAAGGTATGAATGAAACAAATTGGCATCAGTTAATAATTGTTGAAGCTGGGTGATAGGTATATAGAGATTCATTACACTTTTCTCTCTGCTTTTATATACGTTTGAAATTTTCTGTAATTTTTGTTTAAATGTATGAAGGAATGAAGTGTCTACTTAGGCCTCCGAATACTGCTTTCCATCTTTCATGCGTTAAAGACACTGGGAACATCAGCTCTTTCACATTCTGCTCTTATAAATTAGAACTATCTTTTTGATATTATTTTATGTAGATTTGTAAGAAAATTTTACTACAGGCACGCAACATGGATCCCTTTTAGCTTTTATAATAAGGAAATTTTACCTATAGGACAACGTATGTTGAATATGCACTTAAATTTAATGTTCTTGTTATTGAGAGATAGGAGAAAGGATTAACTTTCCTTAAATATTTACTCCTGTGGTAGAAAATATCAATGTGAGAACGTTTTCCAAAATAGAACAACTAACTCGCAGCTTTATTATCTATAAAATGATGAGCAAATAATATTTAAGTTGCCTTGAAGCCCACCAGACCCAAGTGTGTGGGGCAGTAAACACCAAACGTTCTTGTATTAGCCTGTCTGTGTTTCTAAACATCACCTTAGTTCAACTGTTTTACCATTCCAAGTTTCTTTCCCAAATTATGTCACAGTAGATGAATAAGGGAACATTGCAGTTTCTTTTCATTAACCGATTCAAAGAGTGTTTGTTTTTCTTTTTTTTGACAATTTGTGTGGCAAAGGAGATGTTCAATTTATTAATCGAAGTGGTGCTTGGGAAAGAATAAACTGCTTACCACAGGATCTGCCACAGAGCAGATACTCAGTAATTGTGCAATGAGAGGAGAGGGAGCGTGTTACTCCACCGCTCAGCAGGGTACCACTGTAGGGCAGGTAGATACCGATGGGTGCTACAGTCCTGAGTCAAGTACTGAGAGATTTCTTTGAAGATTTTAGTTCTCTTGTATCCCTTGTCTCATGTCTACAGTGGTGCTAATTCATCTAATTTCTGCCTTGAAATGATTTATGATTTTTACTTTTTTTTTAAATAACGCATTACTAAAGTCAGGATATAACACAAAACCTGAAATATGGTGGAGAATATTATATAATCTGTCTCTAGAAGGCAGCATTATCTGCATGGCAAGAAAACCATCTTGTCCTCTTTCCCTACCAACTGTGAATTCTTAATGCAGTTAGTTTTCAGAAATGGAATTGGGAAACTCTAAACAAAACCTTCAATAATTACCAGTAAATGAATTTCTGGCCCCAAAATATTTGCACATATCTTTTTGCACTGTCTAGTTTGAAAGCAAGCTGAGGGGCACAACTTAACATCTTAGTATTTTGTAATATATATAGTATTATATTCCAAATGAGCTGTGTCAGGATGACAGGCTCTCAGGACAGATGATGCTTTCTGAATATAAATTTACTTTCTTATTTTTTTCCCACTGATTGTAAATCAAGATTTTAAAAGACCAAGGCAATTAAAATGGAAACGTTTAGCCACAGTTATTGGCACAGGAACTTTTCCAAAATGGATTTTGCAATAGATTGTTATTAATGATTCTACTACTTTATTTATTATGGATTTTTATCAAAATGTCCTTTTTCTAGGATGTTTAATTAGCACTGCTGCCTTTTGGTGACGAGACATGATTCAATTTCTAGTTTTCTGTCAGACTCTAAAGTTTTGATACATTAAAATTGTAAGTGAGCCTTCAGGAAAATAAAGTTAGGTTCCTTTTCTTTGGAAAATGGAAATCTTTCCTTTTAAAAGAAATTTTTTTTCTTTGAAAATTTGAAATACTGAACATTTATCATATTTTCTGTTGGCTGTCTCTCCTACTCCACTCTGTCTTTGAGACCTATCTTCCCTCACCTCCAACCCCTCCCCTAAAACTTCTTTTTTTACTTTTCTTTATAGTTGTAGAACACTGGCCCCTCTGAGTACTGTATTATTTGAACAAAGACGAGTCACCACATGTTTTGTGTTTGTTCAGGAGTCAGATGGCCAGGGCTGCCCCTTCTGTCGCTGCGAAATAAAAGGAACAGAGCCCATCATTGTGGACCCCTTTGATCCGAGAGATGAAGGCTCCAGGTGCTGCAGCATCATTGACCCCTTTGGAATGCCAATGCTGGACTTGGATGACGACGATGACCGAGAGGAGTCCTTGATGATGAATCGGTTGGCAAATGTTCGAAAGGTAAAAATAGAAAATATAGGTTTAAATAGAGCAGTGTGTGGACATGAAATGAAATGCTGCTGTCACAAATGGAGTATAACTGAGTGGGTTTGGGTTTGGGAAAGAAAGATTCAGGAATCAAAAGAAAGGTGAAAACATAAGTAATGTTGACAGGCTGATGAAATCATAGATGAGAAAGAACTAGACTCAACTCAGAGTACTCTCATTGGTTTGAAACTTCAAAGTGAGAGATGGTGAGAGCTTTTGTATAGAATTAGACATCGTCTAAGACTAGCCATAGCAGATCTGTGAAGAAAAATTTAAGAAAAGAAATTATTAAAATTGGAAGTGATGATACTGATTAAAAATAGTCTTTGTTAAAGTCTAAAAGAAGTGTCTCATAGAGTTATTTTCTTATCGGGAATGCAGCCTACTAAGAGGTTACATAGATTTATTTTGTGTATTTATCATAGTTCTGGGGTTTGCTCATCAATATTGCCAACTCGAAAAATTGACTTTGTCAGTTCACTGAGAATGGCTACTGCTGCCCAGTTGGGGTTTACATAACCAAGTTCACAAGAGACTAGTCAATGAACAAGAATGCCAACTGAGTAATTTATGAACTAGAAATAGAATGATCAAGACAGCTGGATTCTTAGATACCAGGCTGTTCTCTGTACAGAAAGATACGTGAAGTTCAGATTACACCCGGAAGTTTTGTGCTCTCAGAACCAGAGAAATGACAGTGAGTGGTATGAAAGGGATGCAAGTACAGTATGAAGGTGCCGCCCTTCCTCCTGACTCATGGCAGACATGGCTAATCTATCACGGACTCATCCCTGCTGAGTTCATACTTGGCCTACACAGCCCTATAGAACCTCTACTGCCATTCATTAGAATTTGGCAGGCAACATGAACCCTGTTTGCCATCTAGGCGGAGTGATGATAATGTGTATTTGCCATGTGCTTCCCTCTGTGGTAGGGGAACACTTGATGCAGTGAACATATGAAACGTTTCTTTGGGTTACCCCTTCTTTAGGGCTGCGTCAAGTTTATCTCTTGGCATCCTGCATTTCCTATGTTCCAGTGTTCCATGCTCACCAAAGGTATACCACCCTTAGGATTTTTTATGTACACATTTTACACATGGAAATACGTTAACATCACCAACATGGCTACTTTCAAATTTTTCTTTGGTTTGGGATGATTTTTATTCTTCACCTCAGTGGTTTTTCATAAATGTCATAACTTAACTCTCAGAGAAACTGCTCTGGATTCCACCCTTTAATCCCAACAACTACATTTAGTCTTTAGTTTTGAATTGTGTGATCTTTGACCCAAGAGATAGGAGAAAGGAAATATTCTTCAGTGATCCTAAAGAATGAACAAGAAAAAAAATCAAAACAGGGAATTGAGACTTGATTTTAAGATGAACTCAATCAACAAACCAATATTAATATCTTTTAGATGAGCAAAGGTTTTTCACGTATTTTATTTTGTTAACAATTTGGAGAGGGAAGTATTCTTTTTCTTATTTTTCAGATGAGGAAATGAGGCTCAGACTAGTCAGCTGATTTTGCTGTATTAGTAGATTGTAGAGCCAGGATTCAAAGTTATGTTGTCTGGATAACAATACAGCAATATATCCACACCCCATATGCAGCTCTGTCACATGCAGAGTGACGAAATGATTTCTTCTAAGTCAGATTATGGAGTGTATCCCAGAATATTTATCATGTAGTATTATTAATTTTAATTAGTATTGGTAATAAAATAGTAACGTTTATGATTTTAGTGACCTGGCACTGTTCTAGGTTCTTAAATCCTTGATCTCATTTGATCATCTCACCAACCCAGTGGAGAAGCTACTATTATTGTCCTGTTTTATAAAAGAGGAAACTGAGGAAGAAAGAGGTGAAATAACTTGCCTAAGATCCCAGTACTAACTAATCTTTACAGAACTGGTGCTTTATTCCAGGTTTTTGTAACTTCAGAAATCTAGTTGTGAGCCATCGTGCAATATTGCCCCTCTTGCCCTCTTTGGAATATGTCACACACATTGTACTTGATAGAGAGAGTGTAACTACCTGTCATCTGAAGGTCTTTTCAGTTCTGTAATATAATGTACATCATTTACACAACGTAACTCCCTATTTTTACCCAGAAGTTAAAAATAATTTGAATTGTGATCTGTTGGTATTAACCTATAAAAATATTTATGCCCTATACCTACCTAATGAGTCACCAGAAACCCAAGCAAATTCAATTAGGCTTTGCTAATTGGTATATAAGTGACTATTAAATCTGTTCTCCAATAGACTAACCATATGTGGCTATTTAAACGGAAATTTAAAACTTAATAAAATTTAAAAATTTTGTTCCTCAGTCACACTCAACATATTTTAAATGCTGAATAGCCACTTATGTCTGATGGCTACATATTGAACTGTATAGGCACAGAACATTTTCTATTGGTATTGAAATCTACTACAGATAGATATAATAGAAGTGTCTGTTGGCCAGTAGGTAATTCTATTGGACAGAGCTTTATTAGATCATTCCTGTAGGTCCTTCTTGGAAGAAGCTAGGTCTTGGTGCAAAAGACCTTGGCTTTTAATAGCCTAATGGTCTTAGTTTGGCCTGGATAGTTGACTGGAATCTAGCACTGGAATCAGCAAACTGTGGCCTGTTTTGGTTTGTTTGGTTGTCTGTGTGCCAAGAATGATTTTACATTTTAAATGGCTATATATTTAAATGATTTTATAGGTACTTACATAATTTCCTTGATTTTGCATCTTGGCTTGCAAAGCCTAAAATATTTACTAGCTACCCCTTTAAGAAAAGGATTGCAATCTCTGGTCTAGGGCCCAGTAAGCATTTAAAGAATGTTTATTGAATGCATGGATAACAGGGAATGACAGAAAAGTATTTGAGAAACATACAACAGCTCAAATAGTTCATGTGACCTGGGTGATAATGTTTTCCAGCTAGGAAAAGGCATTTCAGTTTTCTTTACTAAATGGGTTTTCTTCTTTCAGTGATTCAAGACAGGGGAGGGGAGTGGGGCCTTCAGAGTAGTTCTTCCAAGAACGCTGTGTTCCTTACTGCTTGGGGGAAAACAGCGTCTGCCCTCTGTGAGTTTGGGGAAACTTTCAGTTTCGGCCTGTTAGCCACACTTTACGTTGCAGCTGAGCCTCATTTCCGTAGTGCCACTCACCCTGAAAGGACTCTGCTAATGTGACATGGGCAGCAGATGCTCACAGGTGACTCTGACTTTCCCTGAGCTTTTCACCCACTCTCAAGACCGTGCCTGTTTTCTTCTCTCTCCCACACTGGTGAGCTTTCTGTCGAGGGAACTGAAAGATTTTTACCGTTTTCTTTTCTTTAGTCGACCTGTAAGAGATAGGACTGGCGCACTCAGACCTAACTGTCCCGGACGTCCCACTTCAGAGGCTTATTGGGCCATCAACAGGGTTCCTCACGAAGGCTTCACCAGTTAGTAGTATGTCTGTGCTTTCCTGTGGCAGTTAGGTATTGGGGAAATTGAAAGGACTTGTAATTATTTGTTTTTAAGTTGCAAAATCGTATTTCCATTAAATGTCTTTATGTGCACTGAAGTGCCTCTGGTCAATTAAACAGATTGTGAACTTTGTAATATTTCTTAATTCTGGCCACTTAATTGTCAGTAAAACCTAAATTTTAGTGTAGATAAAGCAAAACATCAGTTCTTTCTGAATAATTGGGAAAAATGTTGCTATGACATTATATTCTCGTAATACTTTATATTTACGTCTATTTCAGGAGTTAGACTCCATTGTTAATGTTTTATTTAAAGGACTATCTTCTCCATAGGATTATTAATTTTTAAGTCCAGGCCCAATGTCATATTTATCTTTGTGTTTCCTGGCACCTAAATGCACTCAGTCAATATTTGTTAAATGAAATAATAAATGTACCTGCATGCTCACATATTCTCTGAGATCAATGACCTGATCTTATGCATCTTTTTATCTTTGTTCCAATCTGAGGACTGAATGCAAAAATATGTACAATACTTAAAATTATAGGTTTTGTCCAGTTCTGTCTTACAGGTGAGGTTATAAACAAATATCACATGGTCATTTGACATAATAGCTCTTCTGTCTGAATTTTCTTCCTCTCTATTTTTAAATCATTCTTTTGCCTCATTCATTCATTCATTTATTTGTTTTTAAAACATTTCATTCTCAACTCCAAGAGTGACTGTCAGTCATCATCCAACAGAATGATTCAATTTTCTTTATCTGCCATTTGAAATATTCATCTCATCTTTCTCCTCTTTTATGAGCAGGTTGATAACTGTATGGTGAAATCATTTCTGCCTGTCTTAAGCATATTGCATTCTTTAAACTAGTAGCACTTCTGTCGTAGCATAGAGGACTGAGGTGTTTGTATATCTGTTACCATGGTGATATCCTGCAGCTGGAGTGGATAAATAGTAGCATCTGGACATATAGAATGTATTTTTGTTATTTCTTTTATAAGAAGTTAGGTATGTCTAATAATGCTTATCTTTATAAAAGCAAGTAGAACCAAAAAATCCATAATACGGTGTATTGGTTGCCTTCCTGGATATAAGCTCTTTTATGATTTTGAATAGAGGTTTTAGATTTTGCTTGGAACTCTGCTGTTGGCTGAGTTCCCAAGCTGTCAGAATCTCTAGGATAACTGGATCTGATGTGAGCCTGGATGCAGTCTGGGGTGGGACTGGTACAGTCACATCCTTCTCTCTGACTTCAGTCAGATCAGAGCTAGCAAAAGGTGTTGCTAGTCAGAGTTTTGTTCATTTGGCCAAAGGTGTAATGGGAGTCTTAATAGTTCCTTAGCAGTTATGCTGATAGAACATATTATTCACCAAAGACATAAAATTAGAAACAGATAAAGATTTTCATACAAAACAAAAATGTTGACAGACTGACCTAGGGTATGAACCGAGATTAATTCCTTTGGTCTCAAACATTATATTTTCTTAAAACAATATTCAGAATCTTTATGAATGGCCATATAAGAACAAAAACGGGTGTGGCCAGAGGTCAAGGGACCTATTCTTCTTTTGTCTTTTTTTGTACATTCTCCTAATGTTGCTGTCACCAATTAAAATGCATATTGCTAATTGAAAACTTAACATGTCATCTGATTCTTGCTTTTCCTAATAAGAAGTGTGAAAAAAGGATCCATCATGTCCGTGATCCTGAGGAAAGAGTTCATGTGTACAGATCACAGTGTTTTTAGGAGAGTGTTGCCTTTTTAATGTGACTTAGATTTCAGCCACAGGGCTAGAGTCCATGCTGGGACAGTAAGGACAAAAATTACAGCGAAAGTGAGATACAAAGATAAACGTAGACGTTCAGATCATAGGACATGGTTCTCAGCTACTGGCAGTTCTGCCTCTTGAGTGCTCAGAAATATGTAGGGACATTTTTGATTTTTACAGTGGCTGAGTGGTGGGAGAAACCACTGGCATTTAGTGGGCAGGGCCAGAGGTGGGAAACATCCTACAGCCCATGGAACAGCCCCACCCAAGAAGAATGAATCCAATCACGATGCCAGTAGTCCTGACCTCTCCAGCTGTGCGTGGATGAGTCATTGATGACAGTAAACAATCCAAAGGTACAGGTTTCCTTGTTTGCCATTTAAATGCATTCTGTTTACTGATTTTCTTAAAGCTCTCCATGCAAAAGAGTAGCGTTTTCTTTATTAGTATGTGATTAACCAAGGGAAAATACTGCCTCATCTGAGTGCTATATGATGTTATAGGGGACCCTGAAAACATTGTTACATATTCCTCAAGAGTGGTTGGAATGTGTAGTAGTTAGAGAAGCACAGAACTCTGCTTCTCAGTTTGGGGTCAGCCTCCTGTGTAGACTGGGAGCCTTGGAGGGCAGAGGCCGGCCTTCCTCTTCGTCCTTGGAGCCTTGCATGGTGCCTGACGCACAGTCTGCCTTTGAGAAAGATTTCTTTTTCCTGCATGATCACTGGTGACACTTGTTCTTCACTGCGCTCAAGGAGAGCTGTGGTCCCTGGACTCCAGCTGCCTGAGTTCATGTTCAAGTTTTGCTACTTAGTATCTATGCGCCTTTTGTTGGGTTTTGTTTTTTTTTAAAGATTTTATTTTTTTCCTTTTTCTCCCCAAAGCCCCCCAGTACATAGTTGTATATTCTTCATTGTGGGTCCTTCTAGTTGTGGCACGTGGGATGCTGCCTCAGCGTGGTTTGATGAGCAGTGCCATGTCCGCGCCCAGGATTCGAACCAACGAAACACTGGGCCACCTGCAGCGGAGCATGTGAACTTAACCACTTGGCCACGGGGCCAGCCCCTTTTGTTGGTTTTTTTAAACTCCCTCTGCCTCAGTGACCTTGTCTCTGAAACCCTACCTCTTAGAGTTGAGAGTAAATGAATTAATATATGTGAAATCATTGGAACAGTGCTAGTACCTAGTGAATGTTAAGTATTAGTTGTTATTAACATTTTTTATATATAGTATTATTTAAGACTCTTGAAATACTGTTGTATTTCTGAGCATTAAATATCAGTATTTTTGAAATGTCTACGAAAGTTTTTTCTTTTGGCTACTGTTACCTATCATTCTTTAGGAAGAATTAGACAAAACTGTATTGGGTTGACAAGCACTTGGTTTGATTTCTTTAATGTGTTAATATCCACATAGTTATTTCATTGCCTAGTCACATTAAGTAATTTACTATAAAATCAATCTTTAGGTTTAAAACTCAGAGAAAATACACAGTTGCCAACATGTCAGTGGAAATGCTATTTTAGTGACTAAGTAATTTAGATAAGCTTCTAACAGTCTTATTTTCGACATAAGTAAATGGAAATGATTAAGCATTCTCTAAAGAAGGATGAAGAACTACAGTACGTAGTAATTGCTTGTTGTTCAAACCAGCTGTACCTGGTATTTGGGGAGCACTAGGGGTTTCGCATGAGAGCATTTTTCAGTGACTGCAGTTGATTCCTTTAATTCCCAGAATGTTCTTGTTTCTCAGCCATTTTTATGGAAATATTTCTGAATTATATGTCACCCTTCCCTGACTTCTCAAAATTGCCTGTGCAGCTGAGTGAACCAAAGGGCATAAGAAGCCACGACAGTCCACATGACAGACTTCTTGAAGCTTACATTTCACAACAAGATTTAAGGGAAAGTTGCATAAAGAGAAAGGAACCGTAAATTTAAATTAAAATCACATATATATTTGGATCAGGATGCGAAATTCATTTAAGTGTTTAAAGTGAAATATGAAACTTCAAAGAAACTTCGGGGTTATGGAGGCTAGTCACAAGCCAGGAGATTATGTCCTTCTCATAAAAGGTACTTCAAGAGGAAGCAGTATAATTCTGTGTAGTTAACAATGTTTAACTTTTTAATGGAGCGGTGCCTTGGGATTATTCCATCTGTGAGGCTGTTTGCACTTCTTTAAAGTTGACCCTATTGGCAATTTTATTGACCGCCTTCTTGTCAAACCTCAGGGAGAAGTCAGCTCTTACTCCCGTCAGTATTTCTCCAAGTGTAAGTTTCTAACCGTTTTCCTCTTCTTCATTGCTTCTTGTTTGTAGTATCCAAAATTTCCAGAAGTTATTAGTGGAACGTAAACAATAATAATTACTTAAAATAGTGAACCTCATTTTACACACAAATCAAATATCCATGTTCTTAGTAAGGGAGCAAGGTGCCTGCATTCCGTTCCTACAGGGAGAGATGCAGCAGAATTTTTCCCCTCATTTAGAGGGCTTTTCTTTGGTTTGGTTGGTGGTTGTTTCATTTTGTTTTGTTTTTGTATTGTAAGACTTTTGGAACAGTTTAACGTACACAGCAAAATTGAAGGAAACACAGAGATTTCTCATGTACCCCAAGCCTCCCCCGTTATCAACATCCCCAACCAGAGTGGGACATTTGTTACAATTGATGAACCTACGTGGACACATCGTAATCACCCATAGTCTTTAGTTTACATTAGGGTTCACTTTTGGTGTGGTACATTCTGTGGGTTTGAAAAAATGTTTAGTGACATGTGTCACCATTATACTATTATGCAGAGTATTTTCATTGCCCTAAAAATCCTCTGTTCTCCTCCCCCAAAAGATCAGGCAACCACTGATCTTTTTACTGTCTCCCTAGCTTTGCCTTTTCCAGAATGTCATGTAGTGGGACTCATATAGTATGTAGCCTTCTCAGATTGGCTTATTTCTCTTAGTAATATGCATTTAAGGTTCCTCCATGTCTTTCCATGGCTTGATAGCTCATTTAGTACTCATTTAGATAGCTTTTAGTACTGAATCATATTCCGTTGTCTGGATGTATCACAGTTTATTTATCCATTCACCTACTGGAAGACATCTCGTTTGCTTCCAAGTTTTGGGAATTAAGAATAAAGCAGTTATAAACATCTTTGTACAGGTTTTTGTGTAGGCATAGTTTTCAACTCCTTTGGGTAAGTAACAAAGGAGCATGATTGCTGTATTGTGTGGTAAGAGTATGTTTAGTTTTGAAAGAAACTACCAAACTGTCTTCCAAACTGGCTGTACCATTTTTCATTCCCACCAGCAATGAATGAGAGTTCCTGTTGGTCCACATCTTTGTTAGCACTTGATGTTGTCAGTGTTGTGGATTTCGGCCCTTCAAAAAGGTGTACAGTAGGGTCCCCCCGTATCCACTGGGGATGTGTCCCAAGACCCCCGGTGGATGCCTGAAACCACGGATAGTACTGAACCCTATATACACTATGTTTTTCCCTATGCATACATACCTATGATAAAGTTTAATTTATAAATTAGGCACAGTCTGAGATTAACAACAATAACTGATATAAAATAGAACAATTATAACAATATATTGTAATAAAAGTTATGAATGTAGTCTCTGTCTCTCTCAAAATATCTTATTATACTGTACTCACCCTTCTTGTGATGATGGGAGATGATAAAATGCCTACGTGATGAGATGAAGGGAGGTGAATTACATAGGCTTGTGACACAGGGTTAGGCTATCATTGACCTTCTGATGATGTATCAGATATGTCAGAGGAGGAGCGTCTGCTCCCGGACCCCGCTTGACTGCAGGTAACTGAAACTCGGAAAGCGAAACCGTGGAGGAGGGGCGCTACTATAGAGTGATCTCGTTGTTTGAATTTGCATTTTCCTGATGACATAGAACGTGCAGCATTTTTTCATATGCTTACTTGCTGTCTGTCTGTCTTTGGTGAGGTGTCTGTTAAGGTCTTTGGCCCATTTTTAAATCTGATTGTTAGTTTTCTTATTGTTGAGTTTTAAGAGTTCTTAGTATATTTTACATAACAGTCGTTCATCAGATGTGTCTTTTCCAGATGTTTTCTTCTAGTCCGTGGCTTGTCTTTTTAATTTCTTGATAGTTTCTTTTGCAGAGCAGAAGTTGGTAATTTTCATGAAGTCCAGCTTATCAATTCTTTCTTTCATGGGTCATGCCTTTGGTGTTGTATCTAAAAAGTGATCAGCAAACCCAAGGTCGTCTGTATTTCTTCTATGTTATCTCCTAGGAGTTTTATAATTTTGCATTTTATATTTAGGTTTGTGGTCCATTCTGAGTTAATTTTCGGGAAGGCTGTAAGGTCTGTGTCTAGATTTCTTTTTTTTGAGTGTGGGTGTCCAGTTGTTTCAGCACCATTTGTTGAAAAGACTGTCTTTGCTCCATTGGACTGCCTTTGCTCCTTTGTCAGAGATCAGTTGACTATTTTTGTATGCATCTATTTCTGAGCTCTCTGTTTTGTTCCACTGATGTATTTAGCTATTTTCTTTTTTTTGCCAATACCACTCAGTTTTGATTACTGTAGCTTTGTAGTAGGTCTTGAAGTCAGGTGGTGTCAGTCCTTCAGCTTTGTTCTTCTCCTTCAATATTGTGTTGACTATTCCAGGTCTTTTGTCTTCGTATAAACTTTGTAATCCTTTTGAGGATATCCACAAAATAACTTGCTGGGATTGCATTGAATCTACAGATCAAGTTGGGAGGACTTTTCTTTTTCACTCTGAGTTTCTCCCTAAATTCCTGCAGATAAGGCTTCTGGAAGTGTGACTGTGGATAAGCAGGAAATGGTTATATTGTTCTTACACCACATTCCTCATATAAGCTTCTGTTTATTGTCTAAAGGGAACAAAGGCATAGGTACTCCAAAATAGACAATGTAAGTCGCTTATACTGTAAATTACATATGGGTATATGTGTGTGTGTCTGTAATTGTTCTTGTAATAGATACCTTCTGAATAGTATTCTGTATAGGGTATTATTTTAGAGACTTTAGATTTTATATTCACCAGTTAATATGAGAAAAAAAGAACCAAGAGAATATTCACAAGGGAAATAAACTTAGAATATTATATTTTATGTGATAAAAGTTTTATCAGTATCTTTCATTAATTTTCATGCATTTAGAGCAAAATGTTGATCCAGTAAGAGTCCTTCTCATCATCCTTATTATACGTGCATCTACTTTGTTCAGGTATGAAAATTCATTAAGTGAAAATCTTGTTAGAAATATTACAAAGTTGACTTTGATTATCTCCGGGATTGTCAGAACTCTCATTAGTAATTGGAGAGGTTTTCTCTTGTCTTGTTTTTAATAATAGCCTGGCTGGGTTTGAAGTTTCTTACCAAATGTTTTTCCATTTCCATAATAGTGGACCTTATTAAAGCTTTTATAAAATCACTCTTTAAAAGGTGTCGGTAAAATGAAGAGTGACTAAAATAGGACAAGTCCCCGATTATTATTGGTAATTGCTGAGCATGCTGAGATGGGCTTTTGACTACTTTACGTCTTGGGCCTTTTCTCTCAGGATTTTCTGTCAAAATTGCAAATTCATATTTCTGTATTCATTATGGTAGTCATTAGCATCCTATTCTAAGTACTAAAGAATTCTGTAAATTTTGTCAGAGAAATGAGGAATAGCATTTATTCATTTCATGAAGAAAAGGGCTGGGAAAAATTTTTGAATATGTAGACATAAAATGATGAAATATGGTCTTTAAATTTCGAGAGCACCAGGATTCCAGTTTGTTCAAGATGTACTCGTCAGCTACCAGTATTAAAGAACTTGAGAGAAGTTGTTAGACAAGTATGCTTGTATGATAATGATATAGGCAGGAATTAAGGCGCCCAGCTTTTGTATTTTGAAAGGAGCTAAAACGAAAAAATACAATTTTTTCTAAAGTTCTGAGAACAAGCATAATACTAGAAAAAAGTGAGAGTTACTGAAAATCAAAGTAAAGGAATGGAATTATACAAATCAGCTGTCCTGTAACTTGAAAGGATGCTCCATTCTCCCAAACTCTTGCAGTTATCTCTATATAATGATTCTTCTTACTATTGTTCAGTGAATTCCGTAACAGTCGGTTCTGTGTCCACATCCTACTTCCCATACTTTACTAATCAATTTTCCTGAAGCTTTCCATTTCTTTATCCTAGCCTAACAGAGCGGACAGGTAAAGATGAAGGAGTGACAAAAGAAGGAATTCATTTAAGGCAATGGCAAAAAGGACATGATCCTTTTAAGAATCTCTGGATTAATATGCCTTTTTTATTATACTAATCAGATTTTATTTATTCATTAAGAAATTAAAACCACAAGAGTGGAGGTGAAATCTCTACCATAAAATAATTAGAAAATGAATTAAATTGGGAAAAAAGTATTTACAACAATTGTAACATATAGAGGTTCACTATCCTAATATATAAAGAGCTCGTTAAAATCATTGAGGGGTAAATAAAAGAATATGATAGATAATAAAACAGAAAAAGCCAGTAATCCAAAGAAGAAATAATGCAAACAGTGTATTTTTTTTTGCTAATTATTTGTCAAAAAACTTCAAATTTACACATCAACTTGGGCCATTGAAATGCCAATCAAGTATCAAATGAAAAATCAAAACTAGAATTACTCTTATGCCTTTGAAGTTTGTACACTGGTAACCATCACACCTGACTAGTAGAGGAATAAATTGGTTTTACCATCTTGACAGCAAAAGGGTTTTAGAGATATTCATGAACTTTGACATAGTTATGAGTATATTGTCCTATGCTCAAAAAATTCTATGATTTTTGTCCTTAAAAATTAAAGTACGTATGGTGAAAGACTTCTTTATATTGTTGCTTTCTAATAGAGAAAAATTGGTAAATGTTCACAGCAAGGGAAGAGTTATGTAAATATTGGTATATCCATAAAATTCACCCTTTAAAATTATATTCATGAAGAATGTTTAATGGTGCTAAAGTTCTTTGGGTCTGATATTGACCAATATAGCGCAGATTAAAAATTGTGTATGTGGTTAGGAGCCATCACCAATGGCTGTGTAGATGTTCTCAAAACATCTTTATATTTTCCTATAATTCCAAAATTTTATTCAGTGAAATTGTGTTCTTAATAATGAGGAAAAAAGTGAAATGAAAACACCATTGAAAAGACACAAGGAGAGGCATGCCCACACCTGTGAAACTCATTTGCTGTGGTAAACACTTTGACAGCAGGCATCCCCTAAACTCATGGACCTACTCACACTCTTCAGCTCCTCTTCCTCTTATTATTTGTTCTCTCTATACTTAGACACTGTCTAGATCAAGATGAAAAAACAAAAATTGGTGTTAAATGCAATGTTAGATTTTTGTGCTAATGGTCAAAGTTAATTACAGCAAATAATCCAAGTGGCATTTCCGTTTGGCTTTTGAATGCATTGTGAGACTTTAGTCTAATTATTTGTTTAAATATTTGATTTTGTTGCTCTTGCTTTGTTTGGGTCTGATAGTGAGACAGATTGTCTATGACAAAATAAGAAGGATGGGAACCTTCAATAGAGTTAAAGATATCTCCAATAGAGTTATCTTTTGGGAGTGAAGATGAGCAAGCTCTGGAACTTTGGAGATGTAATAGGTGGCATTCTGTCCCTTCTGTATCAAAATAGTCAGTGTTCCTAACTGTGTCATCCAAATAAAAATTAAATGCTCTATAGCAGCCTTGATTTTACCATACTTCATTTAATTTTCTTAAGCCATAAAGTCTCCACAAAACAGATTAACCTTATTCTGTAATCTGCAGGTAACAATATCAACAGGTGGTGATTTATACAAGACTACATGTCATTTTAAAGTTCTGGCTGAAACTTAAATATCATAGGGAATATGTGTATATGAAGTCAGACTACATGTTTAGTTATATGGTTATTAAAGAAAACATCCTTATTCTTTGTAGTCAGTTGGCATTACAGTTTGATAGCCACACTTGTAATTCACGTATTCCAATCCAGTGTATCCCTATCAACAAAACACTCACCTGGTGTTATTCAGGATTTAAACACATGCTTTCCTACTCTTCTACTCAAGATGTTTCATGTATATGTATTAAATCTGCGTTTCTGTACATAATGGACATTAGAGATTATGAGGCATGCTGGATAAATCAGTAAGAGGTGATTAAGTTAGCACAGTTCACAGTCTTAGAATTTAAGCCTGAGCCAGAGGATAGGGTCCAGGTTTGTTTGTTGTTGTTTTTCCCCAACAACTCTCTTTGTCGCCTGTCAGAAGTAGAGAAAGATCAGTGGCCTGTGTGTTCCTCGGCTGGGGATTAGCTCTGTGGAAGAAGGCAGAGAAGAAGCCTGAGGGAAATGTCTGATTGTGGAATCTATGTGTGGAATAATATAAATGTGTAGAATAAAGATGACTGGTCACATCCCTTTGTCACATCTCAGCTGTAAGATATGTTTTATACCTGATAACTATGGAAATTGTGATACTCTAGAAATCAAAGTCCTTTAAAAGGCTATTAAATATTTAAATATTATATGGAGACAGAGGTGTAGTTTATGCAAGAAATACTATCAATCTATGTTAAATCAATCTATCTTGCTTTTTATTTTCAGAAGGCAAAAATGGGCAAACTCTCTATTCTTAAAGTTAAGCTGATAATTTTTTTTTTTTTGAGGAAGATTAGCCCTGAGCTAACTGCTGCCAATCCTCCTCTTTTTGCGCTGAGGAAGACTGGCCCTGAGCTAACGTCTGTGCCCATCTTCCTCTACTTTATATGTGGAACGCCTACCACAGCATGCTGTGCCAAGCAGTGCCATGTCCGCACCCGGGATCTGAACCAGCGGACCCTGGGCCGCCAAAGCCTAACGTGCACACTTAACCACTGTGCTACCGGGCCGGCCCCTGAACTGATAAATTTTGATATCATGAATTTTTTTGATGATGTTGTTTTGGCATTTTTGTTTTTTATTTGGTGAGGCCCTGAGCTAACGTCTGTTGCCAGTCTTCCTCTTTTTTTTTTTTGCTTGAGAAAGATTGTCCCTGAACTAACATCTGTGCCAGTCTTCCTTCATTTTGTATGTGGGATGCCACCACAGCATGGCTTGATGAGTGGTGTGTATGTCCATGCCCAGGATTGGAACCTGTGAACCCCAGGCTGCTGAAGCAGAGCACGTGAACTTAACCACTACACCACCTGCCCAGCCCCAGTGATTTTTTAATGTCTCATCTAAGAATTTAATTATGAGCTGGAGAGTGAAGCATTGCGTTAGGCTTCTTTCCACCTTAGACTTTCAAATAGGAAGGAAAGAAAAAGGGAGGCTATTCAAATAAATGAGAAGTGACCTCTTCATGTGACTGTCTGCTGACACCGTCTACTAAAAATGTTTCCAGATGTTCATAGTTAGCATTCAGTTTTTTTCAGCAATAAAAGTTAGTGCAAAGTTGCAATGCTCTAGTTGCAGAATAGTTGATAGCGCAAAAGGTTCAGCAAAAAATAATACAGTCTTAAATATCTTAAATAGAGTATTCTTAAATTATCTACTCTTACATGGGAATTTTACTGTATTTAGGAGAACTCGGGAAAGTGAAAAAGTTATGGTGAATTTAGTCCAAATAATCAATAAAGATAAAGTGTTTTTTGATGCTTCACATACTAATATATCCTCCATAAAATCCTTCTAACTAAGCCAACTTACAGATATTGTCATGCTTCAAAATGAATTAGTTCTTCAGGAGGACAGTGTGTAATCACCTTGAGAACACAATATAAATTGTGCTAAGCAAGGTCTGCTTCCATTTACATTCACAAAGCTGCTCTTCTTCATTCACAAAGTGTGTTCTTCTGGAAGTATCTAGAAGTTCAAGGTTATTGCTGCACCACACACATTAGTTTGGACGTCTGTCCTGAGGATTTTCAGTATACCCTTTCAATATCTAACAAGTCCTTCACTCATTTCGAATCAAATCCATTCCATTATTTAAACAAACTAAGAACTTAGTAATTGCTTAAATGGTAATAAGTAATCCAGTGTAAAGCTAGAAGTCAAGTTCTGATAGTGAGGGTGGGCTGTTGGCTCTGTGAGAATTCTCTTTCTTATCTCCAGTAATGAGAGAAGCAGGAAGATGGCTGTGGAATAAACGTGCTTGGAGGAGAGTAGGTCTGGTTTGACAGTCTCTGCAGGGTGTGCACCAAGCATGGAACGATTTCTCTGCAGGTGACTGACTGAATGAAGTACTATGCGTTCTCTGTATATATATAACAAACTGTTTGGGACAGGAACTTGTGGACGGCTTGGCTTCTTGAGTCTTTTTTTGTGAAGGATAGTAAACAGATCCACAAACCATTTTTATCGGGTAACAGTTTTGCTAGTTCTTAGAGAATGTGATTTATGCTACTGGGAACTGTGGAGAATTAGACGTCATGTGATCTGAAATGCTACGATTCTGTGACGCACATAGCTTTACATCAGGAGATCTTTCTGTTCTGTTGATGATCATGTTGGGATTGGTTTTACTCCCTAAGTTTCAAATTCATGATCATGTCGGGCCCCATGATTTTAGGGTAGAATTGTCTTAAGAATCACTGGCTGCATTAAAATCATTTTATGACTGTAGAATTTCTACTTTTTCTTCTTCAATTTAGTAACAGTTGAAATTGTTTTGCCTTATCATAGGTAAGAGATGTGAAAAAGAATCATGAAATTACTGAAGGAGAAGTTTCTTAAAATTGTCGTGTAAAATTATGTCTAAATATATTGAGTAGCTTCTGTTTAGCTACTCAAATTTATTTCTAAAAATCCTTTACAAGGGAGAGCATAACTTCCCACTCCTTAAGTGCAGGCTGCACATAGTAACTTCCTTGCAAAGAGTACAGTTTGGAAAGGGGGAGAAAAGAGAGGAACTTTACAGAGAAGAAACCTGGGTGGTCGTCCCTCAGCCGGCTCATCAGGGCCAGCATCAACAGTGACGAGTCACAGGGATGACAAGGACCCTTGAAGCTCTGTGGTTAAATGTTACTTTACCTCCCAGGTCTTCCTTCCAAAAGCCCATAACCCCAGTCTAATGATGAGAAAAACATCAGGGAAACCCCAGTTTCAGTTCGTTAGAGAAAAAGCCTTACGCCGTGTAACTAAGTGCAGATTGCTGGCAAATCTATTGTCCCATCTTAGTTAAAGACGCTATGGCTAAATCTTTCTCACTGTTGTTAGAGTTCGAATTAAAGTGTCAATTGTTGACATCAACTACTCTTATAAATGTGAGTAATGTTAGAGGGAAATGGCTTAACAACAAGCTTAGAGTTCTTTATAAATAGTAGCATTAGGAAACAGCTGAATATCAAAGCGTGATAGATTAATGTAGTAGGTTTAAAAATTAAGCCTGGATCTCCAAAGAGCTAGTAATGTGGCCTTGAAAAGGACACTGCCCACGATTTCAGAACAGATTCTTGTTTATCCTAGTGAGGCTATTTGATTAAACAGTATGATTTTTATACCAAGTAGCAATCAGGTTATATCGCGTTAAAAAAAAAAGACAGGAACAAACTTCCAAAATAGAAAGGGTTACATATGTACAAATCAAAGTACTTTTTGTTGGCTTTTTGATGCTATTTTGTCTATCAGACAAGATGGAAAACCTGTAGTGGCATAGAACTGTATCAGTTTTTACCAGAAGTACAAACTTTCCTAGATTTAGTTCATTGTTTTTAAAGGAAAAAAATATTAAACTTGAGGATTTCTTTCCCATGTGAAGGCTTGAGAAGAAAACATTTGGGCTTAAATCTGTTTATTTTAAATCACTATTTTTTTTAAACTCTACCTGATTTAATTGGTTCGTAGGAAAGTACACTATGCACTGGATATATATTTTGTATGGAACGAAATAATTTCTAAGTTCTAGAGTGCTAGAATGTACTACAAATCAAAGACTGAAGAAAATTCTACAATATGGATAACCAAGAGCAATGTGCATTACTGCATTGTGAATTTCTGGGATTCTTCATGAAACGTGGATGGGTTTCCAGAAGAATGTCTGCGTTTGATTGTTCTTAAACTGTGCTTTTGCTGTTCTTTTTTCCTAAGCCCTTTCTAAGCAATGTGTAGGAGAAACTTAGTCATTTATTCTTTATGTAATACTGCCATTGAGGGACAACGTGAGCTCTTTCCGTCTATTAATCAGAGTAAACTAAGTGAGTTTAACAGACGTTCAGTGGCAGACACCTTCTCAAAACTAAATGTCGTCTTTAAGAACTGAAAGGCATACGCTTTCCACATTGAATAAACAACGTTTTTCTCTTTTAGTGCACTGACAGGCAGAATTCACCGGTCACATCACCAGGATCCTCTCCCCTTGCACAGAGAAGAAAACCACATCCAGACCCTCTCCAGATCCCACATCTGAGCCTGCCCCCCGTGCCCCCTCGCCTGGACCTGATTCAGAAGGGCATAGTGCGGTCTCCCTGTGGCAGCCCAACTGGTTCCCCAAAGGTAAATCAATTTTATTAGAAACACACACGATAATTTTATGTGACAATTATCGACTGCTCAGCTTCTTTTAAATTCCATGGCTCATATTTTTTGTGCTCTTAATTGTTTATGAATAACTTTGATGGGTTTCTTATTTTGTTGATGGTGAGCCCACGATCGTGTTTCTGGCTTTATTACTATAAAAGTTAACAGAGTTATTCAGAGAGAGCATGTGTCTGTAACAGCCCCCTGATTTGCTAAAATAAATAGAGTCAGAATAGTTATTCTATAAAATGGATTTAAAAGTCATTATATGTATTAAAATAAACTGCATGCTCTTATCAAATGATATTTTACACTCATTTTCGTAGTGTCAGGACAAGAAAAATATGATGGCACTGTATTTGCATAAGAGCTTAAGGTGTGATAAATTATCACCCATGTTTCAAGGTGACTCAGAAGAGGAAATTATATGTACTTTTAATACCTGAAGGAATTAATTACAAAGAATTACAATATTTGCAAAGTAATTACATTACTGTTTAATATTAAAGACATAATTCTAATTCTGTGAATCTAAGCCCACAGTTTATTCTAATTCTGTGCAAATTTTTTCCAGATTTGATAAGAGCACATCATTTTGCTTTATTAAATACAAGATTTTAGAAATTAATTCCATTTGGTAATATGCTTTATAGTCTAAAATTAGCTGGAAGCACAATATTTTAGTAGTGTTTGATTTTTCTACATTATAGTCAACTTGGTTTTAAGATCGTATTAAGACATTTTGGAATGTTATTTAGTCAGAATTATGTAAGTACACAACACATTCCTTTTTTCTGTGGTATTTTCTAACAATAAAGGCACAAATCATTCATCAAATGACCCATAGTAATAAAAATAAAAGCTAAAAGAGTCACAGGGGTTCAGTTCAGGGGCGTATACCTTCATATTTCCATGGAAGAATCAGACTGTTGTGGGGTTTTCTTTTCATTTTAAGGATTCATAAAATTCAAGTAAGATCTATAAATGATGCTCCTCTATTATTTGTGATTTTTCACTATTCTGCTAATAACTGATGAAAGAAAGAACCACAGCAAATTTGCTTCTTACCATTTGCTCTGTATTGCCATGGCGGACGCAAAAATGGCAAAACCAACGCTAAGTCTTCCAGAGACTTTACAAATTAGGTTGCTCTTTAAAAAGGTAGAACTACGACGACTTTGATGAGCCTCTTCTCTCTCTCCTAAATCATGGAAATGTGCAAATAAATTAATTAATGACTCAATATTCTTTTAATGTCAACCAGTCAAAATCATCAAATAATTTTGATATTCTGCTTTTTCTTGTATGGTCTCTATAATCCTACTATTTGACTTTGTGTACTCATTTTCTACAAAACTCCTAAAGAAATATATTTATATGAGTCGTTCATTAAATTTTTAAAATTTCATTAACTGCTGATAAAAAGAAACTTATGGAAAGATGGCGTAGTAAGCTAATAAAGCTCCATGAGGCCTTAGAAAACAAAAGCAATGATATACTGGTCTGGAAGTCGTTTCAGTGCATGGGGCAACTTTTGATTTTCTTTTTTCCTCTTGTGTCTCTTTAGTCTTCTCCCTGCATGGTGAGAAAACAAGATAAACCGCTGCCAGCACCACCTCCTCCCTTGAGAGATCCTCCTCCCCCTCCACCTGAGAGACCTCCCCCCGTCCCACCTGACAATAGACTGAGTCGTCACTTCCATCACATGGAAAGTGTGCCTTCCAGAGACCAGCCGATGCCTCTAGAAGCCTGGTGCCCTCGGGATGTGTTTGGGACTAATCAATCTGTGGGATGTCGACTGCTAGGGGATGGCTCTCCGAAGCCTGGAATCACAGCTAGTTCGAATGTAAATGGAAGGCACAGTAGAATGGGCACTGACCCAGTGCTTATCAGGAAACACAGACGCCACGATCTGCCTGCAGAAGGAGCCAAGGTAAGAAATCTGCAAAGCAGAAGATAAACAGTCTGCTTAAACTCTTCTGATCAGAGGTAGTGTCAAAGGTTGGACAGTGTCTTTTTGCCCAGTGTGGCACTTCCCTGCAGGTCTTTAATTATCTCCAAGTTATAAATAATCAGAAGCTCATTAAAACTTGAACTTAAAAGAAGTTGTCAGGAAGAAGGTTCGAAATGATTTAATTTTAATGTGAAGACACTAGACAGTTTGCCAGAGATTTATTTCACCCTCCCTTATTTCATCTGCCAAAAATTTTTCCCGTTAACAACTTGTTGGTGGGAGAACCAGCACTCTTTTTTTTTTTTTTTAACTCTCCTAGCTCTATCTAATTTGAAAAAGAGTTGTGTATTTATAGTATATCATAAATCAGTCACTGGAGTTGTTGTTGCCCAGCACAGTACACCTGAGGCAGCCAGGTAAAATGAACTTCTCACATACCTAAAAACACCAAGTCCAGTGCACTCTTACCGAGCAAGTATTCCTCCATAAAACTCAGGGAGACTCTCACACTTGTTGAGCTCTTACGTGAAGGACATCACCACTGTCGTTCATAGGTCCAGGAAAGAATTGAAGTGTAGAGGGAACCAAAGAGGCAGCAGCAGAAATCATTGAGTTTATGACTCTTTGTAGGCCTTTGGCAGAGGTATAATATTTTCTGGTATCTGCTTCGATGCCATTTTTGGCTCTGCGATCAGATCCCTGCCATCTTTTCTCAGCTGAAGGGGGCTTTGCCTCGTTTGAAGACTGCAATGTTAAAGTGACCTCATCTCTATTGATCTTAAATTGTTACTTGAGGCGACTGATCTGTTCCTTCAAAATAATGGCTTGCAGTTGGTGAGTTAATCCTATAAGATATTCAAGAAATGAAGAAGTGTAAAGTGTGACATGTACTCGACTCTTGTGTGCACGTGCGTGTGTGTGCACGTGTGAAGGTAAAGTGATAATGAAAACTGTGTATGATAATGTTTAGCCTCAGTGATATTCTAGGGTAGCCAGGATAGGAAGAGTCATAACCGTCTAGTATGGCGTTCAAAACAGAGGCGAGAAGTGCTGGTGGTTTGCCGTGACTCTTTGTCAGTGACTCGGCTTGGTACTGTCAGTCTCCTCGTCTGTTATATACAAGAAGCTCTAAAGCTTTCCTCCGAGGTCATGTAAATACGATGTAAGTGGAAGAGAAAGCACTTAGAAAAGAAATTTTTGTAATGCTCTCTGAAAATGGAGAGCTTTTCAGCCTTAGAACAATGTTTCCACAGACTGGAATCCTGCTTGGAGGGACCTGCCAGTCTTTTATTTTTTTGTTTTCAGTGATTTTTTTTTTTTCTCTCTAGCTTCTATCACTTTTCATTCATATATGATCATACTTGTCTTGAGAAGAGTGGTGGAGTGAGCTCTGACAGAATTGCCTGGTTACATCTCAGCAGCATGTTACAGTTTATTTTCTGAAAGGACTTTAGAAATACTTAGAATAATTACCTTAGCCAATTGGTTGAAGACCTCTTGTTTCAGGGTTCCTTTACGTCATACGTTATGTACTTCTAGCGCTCATAACAGACTTGCTCTCATAAGCCCTGGGACGCTGGCTGTTAATTTTTGTCTAGAAAGTTAGAGTTTCCAAAATTGGGGTTAAATTTCTTAGGTTATAGGGATGAAAGCTTATTTTTATTATACTAACTGTAGCTATGAAATATTAATAGTGACTTCAGTTATGAACATCCCTTTAAATGTTTTCTATGTGAACTTTTTGTCCTGATCATTGATATATATCAGTATCCCAGAGAACACTGAGTGAATTGCCAAATTTCTCTCTTCCTTGAAAGCTGGATTTTAATCTTGTTTATTTCTCTGGAAATAATCCTCATCAAGATTCTTTAAGGTCTTTAATATACATTGTGTGTATGAAATTGCAGTGCTTATATTCTCAAAGTTAATTTCATGTTACAACTAGACTTAGCATTTAAAAGAAAATTAGACTTCTAAGATTTCTAATTTAATCTAGCTGTTTGACTTCTAAAGTGGATTATAAAGAAGGATTTATATATAGTTAATGTATTAAGTGCTATAAAACAGACCATGTCTCTTCTTTTTCTCCTTTTTCATTATCTTTATGAAAGAAAAAATGGTCCCACTTCAGCAGACCACAGAGAATATCACAACTTACATAAAGTAGAAAAAGCCTCATTCCTCAATTCACTGGTGGGAGACTGAAGAGGCTGGTAACAACAACAGCGAAAGACTGAGTCAGTCCATCTGGGATCCTGAGTTCTCGGTTTCTGTGATCCTGGGTTGGGGTTTGTTTCTCACAATTCTATCTTTGTAGCTCCTCAGTCCAAATGAGTTTAATTACACATCTGTAAGGCCCTTCTATAGGCAAGACTCTCCTGGTGTTTGGGATAACCAGAGTCCCAGTGTTCTCTCCCCTTTCAAATTTCACAAAGTGTCTTCATAGAAGAGGAACCGTTCAGCTCCTTCAGGCAGAAGTAAAAATGATAAGGCAAACCTGACAGCTGTGTTTTAACAGAACTAAAACATCTTATCAACATAGATTAGCCAGGCTCTGGAATCACACCCGAATTTTACTTCCTGCACTAGAATTTACTGGCTCTGTGGATTTGAGCAACTTGCCACATCTTCACCCCCAGCTCCACTTATTTTCCTTACTTTATAAAATGGAATAATACGAGTACCTAGTATCTAAAATAGTTACCCTCCAAATATCTAAATCCCCGCACCTCTTGGTTCTGAATAAAACCAAAATAACAGCTAGGCACAGAGTATCAGAATAAGTTGGAACAGTTGACATTTTCATTCAAAATAGTTGTGCTTTTTCTTTTTAGAGTTTAAAACCCAAATCATCTTTTCATTCCGCCCTTCCTCTCTCCTTTTATTTAGCGTCCTTCCTAATGAGTACGTGGTCAGCACTCAGTAACTTGGTTGCTGAGTTATTCCAGTACTTAAGCGGATGATAGAGGTGAAAGGCTGTGTGCGTGCCGGGGTTGTCAGGAGTCTTTGGTAAGGCAGGAAAGGACTTGGAGAAAGAGGACATCCATGATACACAAGGGGCATAGACAGTTTTTGATGTATTGTTCCAGCAGTGACCTTCAACCAAAGGTAGAATGTAATTTTCTTATTTAAAATAGAATGTTTTTTCCTCCTTACACCAGAATAGTAGTTTTCTGTAGAAGGCCTGAAGAGGAAAGGGAAATTATTTTGATGAAAAAGGATTCATATTCTTGATGAAAATGGTAAATGTCACCATGTATTCTCACCTGCCATACCTAGTGTGCAATTTTTTAAAAATTTTATCATAGGAATAAAGTGTTTGGGGATTTATATATTTGAAGGCTGATCTATTATTTTCAAATAACCCATCAATCTCCAAATGCAAGCAAATACGTTTTTGTGTCTAATAGTAACAACGATCATTTAGACTTGTTTTCATCAGAGGTAATGCTTCAAATTAAATATCTTCTCATTTTAAAGACACGTAAACTTGGGTAAGTACTAAAAGTTTCCATTTAAATTAAATGTGCATATGGAATACCATAAGGGGACTTCAAAACCGAAACCCTCCCATTAATGGAGTAAAGATTCACTCACCTTCATATTTGTCATCTGTCAGTGTGCCAGTTCCCAACGTCCATTAGAACTATTGCCCTTTTTATTTGCATCTTCACTAGATAAATGGTAAGGAGAGCAAGAATAAATTCAGTTGTAATTATTCCATTTGGTAATTGTAGAGAGCTCTGAGGGGAAAATCCCGGTAATTCATAGTCAAAATGAAGTGTGAGGATTTTCTGTGACTTTCATTTACTGCCTTAGGTTTATTTATCTGTTTTACATGCAAGACATTTCTTTCCTGTGGTTCGGTTTCCATCCTCTGGAATTCAGGTTCTAGCCACATTATAAACCCGTTCCTTAATAAATATTTTGTCAGCTAGATATTTATTTATTGTTGTTGTTGGTTTGTGTGTTTTAATTACCTGAGGTTAAAATATTTGCACTAACGTGTTTTAAAATGTCATTGGAAACTTGAAATTTATCTACTTATATCTAGATAGTAACATTGTGTCCATCTATCTTTATTCGTTCCTCTTGAAAGATTAAGAATACTGCTGTTTCTTATGTGATAAAACTATCTCTGACTTCTCATGTTACTTGAAGTGACGTTATTCTAAAGTGACCTTCCCTATATGCAATAATCTGTTAGATGCCACTAGATAAATACACCGAACAATTCCCCTTTTTGAGATTGTGGCTTCTGCTGTTTTGGTGGAAAGGCACATGTTTATATGAATGACCTTAAACTTATCTATAAATCTCAAGGACTGTTTTTCAGAAAATAAGTCCTCTGTGTACACTGGTTTCATTGCCAATCTGATACTGTTGAAGGCAGAATTATAGCAATATTTTTGTGGTCGTGTATGTGTGGGTTTATATATGTGGGATGGGGAAAAGGGTTGTGCTTGGGATTCTTTACCAATACAAAGGCTTTTCTTAATTTTGGCAAGATTATCACAAAAGTATCTGTTTTTCCCTCTCTCTCAAGGGTCCCAAATGTTTTAACCTTAATTTTTAGACAGTATCTGGATCACGAGAAAACATTTCAAACTTCAAGATTAGGATTAAATGCCATCTTGAAGCATGTAGAAAACTTTTAATCTAGGGTAATCTAGAATTTAAATTATGTGATAACTCAGATTATACTTCTTCCACAAGTCTAAACTTCCCTTAACACGTTATTATCCCTTCAGCCTGTGTCAGCAGTATGAGAATTTAGGCTGTTCATTGTTCATGGCGGGGAGTACGAACGAATGAAGCACCATCTGATGAGGAGGAGTCAGGTGTGTGTGTAGATAAGGCATAGGAGAAGCATCCAGAAAATAGAGTGTGGGATCCCCAAGAGGAAGAAGACATTCTGATTGAGGTGCAGGTAAAAGAAGGAATAAGGAAAGCTTCGTGCAAGAGGGTCACTGACTATAGACATTCAAAGATTGGTAAGTGTTGTTTTTGTAAATATGACAGGAAGGGATAGCATGGAGGTGTGACAATATGCATAGTGTAGGAAGTCAAGTTTGGATAGGGTATAGGACATACAGTAAGAAGGACCAGTCAAACAATGGCAGTGTAGAGGGAAACCAGTAATGGAGTGTCTTCTCCTCTACACTAAGTTATCTTTAATTTGATAGACAGGAGAAAGCTTTTAAAGTTTTTTGGCAGAGGAGTGATAGGATCAGAACATTTAAGTTGGTAGCATTTGCAATGGAATTGTGGTAGATTTGTGACCAAGAGCTGGGAAGGCAGAAGAAAAAGATGGTTCCTTAATTGAGAGTTAAGGAGGCTTGACCCAGGGATATTTCAGTGTGAATTGCTTCAGTTGATAGTATCAGCCTTCATATTTGAGGAACTGTTGTTTTCCCCTGTTTGCAAACAGGCCTCTCAGATTTCCAGAGAACAAAAGCTATTTATTCTTCGCTCAAAAGGTTGTGACTTACTGCACTCCCTCAATTAGTGGCAACAAAAATGATTTTAAATCAGATGAAATGGGTGCAGGTGGAAACATAGAATTCAGAATGAAATAAATCTTGTCATCCAACCACTATCAAGTAATGTCAATGAGCACGTTAAATGAACACAAATATGAACATCGCTATAGTACTACCTGCATATCTAGGTCCTTTGCCGTTTGCACATAGTGTAATCTCAGTCTACCAATTAGGAAAGAATTGTGAAGAACTACTTGTTTGGTATTAGGCATATTGTTAACTCTCAGTACATATTTTAGAACAGTATACAAAATTAGCCATTAACAAATTGGATGTATTTGCTAAGAGAAGCTCAGTAAACTAATGAGTTTCTTCCAGCAGTACCAAAGGAAAGTCACTCCATTGGTTAATGCCTCCATTAATAAGGTCATCTAAGCCCATCAGCAGTCAGTATTCGTTTAAGCCCTACTGTGTGTAAAGCGCTGAGGAACGTCCTATAAAATGAGGAAATCAGAGAGTCTTTGTGCTGAAAGAGATTCAGTGTGGCCTGAGTGCTCTTCCACAGAACATAACTACACAAATAAGCAAAATATCAGCAGAGGCCAAGTGCCAAATGAATGGTTCAGAAGAGACACTGTGGCATTTCAGAGGCAGGAGAAATCCTTGAGTTACTGTGCGTTAATAACGGTGTGTTTCTAAAGCAGTTAGAGAAAGTGCTATTTGCGTTTTAAACCACGTTAGTAGATTGTTTCACAAAATTAGGAATAAGTCACTTAACTTTCTTCAGTTATTGCTTTCCTAGGCAATAAATTGCGTCATTAACTGTGCTTCGTGGTTTTTACCGATGATAGACATCATTGCCTGCATGACTTGTTGAAATTTATGGTAGTACGCAAAAATATTGTGCAAGCTCTGTTATTAATATGTTTATTCTCCTATTTACCTAATGTGCAAGGTGAAAGCATTTTTAATATCAGTAAATGTTTGGATATATTGATATTCCTTTTCAGATATGTTCACAATGTTCTGAGTATAAAATTATGGTTGTCTTATTGTTAAATTAGAGGTAATACAACAGAAATATTCCCATGTCTCCCCTTTTTTTAATAATTGCTGAACTTTTATTAGGTATTAACAGTACATTAGGTACTTTCTCCTAATAAAACAAATTATTCCATATAAAACCCATATTACATTTTACAGAATGAACTTTAAATGTGTTGTGAAACAGTAACATCGAGGAGATTCCATTGCAAAAATCTTACATTGTATCCATCCTGGCAACATGCACAGGACCCCAATTAAGGATGGCTTTAAATGCTCATTATCACAATGAGCATTTGTGATTTGATACATGTATTTGTTGGATAAAAGGCATTTTTTTATGTTAAAGGTTTTCATTGAACTTTGCAATGATTAATATCTGCTTAGAAATTTCTTCTCTCTAGCAAAGTTCAAAAAACTCTGCCTTGTTCTGTTATGTGGTCCATAGTCAGAAACCTATGATAAAATCATTTAAAGATGTGTTTTGTCATAATGTAATTGTCATATATTGAATCTAATGAAAGGAGACATGAAAAAGAAAAATCTACACTATGGCATAGGACCTAGTTTTTAGAGTGAAACTTTAATGCTATGAAATTTAGATTGTGTAGCTTTGAAATGCAAACATTGATATATTTCAAAAGTATTCTTTAAACATATTCCTTTACTTATTTTGAGTTGATAGAGAAAGACATGGCCTTTTCACTTTTGCATTCTAATGCTTCAACACCATTTTAGAAATGTGAGGGGGAAGAGAAGCACTTGGTAGGTCACTGATTGGGTTATGGAGGACTCTTCAAGCCACGTGACGTCCTTTTTGCCCCAACATCAGCCTATACCTTTTAAATATGAGTTAATAAGGGTGTGGGAAAGAGCCCCATAATAAAACTCCAATGATTACTTAAAGGTCTTAAAATATCTTTAATCTTTTCTTGTAAATATGTCTCTGAAAAGTTATTCTTTTTTTTTAAGTTGCTTTAATTTCCAGTTGTTGGATTAGTAAAGAGGAGTGATTCAGACAGTTCCTGTCATGTAACTGAGCAACGTGGAAATCAGAATTTCTGAATTCTGAGTAATTAAACTCTGGCTTTCAGTGGTACCTTATGAGCAAGGTAACAGTTTTGGTGTGTGTTGTCCACACACTGAAAATTATGTTTAAAATTGTCTGCACTTCGAAAGCCAGACAGATCTCTAGTTCCCAGTAGTGCCAAAGCCTCGCCCTCGAAAGAACAAAGGCATTTCTGATTCTACTCATGCACTGTTTTATGGAGAAGTTGGAAAATGTTCTGCTAACCCCAGAGACGTATAATTTAGAGCACTTTTATTTGGGAGAAGTTGAAATAAGAATCATATCAGTGCTGCCTTTTTTTTTTTTTTTTTTTTTACTGAATCATTTGAAAACTCATCATGTTTGGGGAATTTTACTATTTATTTATCTAGCTATCTAGATCTGATTTATAGAAATTATAGCATTCCTTCTCCAGATGTTTAAGAACCATGTTATATGGTATTTTTCCCATATACCGTGGTACTGCTTTGGGTTGTGGTGAGTAATCACTGTGGTGCACCTGCCTCCTAAGTTAATTATATGGTATTCCACTTGTTTAAATAAACTGAAATTGTGTATTCTTTTCAAACGTATAGATTTTCTAGGAGCTGCTATTATTTTCAGGTCCTCCAGAAGTTAAATTCCGAACTAACCTTTTGATTTCCTTTCAGGTCTTCTCCAATGGCCACCTGGGAAGTGAAGAATATGATGTTCCTCCCCGGCTCTCTCCTCCTCCTCCAGCTACCACCCTTCTCCCTAGCATCAAGTGAGTTTTCTTGAATTTGGTGACCGCTTGTCCATGCATAAAGATACGGTAAATAGTGGTTTTGAGGTTCTCAGTACAGAAAGTACAGGGTGAATAAAAAAAGCATCAATAAAAATGATCCAGCCTGATTTATAAACTAAAGTGCCAGTAATCAAGCTCCTTCCTGATTCGTTGCTGGTAACCACAGCATCCATGAGACTTACCTAAACCCTGAGATTACACATAGAGCCACCGGGAGAGAAAGCTGACTCTCCCCACATCCAGGAAGAGGATAGCGTAGCAAGCACAGCAAGCTCTCCCTCACAGTGTGCCTCTCTTCCTCAGACAGGTCACATTTAGCCCAACTACCCTATATGATATAAAATAATCTTTGGTTCCTCCCGTTTTCTCATTTCTCAAATCTGTTCAGCCACTAAGTCCTGTTGACTGTTCTTTGGAAGTTTTTCATATTCAGCTGATCTTGCCCATTGCCCTAGCTTCGCCTCATAGCTAGACAACTGAAAGAGCCTTATACTTGATCATATGATATGGTCTCAGAGGTAATAACAGTGGATTTTAAACCTAGAAAATGAGTTAACCTGGGTGTCTCGTTTGAAAAACGAGGGCACAAGAGGCACATTGGACAATTAAGTGATATGTCTGTGCAAGTCAAACCACGGTAAAGCAATTCTCCTGATTTCCATTTTCTTATTCTTTATATTAAATCTGGCTGCCTGCTTCTCCTCCAGTATATTTTGTTCATGTAGCTGATTTAATTTAAATTCTGCTTTCCCCTGATGACTTTCCTACTCAAAACCCAACATTGTTTTTTTTCCTTCTAAATTGATTCTATGCTCTCCTGCTTAGCAGTAAGAGCCACAGAATTTTATTCAACTAGAATGTTGTTCAGTAACTCCTAGTGTCTTGATAATTTTCTGGCTTTGTGAGTTTTTCATACTATTCCCTCCCTTGCATTACCTTTTCAGAATCCTTATTCTAAAGGTCTGTGTCTCAGGCTCTATTTCTTTAGGAAACTTCTGTGACTTCTTCAGTCAGAATGATGATAGTAAGACTGATTCTCATTCCTCTTCCTGGAGTGTATTTTCTACACATTTAATTATTTACTGTGCTCTACTCTGTTCTAATTTTAAAGTGCCTCTCCACATTAAAAAGATTATAAGGTTTTGAGGGCAAAAGCCTGCTATTCTCTGATTTTCCCGTAACACCTCCCTGTTTTTGCTTTGTATTGAGTACACCGAGAATACTTGGTTGCTTGGTTGATTGACTTTAATTTTATCAGCTTAAGATCCTCATTTCCGATTGAAGGAGCTTCTTCACTCCTTCCTCTGCTGGTCACTGGGCTCCCACTGTACATATGAATGCAGAAGAATGATAAGCCGGCTCCCAGCTCCCAGGAAATTTACAATCTACTTTAAGATATAAAATTAGTGTACATGAAATCACTAGAGAACATTATGCACTAAATTGTATGATTCTACTTTGTTATTTTTTATATAAGCTTGGAGGAGAGGCTGTCATAGACTTTGTAAGTCAAGGATATTTCATAGAGAGGATGGAAATTTCCTGAGTCACAAAGGATGGGCACAATTGGAAAAGATAGTATATGAGAAAAAGCAAGAATATGAAATTTGACATCATTCAAGGGACAGTGGGAAACTAAGCTAATTGGACCATTCTCTAGTGGGAACTTTTCTTGGAACTGCCGGATATGTAGCAGACATAGAAGTTGGAAGCAAATACACATATTCCCTGTAGTAGCCTCTAAACCAGTAAGAACATATGATATTTTAGCCCCAAATGAACTTCTGGTATATTTATATGTAATAAAACATCTAAACTCAAATACCTCTGATAATTCAGAGAATGTTAGAAAATGAAGTAAATGAAATATTGCTAATTAGATATGAAATTTTCACATTCCGTTTATTAAATTCATGTTGGCGAGAGGCATAAGAAGCTGAGCTGCAGTTTGCTTCGTTTGTATTTAATATTAAGTCCTTGTTTCTCCTATAAAGAGAGAAGAACAAATTCATAGTAAAATGCATTTTATTGATTTTTTTTTTAATACTTCAATTTGTAAGTGCAGGTGGATATACTTTCTCCCTATTTAGTCTTGATTTTTCCCTCAGATACAATGCATTTGCTTTACTCAACCAGAGAAATATTTTAATAGTGCATGCTTAGCAGCAAGTTAGTTTTCTATTTTACTATTAACCTTAGTTAACAGCCAAGTGTTGGCTTTTAATGGCACATTTATCTCTCCAGTTTATTTTTGGTTCTGACGATATAGGGTAGCACATCATTGTAGAAAATATGGAAAGTATGGAAAAGAAAGGAAAAATTAAAGTCATAAACACAGGTATATATATACCCCAAATATCAATGCTAAGAGTTTTAACATTTTGACGTTTTTTCTTTTTGCACTTCTTTTTACATGATTTGACTGTAAAGATAATTTCATGCCCTCCTTTGTCACTTAAATTTTAATAAATAGGGGGCCGGCCTGGTGGCGCAGCGGTCAAGTTTGCTCGTTCCGCTTCTCAGTTGCCCAGGGTTCGCGGTTTGGATCCTGGGGGCGGACGTGGCACCGCTTGGCACACCATGCTGTGGTAGGCATCCCACATATCAAGTAGAGGAAGATGGGCACAGATGTTGGCTCAGTGCCAGTCTTCCTCAGCAAAATGAGGAGGATTGGCAGTAGTTAGCTCAGGGCTAATCTTCATCAAAAAAATTTTTTTTAATGAATATTTTTCTTAATCATGTATGCACTGTATTTATTATGAAACCAGCATGGAATTTTGAAATGAACATTAAAGTAAAATCAGACTTGGTCACAGACCTGACTCCAGCATTAAGTGTTTCTCTTGATTTGAACAAGGTAACTTCTCTGGGCCTCACTTTCTCCATCTGATAATTGAGGGAATCTGTTTACCTTAAATTATTTCAAAAATCCTTTTGAGGTTCAACTTTTTAGATCCTATGCAGTCTGTCTGTTTGTTTGTTTTGGTGAGGAAGATCAGCCCTGAGCTAACGTCTCTTACCTTCTTCCTCTGTTTCGTATGTGGGATGCCACCACATCCTGGCTTGATAAGTGGGGTGTAGGTCTGCACCCGGGATCAAACCTGCCAATCCCAGGCTGTGGGAGCGGAGTGCGTGAACTTAACCGCTACACAACCGAGCCGGCCCTAGTGCAACCTGTTTTTTAAGGAGTGCTCATCCATGGTGTTAATTATGTAGAAAATATTTGGCAACTTGAATGTCCGTTTATATTTGGTTGATTTCAACCCATTGCTGAAACCAGTATGAGCTGGATTAGTACCCTGGTTCTTTTTATTTGTTTGATATTTGTTTTTTATGTTTTGTCTCCTTTGGCCTCATTAGCATGTATAAGCAGAGTACAATTGAGTATAGACCCTCAGGCCTGGAGGGGCGCGGAACAGAGGTCTTAGCAAAATGTCATTCACTGAAGAGACACGTCAGTGTTCAAGGACCTGTTTCCATGTTAGACTCTTAGTGCATGTTTCAAAATCAGGCCAAACAAAATTACAAATTACTACCTAACATAGACTTTTGCAATTCTCACAGATGTTGAAAATCCCAGTGTTGAATTCAATAATGTCAAAGCTAGTATTTACCTTTAAATCTATACCCTGGTGTTATAAATACTAACTGAAGTGTAAGTGTTAAATTATTTGATATTGTTACTCTGATTTCCATTTACTTGCTGTAGGAGGCTACTCTGCAATAGTATTTACTTTCTTATAAAACTATAAGCTTGCAATTAAGTGACTTTTAATATGTAGTTTAGAATTATGTAACTTAGAATATAGAATTTATTTTTAAAAAATATACTGTTGTAAAAGTAAGCTAAAACTACTGTGTATAGATTTACTAATTTTTTTCTGAAATTATTTTTCTAAATGGTTTCTATTTAATATCATTGACATTTAAACTATAAATATAAATTTTTAAGTAAAAGCTTGAAACATGGGTAATATTTTTCAGGGGCAGAATGAAATTTTAACTTTATAGTGTAAATTTTTACTAAATTATATTTATCTTGAAGTAATTTGATCTTTGAAAATTAAACCAAATGAACCTTAAACAGTTAAAAATATTTATTCTGCTTGACGCAAGATGTTGACAAATAAGCAGAGGAATTATTGCAAGTAATAATAGAGTAATTCCTTCCAGGTAAGATAATGTTCTGGAAAGCTGAGGAATGTCTTTTTTTTTTTTTCCTTAGAATTTTGTTTCCTGCCTTGTCCTTTAGAAATGGACTTTTTGTACTTTTGACATATTAATCTTAATTTTTCAAATACCTGTGAACCAATATTACTTGGTTCATATTTTTGTAAAAAGTTTTTCGTTGTTGGAAGTGGTGGTGTTGATCATTATTATATATGCTTTTCTAAACAGATCAGGTGGTGATGCTTCAGGTTCCATGAATAGAGAATCCAGATTTTTCCTAAGTATCCTATTTTCATTCAGTTGCACGCCCTGGCTGGAGGTTGAGCATGAACAAGATGAGATCCCATCCTCATTGGAATGTATGGCTCTCTTTAGGGAGAACAGAAAGTGAACAGATAACTAGATTGTATGTTGTCAGGTGGTAGTAAGCACTGGGAGGGAAAATAAAGCAGGAAAGGGGGTAAATAGTGATAGATGAGGTCATCAGAAAACGTAGTATTTGAACAAAAACCTGAAAGAAGGAAGGGAGCGAGCCACGAGGTTAGCAGGTGAAGAGCATGAAAGCTCGACAGAGCTCAAGTGCAAAACAGTGAGGCAGCCGAATCCCTTTGGCGTATCTGAAGAACAGCGAGAAGGGAAAGTGGCTGGAGTTGAATAAGGCGAATCCTACACTGCCTCTAAAGCTATGGTAAGAACTTTGGTTAGTTTTAGGAGCCATTGGAAGGTTTTGATCAGCATTATGACATGATTCTGGTTTGCGTTTTTAAAGAGTTTCACTGACTGCTATGTGGAAGATTGTCTTTAGGGCAGCAGAAGTGACAGCGGGTAGACCAGTGGAGAGTGTGGTCATGTGATGTGGTTGGCCAGTAAGAGGCAGGCGGGGCTTGACTGGAGTTACGTGGTCAGCTTTGGGTTGTATTTTGATTCAACAATACCAGTTAATAAATTGGCTATTTGTGGGGTGTGACAGCCAAGGATGACCCTTACATAGGTTTTTGGCTAAAGAAGTAGGGTGAATGGCTGATGCCGTTTACCAAAGTGAGGGAGCTTGGAGAAGCAGCAGGTGTGGGAAAGGGGCAAAGGTGGTAAAATGAAGACTTATGGAGCTGTTGAGTTTGAGATCCTGTTATATACACACGTCCAATTAGAGATGTTGTGGGGACAGGTGGACATATCATCTGAGCTTTTAAACTTTATGTTGTATTCAGGCAAATATCTCACTAAGTGCTATCTAAAGCTGATAAATGCATTTCTACATGCCCAGTGTTCAAATTTAGTAGATCGGCTACGCTCTTAGACATATGAATGTAACTCTGTGATATTTTTAACAATATAAGAACTTATATATTAAAGTATTACCTTGAAAAAGGCTATTTACCCCTAAAATGTTGATATTGTGGAAAACGTTTTTAGAACATTTCTGTTTAGTAAAATTTGGTAAACATTATCTATTATTGGTTATCATCATATTCTCTCTGTATATGCCGAATTGCTGGGGGAAATAAACTAGACCTGTGGATTTGTGAATGCAGCTTCAACTGCTGCCACCTTCCCGTGAGAGTTATCAAGGAGGTCCACACCCCCAAACGACCTTGGCGTCTGTGCGTGTGGGCGTGTGTGAGTTGGTTATCTTTAACTAGTGGCCAAAATGGGCTGTAGATAGATAAATGTAAAACTGTGAAGCTAGACCAATTTGACTGAAATGATGGACAAATTCATAATAGAGGGGAAAGTTTTTGTTCTGTTTTGCTTTATTTTTAACTAGAGAGCAAAATGACAGAGAAAGAGGAAAAAGTGCTAAGCCACAGGAGCTATTAAAACAAATATCACATTGTAATCTAAAAAAACTTAAGGGGAATGAGCTTGATGGAAATTTTCATCTTGTGTGTGGTGCATACCAGGCTTCATTACCTGCACTTAATGTCAGAAGATCAGGAAAACGTGTTCGGTTATTGTTCACCTGAGGATTTGTGTAGGCAATAATTGCTTCAGTTTTATATTAATCTTGTTTATGTTCAGTGATAAGTTAGTATCATTGATTTAAATTTTTAAAAAAATGGTAAACTGTTTAGTGGAAATAGAGCTGTAATTAAGAGCTACTCTATTTTCTTGACTCAGTGGGTGAACATTGTTGCTCTTTATTAGTTTTTCACCAGCTTTCATTCTAGTACCTTAAAGTCTTTTTAAGACTTGCCAAGATGATGCACTATTTTTATTTGCCTGACCTCGGGTAGATGGAAAAGTGGCTATTATCGAAGATGGCAGTCCCCTGTAAGTAACAGTTGACATGATATATAGGGGATGGTGTGGAAATGGGTCCTTCAGTTTGTTCACTGTGATCACTGTGGCCTTCTTCTCTCACTGATGTATCATGTAGAAATGGTGTACATTTGGTTTGACCTATTAGTATGACTCAATGTTTGAAACTCAGACTTAATTTATAAATCAGTGAGATTATGCAGAAAAAATAAAGTTTTGTTAAAATCTCCTGCAAAGGCAGCTTGACCATCCTAACACAGGTTTTCTAGTGTTCTCTGGTGAATCTCTAGAATCTACGTGTTGACTCATTGATGAAAAGAATTGAGGTCTGCAAGTATATCGTTTTAAACTGGTCTCAAAAGAAAGAGCAATAATGTGTGGAAGGAGTAAAAAATAAATATTGTGGGCATTATTTTTCTCCATTTTATTATTATAATTTCTAAATTCACATAGAATTGTAATCCCCCTGTCATCTTTTGTTGAAAAATAACATTTAGAGGATGGCTATAATCGGGGTCAGAGAATGCCACTAATTCAACTAATCTTTCATTTTCTCTGGCTAAAAGCTGTGATGGGGAACTGATATTAACATTAATCCCAGTAGTCTGACAAATCTGTTACTTGTAATTTACCGTAAAACTGATTAATGACCACAAATACTTAAGTAGCCTTCAACAGAAATGTGAGCCATTAGATTCTACTTAAATATACAATCCAAATTATATTTCTTATAGTGTCTCTTTCTTGTCATATTAGAGACATAATCTACCATATAGTCTCCATTTTTCGATGAACATTTTGATCTATTGATAGAAAGTTTGTAGCGTTAGAATGAGGTTTTCTTTTCATATTAAGTGAGGGCATCTTCATGTGTTCCACCACATTCAAGCGTCTCTTATGTTTCTGTTAGGCTCAAATAGAATTAAATAAGTGATTTGAAGGCCACTAAGAATATTAAGCATATTTGTCTGTGAAATATGCTTATCTGCAATATCTTAAATGAGTTAAAATGAGTTTTTAAGCTTAAAATGAAATTTTTCCACTTACGTTAAAGCATGATTTATATACAGTAAAATTCACTCTAATGCACAGTTTTGTGACTTTTGACAAATGCATGGTCATGTAATCACCACCACAATCAAGATACAGAAGAGTTCCATCACTCTAAAACCTCTGTGCCTTGTGTCAGTTTCCCCCCTCACCCTAAACCCTGGAAACTGCCAATTTGATTCATGTCCATATAGCTTTGCTTTTTCCAGAAGGTTATATCAATAGAATCATACAGTATGTAGCCTTTTGAGTCTGGCTTCTTTCTACTTAGCATAATGCATTTGAGATTCATCCATGTTGCCAAGTGATCAATCATTTGTTTCTTTGTATTACTCAGAGTAGGTATTCCATTGTAAAACACACCATGTTTTTTTTTTTTTATCTATGCCTCCACTAAAGGACATTTGGGTTGTTTCCAGTTTTTGGCAATTACAAATAATGCCACTTCAAATATTATCATAAAGTCTTGAATGTTCAACATGTATTGGAAAATTAGATTCTCAAGAAAAGTATGAGTTTCCTCAACACCTATCCTCTTGATTTCCAAAGCAGACCCCAAAAAGTGTTAGAAATGAATATTGTTCTGGAATAAGTTAATTTAAAAATGTAACAAAATTTGTTTCTCCAATTTAAAAACAAGTCAGTGAAAATGCTTATAATTAAAGTTTATATTAAACCCAGGAATATACCACACTGACTCTTCTTGATATCATGAAAGAACTATCAAAATTAATATGTCTATTATAAAACTTACTCTGATATTTTGGGGAAATGGCTTGTGTGTGGCACATGTGTAATCGTCATCTCAAATAGAGCTATGGTTTCTGTTACCACCTCTCTTGGCTCTCATGTCTCTGATTTAGGTATTTTCCATGTTAGAATGGAATAGTTAATGTAAGAAATATGGGCTGATGTATGCTGCAGGCTCTGAAAGTTTGATTTTAATAAAAGATACTTTTTAAAACCTTGCCTTCAGATATTATTAAATAAAGAAAAATTCTTACATGTATAAAACAAAATAATATATCACATTTAAAATGCTTTTCTAGATTATGAAAGGATCCTAACAGTGACCTCTTTTCCTTAACAGCTTGGTCATGTATTTCCTTAATCATCACTCATTATTTTTGTCTGAAAGCTTGTGAGTGCTCCCCTGGACACACACCATGCCAGGCCTTTGTTGAGTCTGGGTCTACCCTTAAGCATTTTGCAACTCAAGACAGAAATAGATGAAAGATATAGATGAATGTATAAAAAACACAATATCAGTGAATGAACGTACACTAAATGTACGTAATAGAAAAGATTAAAGTTGAAAGAACATTATCGTTTTGTAGGGTGATGTCGCAGGAGGTTCATATATAGACAATAAAGATAGATATATCTACTTTGCTTTTTTTCTGAAAAAGTTGATGGGACTAATTGAGGTATCAGGAATTACTCAAACGAAGGAAAGAAAAGGACTTGTCAAGGGTGACGTTTGAGGTACAAGTTGTATAGGTAAAGCCAGTGGGATGTGCCAAAGGTCACCCCTCTGATTTCTGTGGCTCTCACATCAGGAATATAGGAAGCTGTAGAGGAATGCTTCTGTGAGCCTTCAGTTTCAAAATGGAAAACCACTAATTAAGAACGGCGTTAGAAAATATATTCTTGGTTTGTTTCAAGTGTGCACGTGCAGAAAGTGGATGTATTTCTCACTGAAGGCTCCAATAACATACACACAGTGAATTTAAGAAGAGGTAGCAGTTACAGCAGGGATGGCTGAGCCTCTTTGGGAGTATGTGTCCTTGTGCATTACCAGTGTATTGACTCAGGAATGACAGCAACAATGCAGAACACTCTGTGCATGCATGATGATAATAGAAAGGGAATGAAGTCATGGGTGAAAATGAGAGGATGGATTACTTGGCAGCTTTAACTTGGAACCAGCCAAATACAGTTTGCTCTATTTTATTTCTGGTATCCTAAAAATTTCCCATAAGCTAAATCAATGACCGAAAATTTTCCCATGTCCCATAAGTTAGGTATTTTCTCCACTGCCAAAAGTAAACATATAAGATAGCTTATGAAATTTCTCAAGCTAATTATTTTACCACTTATTTAGTTGCAAGTGGTAAAATAGAACCTACTTTTTGCATGAGTTTGTGAAGGGGAAAAAACCCCACACATAATTACAAATAGTGTAATTATTTACGTGAATTGAGATTTCTTTTTTGGTACTTTATATACAACTTTTTAATCTTGTTTGTACCTTCCTCTTCTATTATTTTTTATTCAGATTTTATTTTTTTAGAGCAGTTTTAGATTCACAGCAAAACTGAAGAGAAGGTACAGAGATTTCTCATATACTCTCTGTCCCCACACATGCCTAGCCTCTCTCATTATCAGCATCCTCCACTGCAGTGGTATGTTTGTTAAAATTGATGGACCTACATTGACACATGATTATCCTAAATCCATAGGCTATATTCCAAGGTTTTTATGATAGGAACTGCTTTTATTTCCCCTTCAGAACTGGATAAGATCAATTTTGTATAAAAATTTATGTAATATTGAATAAAGTACACTGGAATGATATTCTTATAAATTGGCATATTTTTTAATCTCAGTAGAATATTATACTGATATAAGAAGTTTGCATTAAAAATATAATGAAAAATAAAATCTGACTCTTTAGAACTTTATTAAAATGATGATAAAGGGGATATCTAAGCATTCTTTTTCAGATTTAAATGCAAATGCCACTTGGAAATTTTTTTCATTTCTAGATACAATTCACTAAAATCCATTTACGCTAGTAATCTCTGACTTGTAAGTTTTAGCGGTAAGCCCTTATTATTCCATAAAGTATTAGATGGGTTTTGCTTTTCATTTCCTTCAGACCTACTCCATCTGTTGATTTGCAGCAAAGCAAAAGAGTAGGGGGAAATTACCCAGATGAAATTCTTTATCACTGAAGAGAAAATATAGAATCAGCCACACCAGATGTGATCTCAGAATTTGTCCATTCTTATTTTGTAGTGCAGGGCTGCTTTGAAAAGTCTTAAATCTTGGGAACTAACCTGCAACAGGCAGGTAGTAGAACATTCCTGACATTGATGTAGTTGTTGAATATTTGCTCAGTAAGTCTTTTTCTTTTATTCAGTATATGCTTGAATTGCATAGGAAGAAAGATTGGTTATGAATGAAAGTATATTAAGGCATGGAAAGCATGCATATTTTTCTTATTTGCTATTAGAACCCATTCTTGAGTTAGCTAAATTGATGTCCATGTTTATAAGAATTTGTGAGCAAGTAATATTTGAAATCCCTCTCTAATGCTCATCAGGTCACCATTTTGCAGTCCATGTGCTCATGGCCTTTATCTGGGATGTCCAGCTTCCAAGGCTACACCATAGTTGCTGTAACCCTTAGGTTATCAATAAAGTTATTAGCTTGTGCTCTGGGCGGTGATGGTGGACTTTCTGTCACTGCATCACTGTGCTTTCATCACGCCATAAGCTGTCATTTGGATTCCAAGGTCTCTCAAACAAACAAGAATTCAAGAATCAGTGTTGAAAAAGTCTTCCAAGACGGGTAAAAATACACTTCAGAAAAATCTTAGGAGAGATTTTTCTTTCATCCTGAGCTTCCTAGAGACTCAGATATGTATTTGAAACTTGCAAACCTTCAGGTTTTTCAAAAGGTCTTGTAATGGGCACAGAGAAAAGCCCTTAAATGTGTTTTCATTCTAACTAGTGAGAAGAAATCAAAATGGAAAAGTTATTTCAGGCTTAATGGCTCATATACCAAAGGCCTCTTGCTCCCTCTACAGAAAGTGCTTCAAAATTGCAGCCACAAAGATTTTTTTTTTTTTTTTTTTTTGATTTTTTACTGAAACAGATTTATCTTGAGTTTCGTGATGATGAGCAAAAAGCTTTGGGTCCGTATGTGTCCCTGGAGTCTTGCAGACTCGCTGGTCGCCCAGGGCAGCTATCTGCCTTCCCGCTGTGGTGTTTTCACTGGCCTCAGCAAGGGGTAGGGTAAACTCCAGGAGCAACAACTGTGAAACCAGGAAGATTTGTTTGTTTGGCTTTGTTTTATTTACTCTCATGGATGAGTAAAATGCTTAACATTTCTTTTGATATTACTTGATTGTTTTACTCATTTTCATTCTTTTTTTCTTTAGCCATAGAATTTAATCCAGAAAATAATGTACTCTACCTCAAAGACTTAGTTCTCTTATTATCTTCTTTTAATTGTTCCAGTCATTTTTAGTTCTTAGTTGTTGGAAGAAAATTAACAATTTGAATTGTAACTTCACAGGAGAAAGTATTGATTCATTTAATTAAAGTGAATTTTTTTTCCAACTATAGGTAATATTCACAAGAAACAGTTTGACCTTTCTATAAAGACTTCATTATTACGTAAAACTCCAGTGCATATATATATATATATATATATTTATTTATTTATTTATTTCTTTATCATCTTAATTTGCCCATTTAAGTTACATTGGAACAAAATAGTAATATTTTTAATAGCTTTGGTTTGAATAATTTTATGCGTTCTCTTACTGCTCCAAGATCTTTTTATTTTTTTGACAGGTTACTAGTTTTCCTTAGTGTGCCATTTAAAATCATAAGTACGAAATTCTTTTATTCCATCAATAGAGTCTTCACAAAAGATTGAAACTCCTCTTCGTCTGTCTTTAGTGTAAGAACAGTTCTTCTGATGTTACCCTGTAATTGGAAAATGACACAAGTGACAAAGTAGCTTCTTTGATTTTAGTCTGTGACGTCAGCCTTGCCTATTCTAAATTACAATGCTTAAGCTAGACTGGATTTGTTTTTTCCTCTGGTAGGTGTACTGGTCCATTAGCAAATTCACTTTCAGAGAAAACAAGAGACCCAGCAGAAGAGGAGGATGAGGAGTACAAGGTTCCTTCATCCCACCCCGTTCCCCTGAACTCACAACCGTCTCACTGTCATAACCTGAAACCTTCTCTTAGGTAAGAAAATGCACGGCTTTTTGTCACCTCACGTCTGCATGAGCATTATCACTTGTGGTGGTTGTTTTTAGCAATGGAATCACATCTATTTAATTAAAATTCCTTGATTTCTTGCTCAAAGCCTCCTCTTCCTATACACTATTTTCTGCATTACTTTCAGACAGAACTAAAACATGGAGATTTCTCATTAATGAGAAAGTCATTTCACCAAATTAGTTGACTAGTGAGTCTAACGGAACATTTTGTGGCCCTTCTCCCCCCAAAAAACAAATTATACTCAATAAAACTGTGCTCCAGGTTACAAACAGTGGTGATTGATTCAAGAATTTTCAGTAAGCTATTTTCAGTGCATTTTATCAGTTCTGAACACATATGTCATGAAGAAAACTTAGTGCTTAGAAACCAAGGTATTATGCCACCCTTCCTTAGGATTTTTCTTCATGCTGTAAAGACCAGTATAATTTATATTCATTTCCCTTCTTGATATGCTACCTCCTCCTATTCAGATCTTGAAGAAAGAAGTAAAAACAAAAACCTAAAATTGTTTTAAGTGTTTCTCATCACGTACTGTTTTACTTTTCCTTGGATCAGATAAGAATCTGAGAAATAGTGTTTTCTTTTCTTTTCTTCCTGACAATTTGTTTATCCTCACTATAATGGCGATATCCTTGGTCTCTGAAGTGCCTGCCCCATTGAGGTATATAGGAGTTATTAAAAATGAGTGTTGTGTATTGAAATATTAGTTGTCTTTAAGTAGAAGGGTGATTCTGCATTTATGTAATTGAATTAGTAAATTGTAACCGAATATTTTTCTGTTTATTTTTTTTAATCTGACATATATGAGGTACTCAGTAAGTCCAGTCTCAGCTTCTGAACTTTCCGAGCTCCAGTTTCCTTTGTATAACAACATCTCTGGAGCTGTGCTCGGCACACAGACTAGTGCTCAACCACAGCTGGTGGCCTGGCCTTCCTGCCTCCCGGTATCTCTTGGTTGACAGAAGGATAGGAGAGCACGGAGCACTTCAGTCGTCTGTGTCATCTTTACTTAGTGTGCCACTTCCTTTTGAGGTCAAGTCAATCAACGGAAAGTGTTTTATGAGTGGAATGTTCTTTTCAGATGAAAAGTCTAAAAAATACTTTAAGGCCTTTCTTTGAGTATCGCAATGAGGTAGAAAATGCAATACTAGGAAAAGAGAGGTAGATCTTCATTTTAGCCAGAAATCTGTCTTAATGAGTGATCCTGGTTAGCATTATCAACACTGCAGAGTTATTAACCAGGATTGTTAACACTCTGCAGTCCAGGGCTTCATATTTCAAAGCAAGAATCAAAGCATTTCTCGCTAGTTGCTGGTGTTTAAGGCATTTGTTGATAAAATAGTATCATCGAGAAGGCAAATAACTGAGAGTCAATTTGTTATATCAGAAGAACCAATGTCTACTGCTCTGATTAGAGAAGAAAGTTATTCCTTGACATCGAATATAATTGTTACAACTTTCCGTTCCTTTGGCTTTTACAAATGTGTAGCAATTTTTAAAAACTGAGATAAGTTGAGCTTTTTTGGTCTCCTTTGGAGTCTCATTTTTTTCCTTGCTGGAGAAGTGAGAGAGATAATTTTAATACTTTAAATTTTATTTTTCATATCATACAGGATGAGATTTTTAGTGGCAGGCCTCCCAAATCCTGAAAGTAAATTTGAATTATGACCACCATTACCATCTTTCTACTGTTATAGAGAAGTAATAAATGTTGATAATCCCTAAATTTAATTGGAGTGAATTTTTTGTCTAATTTGTTCTTGAAAAGTGATGGATGAGGCATCTTCTGTGTCCTCTACAAAGCACTCTTTAAGCTTAAACACTTCCTTCCTTCTGGTTTTGTTTTTTTTGCCCCTGTGGAACATCAGGAGAAGTAAATTGCCAGTATGTGGAAAAGTTAAACAGTAGGTAAATAATTAAATTCGGTTTCAGTAAAAATCTATCAGTATTATGAAAATTCAGTACATGGTAAATCTTTTTAAATGAACCATCTCTGGCCCCTTAAAGAGACGAGGCCACCAGAGAGAATGGAAATGAATTTCCAATGCAGCACACTTGCATTGACTATTCAAATATCCACTGTCTCCTCCATTGTTTGTGTACTTTTACTTTGCCCCAAGAATTCAGAGTAAATCAGAGAAAAGTAAAATATGAACTCTGCTTTCTATCGCTCTTTGTGAGCAAAATGGCGTGGTGAGCAGAGAGCTCATTGTTTCCTGGCTGTGTCCTGAAGACAAAATGCACTCTGTGTCCTCTCTTCCTGCCACTGTCTTCCCATGCCCCAGTTTTGTTCATTGTGGTTCATAGTATGACTCCAAAGTATTCATACCAGCAACAAAAATACTTATTAGTGAGTATTATCCTTTACAGACACCAGATTGAAATATTTGTCATGTACCCAAGGCCTTTGCTAAAGTCGTTTTTTTACAGTTGTCAGAAGTGCCAGAGTTTTCTTCACGGCAGCAGTGAAATTATACCTAGACTCTAGGTCTTTGAATATGCCCGTCAGAATTTTAATAAATTACTTATCGTTTAATGATTCTCCTTTGATGGCCTCTAGTTTATCATAAGGAAAGCTTAAATTAGAGAAATAAAAATATGTTAAATACCATCAGCAAATAATGAAGCCATTGGGACTATGTAGTTTTTACTTTATTACATTTTTTTTTCCAAAAACTTGACAAAGTATTATTGAACTCTTGCAAAACAATGTGTGAATTTCGCAGATATGTTTAGGGTATCAACAATTTTTGTGGCCCTTGGAGTTCTTGGTTTCGCTTTAAAAAAAAAAAAAGAGGCACTGTCTTCCATGGGATATTTACTTCTGTAAAAGTATTTGAGTAAGAGTATCTAGATAATATTACTTGTACTTTTTGCAGAAAAGGAAATTAATTATATTTATTTTCAAATTTTATTATATGAACAGAGTTGCTAGTTCGCATCACCCACCGCCTGAATTTTAAACGGAGAGTAATTCTCCTTATGATTTTTGTCCTTTGATCTGTGCTTTAGGTCTTGTGACAATGGTCATTGTATATTGAATGGAACACATGGTACATCTTCAGAGATGAAGAAATCAAACATCCCAGAGTTAGGCATCTATTTAAAGGGTATGTATGCAACGTATTCTTTTTATGTTCTACATCTTAATGGTCAGAATTTAAAGGCAAATTTTCATCCCATTGTTGTACTGAAAATACATTAAGATTTTGTGTTATCCTCTAGGAGATGTTTTTGATTCAGCCTCTGATCCAGTGCCATTACCACCTGCCAGGCCTCCAACTCGCGACAGTCCAAAGCATGGTTCTTCACTCAACAGGACGCCCTCTGATTATGATCTTCTCATCCCTCCATTAGGTTGAAACCTTTAAAAAATTTTCAAACAAGCCACCCTGTCTCTTCTTTCCGTTAATATCTGAATTATCAGAATTCAGATTTCAGTGTAACGCAGACTCACAGGGTTGTGAATTCATCTGAATTAGAATGGATTCTCCACGTGTTGCTGGCTCTCAAGTTCATGTGACCATTATTCCATTTAGATGATTGAAGCAATAATGTAAATAGCTGGGCATCAGTCAGGGTTTTATCAAGTCATATTCTTCATGTACTAAATGCAGTCTATAAAACCTGTGGGAGTATTGTTCCTTCTCCCAGGTGCTTTTCTTATAGTAGATTTCAAGTGTTATCTAAGATTTTAAGTACAGTTCTTAATGAATGTGTACTTACTTTTTCTTTCAGCATAAAATGACCCAGTTCCACTAAGCTAATTACATTACGGAAAATTATATATTTTATTGTCGAGAGCTGAGAATAAACTCTGTCTTATAATCATTGCAACGACAACACACCCAAAGAATCTCAATTTCTTTGTTTCCAATTTTAATATGAAGTACTGTAACGTGTGTTTGTGTGTGTACACGTGAAGGTACACCCAGGTGTGTATGTTACAGGTGGCTGGTGCAGGTGTCTGTGTTTATTTCATTAATTTTAAGTAGGAAGCTTCTCACCTTATTTTTAAAGGAAGACAATGAGAACTTCCTCACACCTTAAGGCTTCGCAATAACAAGTCACCCTAATGTAAAATAATGTATGATGAAAGTCCATTTGTTAGTTTATCGGAATTGGTTACTAGGCTCCTAGAAGTATGAAATGAACCTTTCGATTTTTTCCACAAACACCATCGACCAGTGTTTCCAGTATATAACTGCAATGTCTTTTGCTCTTGTCCTTTCTGTAGTTCAGTGCTTTATTCTCACCTCCATGAATTACAAGAGCCCACTAACTTCCTTCTTTATCTCCAGTCTTTTTCTCCGTTCCACATCCTCTTATATGCTGGTTGTTGGCGTGTTCCCCAGGCTTCATGACCTAGATGAGCACGGTCCGGTAGAACTTTATGTGGTGATGTGAAGGATCAGTGTATTTACCTGTGCGACCGTGGAACTGAACTTTAGCTAACTGAAACTAGATAGCTATATGTGGATGGTGACTACCACACTGGACAGTGCATATAATTGTTCCAACCTGTCTTCTTAACCCGACCTTCCTCTAGCTCTTCATGTGCCTCTCGAGCTTTACTTACACTAGTCACTTTGCCCAGAAGGCACCATCCTCGCATTTGATGAGGAAATGTTTTGAGCCCCTGAAATCCCAGGCCACCTTGTTCCTGGTGACACCTTGCTGAATGCCACTTTCTGCGTTTCCCTTCCCTCGTACAGGGCATAGCACTCTCTGTGGGACCTGTGGGCCATTCTCTGGTGAATCATTTGTGAACTTTTCTTAGATCTCCTTGTGGAATCTAAGCTCCTTGGTTCAGGCCCTGTGATTTTGATCTTCACGTTACCCATGTGCCTAGCCTGGTGCCTGACACTGAGGGGCTGAAAGAGGATTTGAATGAATAAAATAATGTAGCAGATAGCTGAAGGTTGGAATGATAACGAAGCTCACTCTTGCCTCCTGTACCTTCAAATATTTTAAGTTAGAAAAAGATTTGTGATCATTGGAGAAAATATTTTGAATATTTTTTGCAAGGCAAGCTGGATGAATGGTAAAACCATTTTTTTAAATATACCTTTGTGTTTAAGTCAATAAACTTAAATACATGTAAATTTTTATTACTGTAATATGTAGGTGTTTGTTTATACTCTGTTTCATTCACAGATATTTGCGATCACTTACAAAAATACATACGCCGCAATTTTATTTTATTTTTTTAGAGTCAAGGGAAACTGAGTAGAATAGTAAGATGTAGCAGGGGAAAAATCAGTAGACATAAAAGCATGCTGTGATATTCTGTAGTTACTAAAGCTGGGAAATATGCAAATATAAGTGACTAGCTTTGGCACCACAAAAGGTAGTTCTATATTTAACTGTTTCTCTTTAGATCTGATAAGTAGACAAGTACCAGATTCCTACTGTAGGTGCATTTTCTATGTGTTTTGACAATAAGATATATGGAACATTAGTTTAAATGAATTAAAATCCAGTGGAATAAACTTCAAAAGATAATCTGAAGTATTCTGTGACATTAAATATTTTGTGCATGGTGTGATTTTCTATTTAGAGGCAGTGAACTCTCATTGTTACACAAAGAATTCTATTTTAATGGTATGACCTATAATTTTTAGTGCATGCTTCCAGTGTCTTAATATAAAGATTGCAAGCGAATAAGAAGCTGTTTCATAACGTGCAATGCTTCTTTTTATTAGAAAGGCCTGGGAGATAGAAAAGTTGACACCTGCACATGTGTGTTTGTGTGTCTGTGTTTCTCTCCGAACACTCCCACAAAATAATCGGCTTCTGTTATCAAAGTCAGTGAACTGCTGGATAAACCCTGCAGGGGAAGTTCTTGATAAGCGGCAAGAGAAAGTCAGTCATTACTTTGGCTGATACTGTGTTTTGATTAATGAAGTTCTGCTGTTGATACTGACCTTTCTTCACGTGCAGGTGAAGATGCTTTCGATGCCCTCCCCCCGTCCCTCCCGCCTCCCCCACCTCCCGCAAGGCACAGTCTCGTCGAACATTCAAAACCTTCTGGCTCCAGTAGCCGACCATCCTCAGGACAGGACCTTTTCCTTCTTCCTTCAGGTAGGAGAGAAAAGCCAAGGGAAACGTTTCACTTAAAGGAAAAATAGTTCTAACATCACACTGTCAAATATGTATTAATAATTCTAGGTTTCTAGCTCCCTAGCAGGAGAATCCCTGGGTGGGGCAACCGCAGTGGGCAGATTTGTTTGTCAATTGGTTGGTTTAATGCCAAAAGGATCACAAAAGTGGCAAAGCAAGAGGAATCAGAGAATTTGGAAGTGGTGCTATAGAGATGATCCAGTTCAAATAACACCCTTATGTCTCAGAAGGTGTCCCGAGAACCAGAGGGCTCTGTGATTGGGAGAGTGATGGGGACAAAATTTAGGCTCTGTCTCTGGATTGTGAGTGCAGTATTTGTTTTCTATTAATAAGATTTTTCAATTTTACTAGATATGCCTTAGGATCATAATTTTATTCAAAAACATAATATTTTGGTAAATTGCGTTGTAACATTAATAGACAAATTTTTCTGAAATGTCTGCATTTTGTTTTGATACTGTTATTTTTAATATGTCAAGGTAACTACTAAAATTACTCATCTGCAAGGAAAAATTACTACATAGCTTTTTTTTTTTTTTAACTCAAATGAGGAGTAGAAATAAGAATAAAGAGACATAGTAAGCCGTTCGCTCCCTCAGTCAGAAGAAAGAGTTCAGTTGTGTTGGATTTGCTGACAGGAACTGTTCCAGTCTGTCCTGTTGGTGACACTGTGACCTGTGCTCTGGAACCTGTGCTGTCTCCATTTGGTTTGGTTAAACACAGGCTGAAGATTTTCCTTATTAGCAACTGCTTTACATTTCTGTATGAGAGCAAATGTGCAGTGTTTAAAGAGTGCTTTGGCACCTGGCTGCCTCCTTGAAAACTGGGACATCTTAGCTAAGATCATTCACCTTTAGCATTCATTTTTCTCAGGTTTTTTTTCACTTGGTTTGATAGCTTAGAAAATGATTTGTGGATAAGATGCAAAAATTATAGACATATAATTGGAATACATAGCTTCAGTTTCTAAAAGTAGTTTATTTTCAAGAAATAATTTTGAGTTTAATTTTCGTCAATAAATATTGATTGAGTTGTCCCTGTGTCGCCCACTCGTCTGGATGCCTCCCTGCCCTCATGGAGCACAGGAACTCACTGGATGCTACCAGTTGAGGAGGGTCGTCACCCTTCTGTTCCAAGCAGAAAGCATGGATAAGTCTTGGGCTCTATTTGTATAGCTATCTAAGAACACTAACATTTTGCTATCTTTTTCACATACACTTATTCAGATCTTTGTCTTGTCATGAACTTTACCATTTTAATAAAATAAGCCATTCTGAATCTTAGTTGACTTAACCTTTCACAAGGTTGACTTCTGGATAATTTGTGGCCAGATTCCTACAATGTACCTATCACCTTTTATGTATGTGATTTAAGCCCCGTTAAATGGAAGCTTAATGCAGTGCCTTCTTTTACAATTAAGTCAAGTTTTCCAGGACCTGGAAACAAACATTTTACACAGGTACATACTTTTACCTGTTTTTATCGAAAGAACTAAGTGTAAAATGTTTTAATTCTTTATCATAATTCTGTTATTCATTGTGCTTTATGTAGACGTCTTCATAAAAAGTCCTCTCAAGATTAAATATTTTAAAAAATTACTACTTCAAAATGAAAATGCCTCCTTTTGTCTAGATAAAGCAAAAGTCGTATAAACTGTTCCGTTTCCTGGAGAGTTTGCTCATTTGGGTTTTACTTGGCTGCCAGGAAGCTTAGCAGCAGTTTTCCTTAGTCTGTGGTGTGGGGCTATACTTGGCT